>NW_027187347.1:6471188-6528199 GCF_028583685.1 Petaurus breviceps papuanus
TGTGTGTGTGTGTGTGTGTGTGTGTGTGTGTGTGTGTGTGTGTGTGTGTAGGTGCCATGTACCACTAAGAAAAAGGTATCTTCCTTTCTATCCCCACTCAATTTTCTCCAGAGGTTTATCATATCTATCTTCTTTCAATCTAACTTCTTTCTTGTTCATTTTGTGGCTAGATTTATCCACTTCTCAGAGACAGAGGTTGAGGTTAGTCGATGGTATAGTTTTGATCTCTATTTGTTCCTATAAATCCTGTCCTCTAAGAATATGGATGCTATTCCACTTTCTGTATATTAGTGTTTATATTACTTCTTTGTCTGTGGTAACTTTTAGCAAGATGTAGATTCATTCCTTATCTCTTTCAATTAGATCTATTTTTGCTCTTGCTTTTTCTGTGATCAGGATTGTTACCCCTACATTTTTTTTATAACTTCAGTGGAAGCATAATATATTCTGCTATACACTTTTACATTTATATATATATATATAATGTGTATGTATGTATGTATAAATATATGTGTGTGTGTATGTATGTATAAATATATGCTTCAGATGCATTTCTTATAAACAACATATTATAGAATTCTGCTTTTTAATTCATTTTGTTGTCCACTTCCATTTCATTGGAGAGTTCATTCCATTCACCTTCACAGTTAAGATTACTGTGTATTTCTTTCCATCCTATTTTCCCCCATTTATACTTTTCTATCTCCTTTCATCCTGTACTTCCTCACCAGTGTTTTCCTTCTGACCATCATCTCCCTCAATCTTCCCTCCATTTTCTTTCCCCTTTCCCCTCCTACTTCCCTGAAAAGAAAAATATATTTCTATACATAACCGAATGTGTATGTTACACCCTCTTTGAGCCAAATCTAATGAGATTAAGATTCAAATAGTGCTCACCCCCTCTGTTCTTTCTATCTATTTTAATAGGTCATTTGCTCCTATTCACATGATGTAATTTACCCTATTCTGCCTCCCCCTTTCTTCTTATGCCAATACAATCCATTTTTCATCACTTAACATTTATTTATATATCATCACATCAAAGTCAACTTATACCCACATTCTCTGCCTATGTATATGTCTTCTAACTGTCCTAATAAAGATACATTTCTCAAGAATTACACGCATCATCTTCCCATGTAGGGATATAAACAGTTTGACAATATTAAATAATTTGTTTGTTTTTTTTCTTGTTTGCTTACTTTTTTATGCTTCTCTTCAGTCTTTTATTTGAAGATCAAGTTTTCTGTTCAGCTCTGGTCTTTTCATCAGGAAAGTTTGAAAATCCCCTATGTGATTGAATATCCATCTTTTTTCCCTAAAATATTATGCTCAATTTTGTTGGGTAGTTGATTTTTTGTTGTATTCCAAGCTCCTTAGCCTTCCAGAATTTCATAATTCAAGCTCTGATCCTTTAGTGCAGAAACTGCAGTCCTTACTGGGGCTCCTTGATATTTGACTTGTTTCTGACTAGTTGCAATATTTTCTCCTTGACCTGATCATTCTAAAATTTGGCTACAATATTTCTTGTAATTTTTTTTCTTTTTTTCATTCTTTTGATTTTGTTTGACTGATTCTTGATGTCTTATAGAGTTATTGGCTTCCACTTGCCCAATTCTAATTTTTAAGGAACAATTTTCTTCAATTAGTTTTTGTATTTCCTTTTCCATTTGACTAATTCTACTTTTAAAGGAGTCGTTTTCTTCCATGGATTTTTTTTTCCATTTGACTAATTCTATTTTTAAAGAGTTGTTTTCTTCAATCAAGTTTTGTACTTTCTTTTCCAAGCTGTTGACTCTTCATTATTTTCTTCCATAACTCTCATTTCTTTTACCAGTTTTTCTTCAACCTCTCTTACCTGATTTGTAAAATCCTTTTTGAGCTTTTCCAAAATAATTTTTGGGGCTTAAGACCAATTCATATTCCCTTTTGAGGCTTCACATGTAGGTATTTTGACATTGTTGTCCTCTTCTGAGTTTGTGTTGATCTTCCCTGTCATCACAGTAGCTTTATATGTTAAGGTTCTTTTAGTTTTTTGTTCACTTTTTAAAGCTGATCTCTTCTGGGGTATAGTAGCACTGTCCCAAACTTCTTGTGCTTGGAGTTAGGGACCTGATCCCTGGTTGACCATGGCAGGGCCTCAGGTGCTTGTAGTTTGCCCACTACACTGGAATGGCACACCTTAGTTGTATCTGGTGTGCCGGCATTGCAGGACTGGTAATTTGCCTTCTCCAGTGGGGCTAGAGGCCTTACAGCTGGCCTGCTGTGCCAATAACCTGAAGGGCCTTAGTTGCTGATCTGTGCTGTAGTTAAGAGCCTCCCACTGGGTTGTCCAGACACCATCTGTGCTGGGCTGCACTCCCCTTTTACACAAGTGAGGCAATATTTTCCTGAAATTCTTCTCAGTTATCTTAAGATGGAAAATTTTTTAACTCCATATTTTTTGTGGGTTCTGTCAATCAAGAACTTATTTGAAGGCTTAATTTAACATTGTTTTTAAGGGAAACTGGAGAGAACTCAGGCAGTTTCCTAGCTTCTCTCAACCATCTTGGCTCTGTCTCATCATGCAAGCTATTATGTACAAATTATGCACATACAAACACATACATACATACACACAGATATATATATATATATATACATATATATACACACACACATACATGCATACATACATACAGAGGATCAATTATGGATGGTTTCAGAGGAAAAACACTTGCATTAAAAAGACTAGGAAAGGATTTCTACAGGATGTGAGACTTTATCTGAGACTTGAAGTAAACTAGGAAAGCTAAGAGACAGAGATTAAGATGGATAATATTCAGGGCATGGAGGACAACCAGTGAAAATGTAAAATCTTGAGATGGAATAGATTGTGCCAAAAACAGAAAAACGGTCAACATCATGGGATCATAGACTATGTGGAGGGGAGAAAGTATGAAAAGACTAGAGAAGTGGGAAGGTGTTAGGTTATGAAGATGGATTTGCTTTTATATTTAATCCTAGAAACAATGGGGGGACATTGAGATTTATCAAATTGCAGAGGAGGATTGACAAATTAGATCTGTGCTTCAGGAAAAATAATTTGAGAGTAGAGTAAAAGATGGAATGAGAAGAGAGGGAGAGTAATTAGAAGGCTATTGCAATAGTCCATGTATGGGACAGGGATGAGGAATTGCTATTGCAATAGTCCAGATATGGCACAATGAGTATCAAAACAGAGAATGTGGCATATAAAAAGATATTATGAATATAGAGATGACAGAACTTGGTAATTTATTGGATTTGGAGAGTGAGACTGTAGATCTTAATGACTTGGAAGATGGTGGTATTCCTAACAGTGTTAGGGAAGATAGGAAGAGGGGAAATTTTGGGGAATAAGATAATAAGTTAAATTTTGTTCATGTTGAGTTTGAGATGTCTGTGGGGCATCCTGTTTGATGTATCAAATAGAAAGTGGAGAAGCAAAACTAGAGGTAGGCACAGAGGCTAAGAACTATTGATGTAAATTTAACAATCATCAGCAAAGAGATGATAAGCAAAGTCATGGGAGCTAATGAGATCACAAGGTGAAGTATTATAGAGGAAGAAAGATAGTCCAGGACAGAGAGCCCTGTGGACCTCTAAAAGTTAGCAAGCACAACTTAATGAAGATTCAGCAAAGGAGGTTAAAGAGAAGACATGTAGGTAGAAGAACCAGGGGAGAGTAATATCATAAAAAACCTAGAAGAGCTTATCAAAGGGAAGTTAGGGATCAGTAGTGTCAAAAGCTGAAGAGAGACCAATAAGGATAGGAATTGAAGAAAGATCATTAGATTTGGCATTAAGAGATCTTTTGTGACTTAGAATAGAGCAAAGTCAATTGAACAGTAAGTTCAGAAGTCAGACTGCACAGAGTTAAGGAGAGAGTAAGAGGAAAGGAAGTTGAGGAATCTTTTATAGATGACCTTCTCAAGGAGTTTAGCCACAAAGGGGAGGAGAGATTTAGGATGACAATGAAGATAGAATGATATGATGATGTTTTTTAGGGGATGAAGAAATGCAGAAGCATGTTTATAGGCAGGAAGGGAGTAGACAGTACACAGGGAGAAATTCAAGATTAGTGAGTAAGTAGGAATGATAGAGTGGGCAAAAAATGGAACTGAATTGTTCGAGTAGAGGGGTGTGCCTTTGCAAAAGAAGGGCTACCACTTCATGAGAAAAATGAGTGAAGGAGGAGATATTGGTAAAAAGCATCTGAGTGATGTGAGATGATAAAGAGGAGAGAAGAGGGAGCTTTTAATGAATGGCCACAGATTTTTTCAGTGAAATATAGGGCAAAGTTCTGAGCAGAATGTTGAGAAGTGAGTGAGAGCTATGTGAGGTTTGCAGAGGAATGAAAAGGTTTGGAAAAACTGCTATTGTGAGTCAGAAGTAATTAAGTAAGTATAAAAGGATTGCCTTGCTACACTGAGGGCCCATTTGAGATTTACATAATGTAAATTTGTAGTGGGCACAAAATTTTGTCATTTTCTCTTTATTCCAAAACACATGAGAAAGAGTACAGTAGACGGGGGTGGCCAGGTAGCACAGTGAGTAAGAGCACTGGCTCCAGTGTCAGGATGACCTGGAGATCGAATCCCGGGCTCAGACACTCAGCACCACACCCAGAAATAACTGGCTGTGTAACCTTGAACAAGTTACTTAACCCCAATTGCTTTAAAAACAAAAAAGAGTACAGTAGATGGTAGAAGCAACCCATGATTGGTGTATGGCAAGGAATGATCTTGAACAGAATAAAGGGAAAAGGGTTTTGAGAGAAGAGGGCAGTGTAGAGTTAAATTGGTTCACCAAGGGATCAAGATGGGTAATGGAAGAGAGTGTAGCTAGTGAATGTGGTGATAGACTAAGAAAGAATGAGGGGGGGAGGTGGATGAGTTTGATGTCACAATGAAGGACACAATTTGAAGTTGTAAGGAAGAAGGAGAGATAGAATGGCAATAGATAGTGATTAGAAAAAGGAGTTTAAGAACTTTTCAACATAGTTTCACTATCAACACTTCTGGCTAATGACAAGATCAAGAACATCACTATCACTGTATAACTTAGGTGAGGTGGAGGAGTAAGTCATGGGAAACGAGTAAATCAGGGAACTGAAATATTGGGGTATTTAAAGGAGTGTACATATTTCTATTAAAGTCTCCTACTACAAGGCCAGGCATTGAGTAAGATAGAAAGTCTTTGATGCAGGCACCTGTACTCCCTGAAGAGGAAAGGTTAGTGTCGTGGAGATTAGTTGACAATAGCCACCCAGAATCTTTTTTGGGTAATTAATGAGTTGAATTAACCTTTAAAAAGTGGAGGTTACTGAGAGATGATGATAGAAGAAAATTCTAAAAGTGGCAATGGGCTGGAGGGAGGCAGAAGTAATCCAATACGCCCACCATAACCAGTGAATCATGGAGTAGGTGTGAAAGTTCAACTAGTACTGGAAAGGGTAGGTAAAGAAGCCATATCATCAAGAAAATGCCAACTCTTAGTGAGTAGAAGAAGGTGGGAGGGAGGGAGAAAGGAAAAGTTTTGAAATGAAATCTAGTTTGTTACCTATGGAATAGTCAGGAGGACAGCATAGTAGAAGGGTAGGATAGTTTTACAGCAGCAGATTAAGGAGGTTAGGTTGAGGGAGATAGGAATAGGAAAGTGGTCATTTAGAGAGCAGTATTTAAAAAATGGCAATGAGTGTTTTAGAATGACTAGGATGATGTGGGAAGGTGGAAATATCCTAATCATTGAAGAATGAGTTCAGATAATTCAGATCATTGTCCACAGGGATTTGACCTCTGATGGAGTTGTCCAATATGTCAGTCAGCTGTGTGGTTGGAAAGCAGGAGGGGATGTTGGGAGGGAGTCCTGGTGTGGCAAGACAAATGCTGTGAAGCTGTGTCTAAAGAGTGCTTGGAGAGCAATAGAATAGCACAGGAAATGTAAACCTCATGGTGGGAGGAAAAGGGCTACCTCTCTATTAGTAACTGGAGTGAAGAAGGAGAAAATGAGAAGAAGCGGAGAAAAAGAAACATAACATGGCCCCTGTTTTCTTAATAAAGTACATGTTGAGGCCCTTGGATATGAATGTGGGAGAAGAAGTAGTAAAGTAAGCTTGAAGCAATAAGAACTTTGAGAAGTGGAAAAAATAATAAATTTGGAAGCAATAAAAGGATTGTCTTGCTATATTTAAAACAAGTGGAAAAGAGATAGCATAAATTTGCAGTGGACCCAGGGAGCATTGTTCTTGTCTTTCACCTTTTCCATTAATGGATAACATACTTAATGGGATTAATATAGTGTTGGGGTTTAAAATGGTGTGAGTGGCAGACAAGGGATGTAGTATTTGTCCAGTGCATGGTATATAGTAGCTATTTAATCAATACTAGCTGACTGATTCAAAAGGAGAGGAAGTTAATGAGTTGAATTGGTTAGCTAAAGAGTTAAGACTGGGAGCATAGCAAACAAAAATAGAACTGGCCACAAAAAGTGCTGAGGAGAGAAGGGATTAGAAGTGATTGTGAGGACAGTACATAGGTTTAGGAGGAATAAGGTAGAGAGATAGATGGAATGAAAGGGGGTTCTAATCAAATAAAACTTTTCGAGTTTTAGTCATGGAAGAGGAACAATTATGGGTCATGTCAAGACCTAGGGTGTGACCATTACTGTGCAGCTGAAGGACTGTAGTCTAAGTTTGGAGAGTTAAAAAGGTTGATAAGGTGGGAGTTTGGGGTATATAGTGCAATCCCCTAGTGCTATAAAGGCACTATAAATGTGGGGTGAACACTGGGAGCGTGACACTTGAAATGGACAAATGAAATGGACATGACAGCAAAGCCAATTATAATTTGATAGGAGTGTTTATTAACCACGGTGACTGCCTCCCCAGTAGGGAAGACAGCATCGAGTCTTCTGTAAGATGCATTTTTATAGACCTAGGTGTTGCTAACAAACATAGTGTAGTTCCAAGGGGGGTGCAATGATGTTAATGCCATTTCTAGTAAAGCCTTCACTACCTAGCAAGGCCCTGGGTACAAACATAAACAGACCTGAATCTGGGGCATGTTTCTAGCAACACAGGTGAAACGTTCCCTCACTACTATGGCCTATTAGGTGATTTCCAGGGACCCTGGTAGGGGCCCCTTCTGGAAGGTTTAAGGGCCTTGATGTATAATTTCTTGTGGGCACTTCAGCACTCAACTCTTTTAGAAAAGGTGCCAGTAGATAAAAGCTTCCAGGATCTGAATTGGGTGATAAACTCGAACAAAGTGGAAAAGAAGTTGCCCAGTGATTAAAGCAAACAAAAAGTCTGTGAAGAGCTAAGTAAAACAATGAGTATTCCAATAATACCTCAGAATTTGAGAGAAGGTACAGTCAGTATTAGAAAGGCATTCTAGGGATATCATTTCTTAGCAGGGAGAGTGAGGGCTGTATAAGTGACAATGTGAAAGGAATATGAAAAAAACCCTGTTCTTTTCTCTTCTCCCCATTTACTATTTCACTTGGTCATTTCACCAGCCACCTTACATTCATTTTTTACCTAATGATTCCCAGATTGAATTGTCCAGGTCCAATTTCTTTTCTAATAGCCAATTTCACATCTGCAACTGTCTATTCTACATTTCAAACTGGATGCCACATGGACATCCTAAACATAACATGTTGTAATGGCAATGTAAATTTTTAAGATCTTCCCTGCCCCTAGGCTAAAGTGCACCTGGAGCCTGGGGTGGGAGGCTTGTTTTTCAGTAGATACTTTTTGATTGGCCAGTGGGTCCAAAAGGTTGTTACATTCTCGGAGCCAGGAGAAGGCTATATAAGCCCTGATGTGTAGCTTTGTTTTGGGGGCTCACTTTGAGAAGTGTTCTGTGATTTCATCAGATGAAACTCTGGGAAGCCATTGTCCAGGCCCCATCCCCAGCTTTGAAACCCAGATGTTGATTTGCAGATCCAAGAACCTGTGTTGGCAGCAAACCCTGGGGACGCTGGGGTGCTTGCCGCTACACATGTCCAAAACTTAATTCATCTTTCCACTAGACTTTTCCCTTCTACTAACTATCCTATTATATTTCTAGGTCACTATCATTCTTCCAAAAACTGAAACTCACAACATAGGTAGGTAGCCTTGACTCCTCCCTCTCACCTCAATATCCAGTCCATCACCAAGTCTTGTCTAGTCTAGCATTACGCTATTTCTCATATCTCTTATCTCTTCTGACACTGCCACCATTCTGATGTAGGCCCTTCTCACTTCACACCTTGAACTACTAAAATATCATTCTGATTTGTCTCACTGCCTTAAATCTTTCCCTATTGTAATCTATTCTCTACTCAGCTGTCAAATTAGTCTTTCTAAAGCAAAGTTCTGATTATATCATCCTCCCCTCCTCCACTCTATATTCATACGCCTCCCCCTCACTTCAATAAATTCCAGTGGTTCCCTATCACCTCCAGGACCAAATATAAAGTACTCCCTTTAGGGTTCATAACCCTTTACAACTTTGCTCCCACTACTTTTCCATACTTCTTATATGTTTTTCTGCCATGTACACTAATCCAGCAACACTGGTTTCCTTACTGTTATTAGCAGAAGACACGCCATGTATTTCAATTATTTTCCATTATGTCGGCAGTTCTCCCTCTCCTATTCTCTGCCTCCTGACTTCTATCAAGTCTCAGCTAAATTTTCACTTTCTGCAAGAAGCCTTTCCAAGTTTCCAATTACCTTAGTGCCTTTCCTGAGACTATTCCCAATTTTTATTGCTTATAACTTGCTTGTACATAACTATTTGCATGTTATTTTCCCCATTATAATGCGAGCTCTTTGGAAATAGGAACTGTCTTTTTTAATTCATTATTTTTGGCTGGTGGAGGGTAGGGGGAAGCTCTCCTTGTATTCCTAGAATTTAGCACAGGGTCTGGCACCTATTAATAAATGATTATTGACTGACTGAGGAAGTCTGTGACTCAGTTCTTCACCTTGGTGAAAGCTAAGTTTCCAAAAGTAAAGCCTATCTCATTTTGGTCATTATATTCCCAGAGCCCAGGCCAGTGCTATGGTCACAGTTGACACTCAATGAGTTTCTACTTGGAGAAGATTTAAAAGCCATTGGTGTCACTATTGCACTTTTATCTACTCAATGGAAAGAAGGAAGTTTTATTTTGTTGTCTTAAGGAAACAATGTCTGCTTTCTGAAATTGTGGTTAGATAAGATGGCTTCCACCCTCCAATACAGGCCTTGTCATAGCTGTCTTCACTCCTGTTCTTCTACCTAAAATCCAGGGATCAGACCCACATGCCTGGTTATGCAACATGTACATTGTTCCAAGGATTTAGTTTCTGGGAGTTGTCAAAGTTTATGGCACCACAAGTGCCAAACACCTGAAAGTATAGTTTTTACTATCAGCACCTGCTCTCCCTTCCTTATTGGCCTTTCCCCCCTGCCCACCCAGTGATACTTCTCACAATAGGACCTGATTTGAGATCTGCATATAAGTCTAGCATGTATCAAATTATAAATTGATTTTAATTATGCCACTGGAAATATGTGGAGTGAATCAGAAAGCAATTATTAAAAGCCATTTAAGGAGTTAAAATGATGCAAATTATCCAAATCAAAGTTAGCTATCTATAATGTACAGATCAAAGACCTCTTATTATTTATTCTCCGTCTGTCTGTCTCTCATTGTGTCTCTGTGTCTCTCTCTTTCTCTCTGTCTCTGTCTCTCTCTTTCTCTCTGTCTCTTTGTCTCTCTGTCTGTCTGTCTGTCTCTGTTGTCTCTGTCTGTCTGTGTCTCTGTCTGTCTGTCTGTCTCTCTCTCTCTCTCTCCTCTTTCCTATCATCCTCATCACCAAGGGTCCTATACTCCTATAAGGAATAGTCTCAGAGCAATCCTTGCAAGTCACACCTCCCCCCAAGTTCTAGTTATATATTTACCGTACCCAATCTCACCAATCTGACCAAAAAGTCTGGCATCTCTTAGAAAATAAATGAAAATTGAACTCTTTTTTATGATTTTTTTCTCTGAAAGAAGGAATGACACAACTGGCAACATTGCCTAACAGGTTCTATGGCCTTCAGATTTCTTGCTTCCTTATGAGTTATTAAAGAAGTTAATTATTACCAAATCCCTTGCTCCCAAAAGGAGGCCAAAAGTCACCTTGCTCTAAAACCCCTTCTAGGTAAAAAGATTCACGAAGAGAATTACATTTCTATTCGAGCCAGATTCCTGTTCCCTAAGAATGGCACAGATAACTTTAGGAAGCAAGATAAATCTTATAAGAAAATCTACTTCTCCAATGAACATCCAGAAGGAAAGAAAATAAAAAAGAAGTGAAAAAGAAACAGAATAAATTATTTTAAAATGCATGAAAAGACAGTTTAAATCAGGATATCAACATTTTACAAGGCCAAATGAAGACACTAATTAATGAAAATATGTGACTCTATTCATGGATATTAAAGCACAGGGCATTCTGCTTTATGTAGAGCAAATCTAATCAAATTATATCACTGCTAAATGTCTTGGGCTATGATCTTAATAATAAAATAATAATTGACATTTCTGTAACCTATCAAAATTTTCAAAACAAAATGTGTTTGTATACATGTGTATATATGTGTGTGTGTGTGTATACATGCACTTCAATCTCATTTTATGACTAAGTTACTATCCGCATGATTATTCGTATTTTACAAATTGGGAAACTGAGTCTCAAAAATATTAAGTAACGTTCCTAGGGTCATACCATTATTAGAAAAAGGATTTGATTCCTGATCTTAATGACTCCATATATGACACACTATTTAATACAACATAATGACTCTCTAAAAAGATAACATATATGAAAATTACAACTTGAGAGTTATTAGTTAACTCAAGCCAGTGCTTGACCAAGAAATATCTATAAGACAGTGATAGACTTTACATTTCTGTTATATCCAAAGAGGGTATGTTTCACTGTGGCCTAATTCTTAACCAATACCCTAGCCTGGGATTGAAAAGTAGGATTTAGCCTATATCCAGATTTGTAGAAATCTCAGGATAGAGGGTGAGAAGGAAGAAAAGAGAGAAAGAAGAAGGAAGAAAGAGAAAGAGAGATGGAAGAAGAAATGAGGAGGGGGGAAAAGAGAGAAAAAGAGAAAACAAGACTTAGAAGAAGAGAGAAATAACAATCAGAATTTGAAATAATGTATAGTTTCTACAAGAATATTGACATACTGGTGTTCAGGGTGATTTTTAGTTGATAAGATTTTTCTAAGTATTCAATCTCTTGTATATAATAGTAACTACTGACAGCTAATATTTATATGGTACTTACTATGAATCAGGCACTGTGATAAGAACTTTACAGTTATTATCTCATTTGATCCTCACAACAACCCTGGGAAGTAGGTGCTATTATTATCCCCATTTTATACATGAGGAAATTGAGGCCAACAGAGGTTAAGTGACCTGCCCAGAGTCACATGGCTAATGAGTTCCTGAGACTATATGTGAATTCAGGTCTTCCCAAGTCCATGCCGAGCACTGTATCTGCTCTGGAGAGAGACAAACCAACAGAAACAGACAGACAGACAGATGGACAGATGAATGGACAGACAGACAGAGAGACAAAGAGAGACAGACTGACTTAAGTATTTGGATTTTCCATCTTTTTTTTGGACTTAAATATTTGAACCACTGTTTATTTTCATAGATGGTAAGGAAATCATAGTTTTATTAACCTTATTGGTTTAGAGAAATGAGCAACATTATGTAAGAGAATAATCTTCAATAATATAACTTAGCATTAACATTTTAGAGTATAGCCAATTGAAGACAGTTGTTTCTTTTACAATAGAAATAGTGACTATATTGTTGATTATGTATTTAGAGATGAAGGTGAAATGACAAAAAGAAATGGGAAAATACATCAATTTAGATACAGACAGGTGATGAGGGGAAAGGCAAATGAATGAAATCAGACCACTTCAAGCATAGGTAGCTATTGTTAATACTAATTTCCTTCTTTCACTACCTTCCTTTTCTTAGTGAAAGGATATGGAGGAGGGGTAAAGAAAGGAAGCATAATAGGATATGATAGAAGAAAAATAAAACAGCTAACAATTAAGGTTATGAATGTGAATGGGACAAACTCATTCATAAACTGGAGAAGAGTAGAATAATGCAGAATTAAACACTATGTTGCTTACTAAAAACAAAAAGATTGGGGAGGCTAGGTGGCACAGTGAGTAAGAACACTGGCCCCAGAGTCAGGAGGAACTGGTTCCAGCCCCAGCTACTTAACACCCACTCACAAAAACTGACCATGTAATCTTGGGCAAGTTACTTAACCCCAATTGCTTAAAAAAAAAAAAGAAACATAAAAATTCACAAAATAAGATGAGGTATTAGAAGAGAATATACTATGCTACAACATATATACATATACATATATGTGTGCACATACATATGTACATATATATAAACTTGAATGAAAAATCAGGATCTCATAAAAAGCAGCAAAAATGGTAAAAAGGTAAGTAGAGAAACAATATTATGCTTAAAGCTGTTAAATATAATAAATGTCTAGGGACTATTAAATAGAAATAATAAAACATGCCTATAATTCTTACCTTCACATAACATCTTTCCAAAAATTTACCAGCAAAAAGGGCATAAAAACTCATAAACAAATACAGAAACAGATATAAAACATATCCTTTATCAATTAAAATAAAATAAAATTATAACAAAAATTAATTTGAAGAAAAGATTCAGATTTAGATAAACATTAAAGAATATATGATTCAAAGAACAAGTTATAGGAACAGTAGACAATTTTATTTTTTTAAATATTGATAATTAGACCAACCATATCTCAAAACTTGTAAAAGGCAACCAAGGAATTCCTTGGGATAAAAAGTATATGTCTAAATATATTAATCAACAAAAGAGAAAAGAAAGAGATCAGTGAATTGGCCATGCAACTTAAGAACTAGAAAAAAGCAACTCCTAAGATTCGATGTAAATAAGAAATAAAATTAAATTCAAAAGCCTGAATAAATAGAATTTAGTCGAGTTTTTAAAAATTACAAACTGGGTAAATAATTAGTTAATTTAATCAAAAAAGAGGGGGAAGTCAAATTAAAAAGGAACAATCATAACAGACGAAAATGCAGTGACAGAAATTATTGGAAACTATCTCACACATTTTTTTATGAATAATACCAATAAGTTTTAAAAAATAGGTGAATACAAAATATACACAGCTATAAAATATAAATACTTAAATCAAGGACAGGGAACACGTAGCCTCAAGGCCACATGTGGCCCTCTAGGGCCTCAAGTTGGGCCCTTTAACTAAATCCAAACTTCATAGAATTAATCCCCTTAATAAAAGGATACATTCTGTAAAACTTAGACTGCATCAAAAGGCCACACCAGAGGACCTAGAAAGTCACATGTGGCCTTGAAACGGCAGGTACCCCAACTCTGATCTAGATTAACCAAGTAGAAATAGATAATTTAAATAATTCAATCTTGGAACAAAAACTTGAACAAGCCATACATGAAATCACAAAGACATCAAGCACAGGATAATTTACCAGTGAATTCTATAAAATAATTATTTAGAAAATTAAACAAAAAAGTATGCTATCACATGTATTTTGCTTTAAAATGTCTTTTAGAGCTTGATTTAAGAAAGACAAAACAAACAGTAGACCACTGTTTCTTATGAATAATGATATGAAAATAATGTTTAAAATGTTACTTAAAAGGCTAGATTAAATTCATAATAAGGCTATCAAAAGTCTATTTGATATGATCAAATGAATTTATGCAGGAATTTAGGGATGGTTCAACATTAGAAAAACCACAAATATAATAGACATATCAAATAGTAATAAAAGGCATATGATTTTAACAAGAGTTGGAGAAAAAGCTTTTGAAAATGCAATACATATACACACAGACACAAGCAAAAATGCAAAGGAATAAGTGGACTTTTCCTCAAAATGATGAATAGGTATGTATAGAAAACTAAGAAGCAGCATCATCTGTAATACAGAAATACTATTGGCCTTTATATATAATCAGGTATGAAGAAAAGATGTCCATTGAGACCATACTATATAACTCTAGAAATACTAGCTATAGTAATAAGACAAGAAAAAGAAATTGAGGGGAAAAACATACAAAGAGGAAAGAAAATTATTGGTATTTGCAAATAACATGACAGTTTTCCTAAAGAACCAAGAAATTCAATTAGAGTTGTACATGACCAAAGAGGACATTTAATCCCATGTGTTCCTTTTGAAGATGATGAAATGGAGTCCCATAGAATTTAAATGACTTGCCAAAGGTTCCACAAATTAATGTTAGGAGGTCTGATATATGTGTGTGTACATATATATGTATATATACATATATGTATATATATATATGCGTATGCATGTGCATATGTGTATGCATATGTGTGTATATGTGTGTTCTGAATCTAATTCCACTGCACCTCACATACACTAATGAAATATGTTTTACCATTCACTCATGAAAAGTAGTCCCATCACATCACAGTCACATCTCATATCCATCACAAGAACAGACAAGATGAAGGAATTTCTCCTGCTGAAGCATTAGGAATTGTTAAAATATGCATTCTAGACTGAAGCATAGAGAGTGGGATAATGTTTCCAACAAATCCCAAGTGAATATACTACATATTCTATAGTGTGCATGCCACTGACCAACTCTCCCGTTACAAAGTAAGTTGTGGAGAAAAAAACCTTGGCAATCTGCAAACCACTGATTTCCTATACTTTGTACCTCATCATCATAGGTAAAATAAATCTGCAATATACAGATAAGGGAGTAGATCAAGGCAATTAGAATGTGCTAGCTGATAAAGCAAAGAGCTACTTATCTGAGTGCATTGCTTATTTTGTCACATAGGCAAACAGAGGCAGGTAAGTGTTCCAGAGTTAACCTCTGACTCATGAAGCCCTGGGACCAAGCCCAGCTCCAACATATACTGTCTTTGTGAACCTAGTCATTTCATTTAATGGATGTTTTCCCAGCAACTCCCTAAGACTATAACTTGAAAGCAAATATTAATCTGACAATAGAACCAGTCCTAAAAGAAAAAAAAAGTGAAGAGGTGAGAATAAGCAACAGAATGTTGTGATGTCTATTAGGGAAAAAATTCAGGAGAAATGATTGTATTTAAACTTGATTTACCTTTAAGCTGTTTTTCTTCCTCTTGTACCTTTACTCATTTTCTCTTTGGTCCCAAGTTCTACAAAGAGAAAATCTATTTCCCCTTAATTAGTTTGTTTCTCTGAAGGTTACATATCCATTTTCTGCTTATTAGATGACCTATTTACTATTTTACCCTATCTACTATTTAGCGTAGCTTATAGTTGGGAGATATCTGATGTACAAAAATGTCCCTCTCTTCTTCCTACAAAGAATTTCACAGTGAAATTACTGATAAAGATGTGAATAATAGATGCCTCCCTCCATGGAGCAGCTTGTGATTTGTACATAATTAAATGTATTATTATTACTATTCAGCATATTAAGTATATAATTATAAATGGTAACTTTTCAGAGGAGTAGCAGAATTCTGAGCTTGGAAATGGCAGTGTAACACTAGGTTAAAGAATCATTAATAAAGACTCAACATCTAATGAAAACACATTCAGAAAGTAGTCATCTACAGAAGTTTCAAACACCTGGTCCACTATACTCTCAAGTGAAGCCCAAACCTGATTTAAATATAATTGGGAAATACTTAATAAAATAAAGAAATTTTGGGGAGGAGGAGCAGTATGGGTGTGTTTTCCAAGTAAAAATATAGAGTACAGAATCCTTATGCACAATTTCATGACCCCTTTCTATTTGAGTTTGACACCATTCATTTAGAGAGTATATTATTCTTTTTTTATAAGCAATTGGGGTTAAGTAACTTGCTCAAGGTTACACGCCCATTTATTTCTGTGTGTGGTGCTAAGTATCTGAGCCCAGATTCGATCCCAGGTCATCCCGACTCTGGGTTGGGTGCTCTTACTCACTGTGGTACCTGGCAACCCCTATATTATTCTTTTAAATTAAAAAAGGTATAATGGAAAGTATATGAAGAAAGCAGAGAAGCTAGGTAGCACAGTGGATATAGTGCTGGGTCTGAAGTCAGGAAGATTCATCTTCATGAATTCATATCTGGTCTCAGATATTTACTAGCTGTATGACCCTGTGCAAACTACATAACTCTGCCTCATCTGTCAAATGAGTTGGAAAAAGAAATGACAAACCACTGTAGTATCTTTACCAAGAAAGTCCTGAAAGAGGTCATGAAGACATGACTGAACAACAAGTAACATGAAGAAAACAGATTTAACAAAGATATTAAACACATATTTTCATTAAGGCCTCAGACATTTTCATCAATGGAATTCCATTTAATTTCTGGATTAGATTCTAAGTTTCAGGGGCTGGGGCTTAGGATGGCATCAAAAAACTAATCTCATTTGCCAAATAATTGGTTTAACACAGAATAGGAGACCCAAAAAAGACATTAGATATCATCTAGTCAGGTATTCTTATGTTACTGATGAAACTAAAATCCAGACAGGTTAAATGATTTATCCAAAGTCACCTATATATGTGCATGTTGTTTCCTGAAGTAGACTATAAGCTCCTTGAGGAAAGAAATTGTTTCTTCTTTGTCTCTGCATCTCTCGTGTTTAGTACAATTCCTGGCACATAGTAAACCCTTACTAAATTATGATTTTTTAATTGATAATATTGCTGTGATGTTAAAATTCTTATCTCTTGATTCAATTTTCAGAGCTCTATTCCCCTAACTAATGCTGCTTCCTCTGAATTCTCTTCTAACTCGGGTATTCTATGATTCTAACTATGTCATGCTGTTGAGTTAATCAAGTAAACAAGCATTTACAAGTAGTCTTCTCTTTTCCAGGTATTATGCTAAGTACTTGGTACACAAAGACAAAAATGAAGCAGCCCTTACTCTCAAGAAACTTACATTCTATCTATAAATAGCATCTTCTAGAGCAACATGTTAATTTTGGTTTGTTTTTTAATGACCTTAATAGAAAATTACATTTTAAACTCTATAATGAAGGAATTTATTTTACCATCTCTACTGTTGTTGTAGTTTTTTAAATTACTTCTTTCAATTCATCTTTGATTAGATTATATAACAATGATGATGATGATGATGATGATGATGATGATGATGATAAAGATGATGATGATGTAAAGATTACATTTATATAGCCCTTTCAGGTTTGCATAATTCTTTACAAAAATGATTGTGTTTTATCCTCATAACAGTCCTGTGATGTATATGCTATTATTATCCCCATTTTATGAATGAGGAAACTAAGACAAACAGCAGTGACTTGCCCAAGGTCACACTATGAGTTCTTAAAGTTGAATTTCAGTTCACATCTTTCTGACTCAAGGTCCAGCATCTATCCAAGGTGCTAACCTTGACTAATATTTGTACTTCAGACTTCTTACTCAGCTCTATCCTTTTCAACAGGAATTATTATAAATCCTATATTTCATTAAAAATTCATATTTTTCCTCTGTAGAATTATACTCAGTTTGGCTTGATGAATTATTTTGGTTATAAGCCTATATAGTTTGCCTTTTGGAAAATCATACTGCATGTTCTTCCTTCTTGTATAATGGTTGATGCTGAACCTTATGCTCTCCAAACTGTGATTCCTTGATACTTAAACTCATTCTTTATGACTACTTATAATAGCTTCTTCTTTGATCTGAAAACTATGGATTTGGGAGCTGACATTTCTGGAGTTTTCATTTTGGAATTTTATTCAGAAATCAATGAGTGGATTCAATCTTTTTTTCCCTCCTTCTTTTTCTAATATGCCATCAATTTTCTTATATGATTTATTGAAACATGATATCCAGGCTCTTTTTTGGCCATGCTTTCAAGTAATTCAGCCATATTTGAATTGTCTTTCCTTGACATGTTTTCCTGGTACCTATCTATCTATCTATCTATCTATCTATCTATCTATCTATCTATCTATCTATCATCAATCTATTTTCTACCATTCTTCCAATTTTCATACTTTGTTTTCATATTTCTTTTTAACTCTTGGAGTCACTAACTTTTATTTGATCCACTACAATATCCAAGGAGTTTGTTACTTGGGTAAAATTTTCTACCCCTTGGCCTAAGTTATTCATTCTCTTTATAAGTCTTTTCTCAATAACTATCATTTCTTTTCTAATTATTTTCTCCAGGGTTCTCATTTCATTAGTAAACTAATATTAACTTTTTTTAACTCTTGTTTCATTCACTCTAGGAATTCTAACTAATTTCTTATCAATCTGTGATTTTTTTTGAGCATATGCTTATAATTTTTTAGAATTTGTTATCTCTTTCTGAGTTTGTCTTGGGCATCCCTGACATCATAATAGCTCTTTCTTTTCTATTTGTTCATTCTTGTAGCCTTACTTCCTGAATTGGGATTTTGTGTTAATTGGTTCTGGGCACTCTTTTCTGGGATTGTCATGTCCTTACATTGTAAATTACTGCCCTCTCTTATCTGCCTCTTGCCCTTACATTGTGTTCAAGGATCATAGGAATGTCTGGACCAAGGAACTGCAAACTTTCAGTGGGTCCTAGATAGTCTGATCAAGGGTATGTTTTAATCGCTGCTCTCTTAGTCTTTCCAGATTTAGACCCACTTTAGGGTGTAGACAACACAGCTGCATATTTGCCCCAGGGTGAAGTTATTCTAGACAATTACTTCAATCAGCCAGCTGGAAGGCCAGTCTACAGCTACAGAGTGATAGTACTGCCTGCTTATCCTTTGTTGGTTTTATTGTTTTTGTTTTTGTTTTGCTTGAGTCATATGTCTATTATCCCCTCTCTAGGTTAGAGGGACCTCTTCTGAGTCTAAGACTCTCTCTGATTGCCTATCCTCTCTCAGGGTTCAGAGCAGCAATGCTGCCAGCCATCTGTACTTCCATTTTGATATCAGAGTGATAATGCTAAGGTACTGTTCTAAGTCTGGATTAAGGACCCATGAACCCAGGCTAACCCTATTCTAGTTTCTTCCTTGATCACTTACCCATGGGTCAAATGTGTTATCTTGTGCTAGATATATGATTGCTTTAGAATTCCTAATTACTACTTCCATCTGGCACACCTCTTAGATCTTAATTGGAGTAATTGAGAGGAAAAATGGGTTGTACTTCTCTCTCCAACTCTTCCATCTTAGTTGGTCTCCCAAACCCTTCATTTCACTAGAGAAGAATCCAAGGCCGAGAGAAATTGAAAATTTGCCTACACTTCCTCAGTTATGGAATTAAAAGGGGGATTTGAACTCATCTCTCCAACTTTATCCACTATACCATGCCGCCTCCCTTAGTTAGTAGTAACATAACATCAAATTTACTAATAAAAATAAGACTATGACTGGGGGTGGCTAGGCGGAGAAGTGAATAGAGCATCTGCCCTGGAGTCAGGAGGACCTGAGTTCAAATGTGGTCTCAGACATTTAACACTTATTAGCCGTGTGACCTTGAGCAAGTCACTTAATCCCAGTTGCCCTCCAAAAAGAAAAAAAAAACTAAGATTATGACCTCTTAATCTGTAAAGTCCTCTCTGAGATTAAGATGCTATTATGAGAAGGTTTTATTTTTATTTGAAGTAACAGTTTCCTAATGCCTCTGGCAACATTCTTGGATTTAAAAAATACCTGAGTGATCATCTTCACAACCCCACTGATTGCTGGTGAAAACTCCTTTGTTACTACCTGGATGACAGGTATGAGGGCTTGTGCTTGAGAGATGCCTAGAAAGTGGACCTGAGCCATATATGGTCCTGGTGTACAAGAGCTTCCTTGAGTTTGAAGAAAGGACTCACATCAACTCTGGAAGAAGGTAGCAGCAACATGTCTGGGCATCTTAGCCCTTAATCCAGTCTTGTCTTTCCTTTCATGCAGAAATATTAATTGTCACTCTTGTTCAATTGTCTTTTTTCCTCTACCTTCACAGAGAGACTGAATAAAGTATCTGAATTCATGGTCCACATAGGTATTGCATTTGAATCTCACCAGTATACAGGAACACTGAAATAGAATTTAAAAGAATATATCATACTTGTGGCATGCTAAAAAGCAGTGGGAATATGTCTTTTTCCAGGGGGAAGGACAAAAGGGATGCAATGCAAAGGGTGATGTGTCCCTGATTAGATTTCAACTAGCTTTAGGACATCTAGGATTTCCCTTGATCCTCATAATAGCCCTGTGAGATGAATTGCTATTATTAACTTCCCCATTTAATAGATGAGAAAACGGAGACTGCAAGAGGTTAAGTGACTTTCCCAGGGTCACACAGGAATTATTTGAAATAGGATTCAAATTCAGGTCTCCTTGATTCCAAAATCAACACTACTATGCCACCCACTCTTGACAATTCTATGACTACAACCATTTAGGACATGATTTTCTTCTTTCTTTTTTTCTTTTTCTCCTCTCCTTTTTCTCCCTTTTCCGCTCATACCTTACATTTACTGTTTACAAAACTTGTTAACACAAGTCATCTTATATGGCCACTACATCAAAAGTAGGTAGGATAGGCTTTGTTGCCTTATGGTATGGAAGGGGGAATTATTCTGGTGAAGAAAGAGAAGACTAGTTTCACTTTCTCTGCATTCAGTAATAAAGAGACCTAGCACTTGTGTCCCTGAGAACATGTAATATAAACTTAAACTCAAGCACACAGTCTCTCTGCCTGAAAATTGCCATTAATACAGTTCGTATCATCAAAATAAAGATACTCCCATAGGAGAATCTATGAATCACAAACCAATAAACCTAATTTCAAGTCGTGCGAAAGTCAATTGAGAATTTAATTAAGGGCAGAACAGTAAGCCAATTGGCCAAGTTTTCCCAATGGCGTCAAAGCAACAATTCTACAAGGAAAAGTGTCTCTAATCTGTTACAGGTTTCTTTTTTGTGCTTCTTTAAGTAAGATAACTGTATATGAGATAAGTGGCCCAGTGGATCTAATTTGCCTGGATTTTACAAAAAGCCTTTTGATAAGGTTCCTCCTAGCAGACTATTAAGGAAAAAGCAATGATCAAAGGGCAAAGGGCAGCATAATGACATATTTTTTGTAAAATAATAAGTTTTTTTTTAATGCAAGTGAGGACGGAGAAGTCACTTAGCGTGGAACAGCTGTAGCTCAGAGTGAAGTTAATTAGATACCCTAGGGCCTGGTATCAGAAAAAGCAGTGTTTAATATATAATGAGCAGGAAGGGAAACTGGATGATGTGTTACTGAGGTTATGATGTCTGCCAAATCTTCCAATGACTATGCCTGGATTTGGTTATGAAAAATGGCAGAGAACTTGGAGATTTTCATTTCATTAAGGATTCTGGGAATTCAAATAGATGGAATGAATTTAAATTTACCTTGAAACATTCTTCTTTTCTACACTATTAGAAGTATTTTCAAACTTTCCAGAAAGTTATTCCAGAATAACCTGTATAGGAGGAAGACTCAACAAGAATCATTTCAAAAATTATAGCTTTTAAAATTATAAAGTTGTTGTTTTCTTTTGTTTTACCTAGTCAGTTGTACACAAATTTGTACACAAATTTACAGTTTGTATAAAGTAAAACTAAGATAGATAAATGTTTCATGAAGTGAAAAGGTGGTCACAATGCACTTTGGATTTCACCTTAAGAAACTGAGTTGATGCAGAGAAAAAGGATAGTGAATAATTATGGAGATACAATATAGGACAGTAGGAAGTTTCTGGTTTTGAGATAATACATACATACATACAGATATACGCATACATATGTGTATGCACATATGTATACATTTTATTTAGAAGTAATGCAGACACTGAAAACTTAGAATAGGAAAAACTGTCCTTTCAAATCTATTCCTTTAAGAACATAGAAGCAAGAGAAGCATGAGAAGGTAAACAGGCAAAAGAAATCATAAGGAACTTATCAAAGTTGAACTATTTTTTTGTTTGAAGTAATCGGGGTTGAGTGGCTTGTTCGGGGTTGCATGGCCAGTTGTTGTTTCTGGGTGTGGTGCTGGGTCTCTGGGCCCGGATTTGATCCGGGTCGTCCCGGCACTGGAGCCGGTGCTCTTGCTCGCTGAGCCACCTGGCCAAAGTTGAACTATTAACATTCCTACATGGAAAAACAATAATTGTAACCTATGAAACTTTTCTCAGTAGTTGAAGGGATTAGAAATATATATATGTCTTTATATGAGGGTATGCGGGCATATGAATACATATGGGAATGTGTATATATACGTTTACAGGTATACATAGATAGAGGACACGGGACCAATTTAACAGGAAGGGATGATACTTAAAAGGTGAAATTAAGAGGTGAGAGGAATATAATGGGAGGAGATGGGGAGAGACAGAGTGGGGCAAACTATCTCATACAGAAGAGGCAAGGGAAAATGGTTACAATGGAGGGGAAGAATAGGAAGGCAAAAGGGAACAGGTCAACCTTATTCCTATTGAATCTGGCTTGAGAAGGGAGGGAAATACACACTAAATAGGGAATCTCACCCTCCAGGAGAATAGGGGGGGGAAGGGGATGTGAGGGGGGATTATGGAAGGGAGGGCAGGCTGGGGGGGAGGGAAGTTGGAAGCACCCACTTTTGAAAAGGGACAGGATCAAAGTAGAGAGTAGAACAAGTGGGAGGTGGGATAGGAGGGAGGGAAAAATAGTCAGTCTTTTACAGTACATCTACTATGTTATTGTTTTGCATTAGCCACACATGTACAACCTACACTGAACTGCTTGCCCCCCCCAGTGGGGGTGGGTGGCGGGGGGGGGGGAGGGGAAAGAATCTGGAACGGAAAGTTTTAAAATAAAATATTCAAATATATATATATATGTGTGTGTGTGTGTGTGTGTGTGTGTGTGTGGAAAAAATAAATAAAATAAGGGGGTTGGACTAAAAAAAAAGAAAAAAAAGAAATTGTATTTTAATATTAGCAATAATAAATTGTTGTGGAATATTTAAAAAAAAGAAAAGAACATAGAATCAGTTAAATGCAGGGTTTACTTTGCACAGTACATAAAAAGATAGTATATGAAATCTTATAAATTGATTGCCAGTTAGGTATTGCCTATCTATGTCCTTTCTAAAGGTTTCTGTAACTAAAAGGAGGTAAATTCCTCAAGAGGAGAGACATTGTTCCTTTCTTCCTCCCTCCCACCTTCCCTCTTTCCTTCCTCCCTTTCTTTCTCTTTTTTTTGGGGGGGGGTGGAGAGGGAGGGGAGTGTCTTTGCATCTCCATTACCTAGTACAAGGCTTGCCACATAAGGGACAGGGAAAATGATTGACTTGTGATTTCATTGGTTAAGTTTCCAATGCAGGTGAGCATCATGTCTACAAAAGATAGATAGATAAACAGATAGATAGATAGATAGATAGATAGATAGATAGATAGATAGATAGATAGATAGATAGATAGATAGATAGATAATGCATTTGTGAATACTTCACAAAAAGGAGAGTGCTCCGTTGAGAAGCAACCTGATCCTCAAGTTCCTACTTTCCAGAGAAACATTATTGAATAACTAAGACTTGTTTAGGGACTTCTGGACTCTCCAAGATAAATAGCATTCTTTATTAAGTATGGCTTTCAAAAGCTTTTTGATCATTTGAAAAATAAATGATCCTTCAAAATCAAATTTATGTCTCTGTTTATAATTCAAACCTCATTAGTAGTCATCATGAAATATACCATAAGCTATTATTGTTATCAGTAATTAATAAAGTCCTAACACCTCTTTCTGCACCCAGTCTTGATGGCCTTTCTTAATGATATTGCTTATCATCATACTTTGATGAAAATTATTTTTCCCTCCAAATGAAAAATGTCTAATTTCTCTATAGGCCTCTGATATATGAAAATGAAAGCCCTTCTTTGGTTAGAAATCCTTCACATTGATGTCTTCAGGTTTATAAATTTTAAATAAAGCACAACCATAAGACAATGAAACAGATTTGGGCTTCTGATCAAAATATTTAGATTTAGATTTGGAAGTAAAAGAACTAGACTTTTTAACTGGCTAAATCTGTGGTCTTCGGCAAGACACTTGGCCTC
Organism: Petaurus breviceps papuanus; assembly: GCF_028583685.1. Lineage (NCBI taxonomy): Eukaryota > Metazoa > Chordata > Mammalia > Diprotodontia > Petauridae > Petaurus > Petaurus breviceps. The sequence continues at coordinate 6,495,364 of NW_027187347.1, forward strand.
TCTGTACCTTGATAATGCTGTCTTTCAAAAGGGAATTATATTTTCTTTCTGGGGTTATTATGAGAACTCAATGAGAATATTTGTAAAGTGCTTTTTTTCTAACTTAAAATAATATTTAAATTTAAATATTTAGTTGATACTACTATTATTATTATGTTAATACTTACATAATTCACCATCTCCTCTATATGGCTTTCACCAGTACAAGTAGCATCCAGCCATTTCTTATAGTGTATGATTCTTATCTATTTGAAATAAATTCTCCATAAAAGAGCTATCCAATGGAGAGATTTATTCTATGTTTTTAAAAGATATTTCAATTATTTCACCAATACAGTACTCAGGCTGTCCCTCTATCTCTCTTCACTCTTGCTACATGATTGTTTTACCTATTTTTCCTATCACATTTGTCCTTCATAATACTTTCCCTTCCAGTCTCCTACACCCTAAACTGTGAGCTTCTTGAGAGCAGGCACTTTTACCTTTTTTTGTATTCCTAGAACCTAGCACAGTGCCTAGCACAGAGTAGGAGCTTAATAAGTGTTTCTTGACTGACTGACTTCTTGGACACAACTTATAGTTGGTAAAACATTAGGTGGATATCTTCAATGCTTTGGATGTTCTGTGTTTCACAGAAAACTGTTTTTTTAGACATCATTGTATACCATGACTCATTGGCATATAACACCTCTGGAAGCATATTGTTGAAAAGATTAACTTCTGTGATGTTGAACATTCTGTAGAATTTTTTTTCCCAATAAAATGCAATTCAGTTAATTCTGAGCCTACATTACTATCCTATAATAGCAACAGTATTATCTAATTCTCTACTAGGTCAATAACAGATTGATCTTGGAACTGAATGTGTCTTCAGGTTAGGTGTCAGTCTGCATTGGCAGAGGGAGTTTCCTCCTCAGTAGTTCTCTGCAACAATAAGATTACAAATTTGCCTCACTCTCAAAACCTTCCTCCCCTAAGGAAAAACAAAAACAAAAACAATCTCCAGGAGTTGGTACAGCACGAGGGTCCTAATAACAAAAGTCTTAATAAATACTTGTTGAATGAATGGAAAACAATTAATTTTTATTTGAATACCCCATACTTTTTTTAGATTAAGTCCACTTCAATTTTTATTCTGGCCTTAATAGAGATAGAAAATATTTGATCATGCTCATCACCTATGAATCTCTGATTGAGGTAATTACCATTCTTTTATATCCATAATATAGTTAGAAATAGAGAGATTCAGTGAATCTCATAAATCCACTTAGTTCAAACCCCTCATTTTTCCAGATGGGGAAATAAGGTTAAAGGAGGGTAAGTAACTTGCTCAAGATCACAGAGGTAATAAGTGTCAGATGTAGGATTTGAACCTACCTCTTCATTATTTTTTTTTCATGGCACAACATGCTTAGAGATCATTTAAACTTGCTCACAGTTATTAAAATTTGTTTTAAATTATTTTTCATTATAAAATATTAAAAATGTCAACTTGTCAGGGAAGATTGTGCAACTAATTTAAATTCTGGAAGTGAGATAAAGGGAATAGGAAGGGACAAGAAACAAGGGTAATGTGTAACTTTTTTCATCCTTCAAACCACTATTTGGTGATGATACAAATTCAAACAAATTTATTTATCCATATTATTATTTATTAAGCACCTACTATGTGCCAAGCACTGGTCTAAGTATAGGAGATTTAAAAAGAAAGAAAAAGAGAGAGGCAAAAGACAGCCCCTGCTCTCAAGGAGCTTACAATCTAATGGGGAGAAAACATGCAAACAAATTTTATGTATATGTATATGTGTGTGTATGTATATATATGGATAAATGTGTGTCAATATATATTTAATATCTGCATGTATATGTGTGTTATTAATATGTGTGTACATATCTGTATATGTGTGTCTACATGTGTATCAAGTTATATACAGGATAAATGAAAGATAATTAACAAAAGTAAGGCACTGGAATAAAGAAGGCTTGAGGAAGGCTTCCTGTGGAGATGGGATTTTAGTTAGGATTTAAAGGAAGCCAAGGAGATCAGGAGGTAGAACAGAGAAGGGAGAGTGTTCCAGAAACAAGAAACAGCCAGAGAAAATGCTGGAGCTGAGAGATGCAGTGTCTTACTAATGGAATAGTTGGGAGGCCGGTGTCACTGGAGTGAAGAGTACGTGCCAGGCAGTAGTAGGGTGTAAGACTGGAAATCTAGGAGGAAGACAGCTTATGTGAGACTTTGAGGGCCAAGCAGAAAATTTTGTATTTTATCCTGGAGGCAATAGGGAGCCACTGGAGTTTATTGAATAAGGTCATGACAGGATAAGACTTGGACTTTAGGAAAATCATTTTGGTGTCTGAATGGAGGATGGACTGGAACGATCACAGAGTTGGAGCAGATCCACCATCAGGCTATTGCAGTAATACAGGTGTGAGGTGAGGAGCACCTGCAAAAGTGGTGACGGTGTCAGGAGAGGGAAGGGGGAGTATACAACAGATTGGCAAAGGTGAAATTGACAGAACTTCCAACATTTTGCATCTGGAGGAGACAAATAGTGAGGAATCCAGAATGATTCGTAGGTTTTAAACCTGAGGGACTGTATAGTAATAGGGACAGTAGGAGGGAGAAGGATTTAGGGGAAAAGATGAAGGTCTTTTTAGACATATTGAGCTTAAGACATGTACTGGACATCCAATTTGAAGTGTCTGAATGATAGTTGGAGATTTGAGTTCGCAGGTCAGCAGAGATTTGAGGCAGAATAGGTAAATTTGAGATCATCAATATTGAGATGAGAACTGATAAAGTAAAGTAGTATATTAGGTGAAGAAAAGAGGACCCCGAACAGAGTCCTGTGGTACACCGCCGGTTAGAGGGTATAATGTGGAAGAGGATCCAGGGAAAGAGACAGAGAAGGAATGGTCAGAGAGGTAGAAGGAGAACCAGAACAGAGTGGAGTCCTGTTTGTTGTTCAACCTTAGTTCTCAAAGAAAACTAATGATATCACTAGGGTGATGTCTTGACTTGTGAGTGAATTGGATTTCAGTGAGACAGAGCTGTGCAAGTCATCAGCCTTACTCTCCTCTCCAGGGTCATCTGAGTCCAATGGGAATAAATAAGTCAAGACAATTGGTGATGGTTCAGCAGCATCCTGAAACTCTAAACAGAAGAGAGCATCAAAAAGAGAGAGTGATCAACTTTGCCAAAGGCTGTGGAGAGGTCAAGGAAGATAAGATTTGGGAAGAGGCCATTGGATTTGTAAAGTATGATATTTTCAGTAACTTTGGATAGAACAGTTTTGGTGGAATGATAAATTCAAAAATCAGATTATAAGGGATTGAGATGAAGAAAAAATAAACTGGAGCCAAGTATTGTAGATAGCCTTTTCAAGGAGTTTAACTCAAGGGGCAAAAGAGAGATCATGTGATAACACAGATGGAAGAATCAAGTGAAGGTTTTCTTTTTTTCAGGCTGAGGGAGATATGGTTGTGTTTGTAGCAGTAACAAAAGAGCCAGTGGAGAAGGAGAGTTTAAAAATAAGTAAAAGAGTAAGGCTCACAGAAAGGGCCATCAGTTGGAGAAGACAGAATGCAGGGGGATCCCTCAACCAGCAGAGGAGTCAACTTTGGTAAGGATTAAGGACATTTGATCATGTCAGATGGAGTAAAGGAGGAACATTTGACAAAAGGAATCTGAGTGATAGGGGATGAGGAAGGGCAAGAAGACTGAGTTCAAGAGTGAGTGAATGGCCTCAATTTTGTTCTGTAAAATATGAGGCAAGATTCTTTTTTTTTTTTTTTTCGGGCTTCACATCTTTATTCATCTGTTAAAGTCAACATGATTTCATGCAACATGAGGGAAAAATCAAGCATTCCCTAAGTGTATGCAGGATTGTGCGGATAGCTTGTGGAAGACCTTCATTCTCAGCAGCTGAAAAAGCATCACTCACTTAGAAGTCTGGGCCTTCCTTCTTCAGTTTGCTATAATCCACATTCACTGAGTAGAACTTGTACAGGTCCGTGGGGCTCATCTTGTTCCAGGTCTTGGGGTCGTTCTTTCTGTCCCAGCTGACGTCGGGATTGAAGAGCGCCAGCCGCATGACATAGAGCGTGGCCCCGGTGCCCCCCGCGCCGATGAACAGGAACAAGGGGATCAAGCCCGGGTGCTTCTTGGCCTGGTTGATGATCATGCGGAACATGGAGGCGGCAGCGGGGCTCGGGGCTTTTGCTGGTTCGCTCGCGGCCCAATGTCACCGCACAGGAGGCGGAGGAGGAACAGGAGTACTCATGAGGCAAGATTCTTAAGTGAGAGAGTGGGGGAGAAGGAGCCGTCGGAGGATTGAGGGGATAAAAAGGTTTGGAAAGACCACCGTGGAGAGTAAGATGGTGAGTTAACAGCAGAGGTATAGTCGGATTGCTGTGCAGCAGTGAGGGTCCTACTGAGCTTGTGCAACATCAGTTTGGAGTGGAACTAGTCAGAATGGCGGCATGTTTTTCTCCACCTTCATTCAGTAGCATGTGACTAGGAGTAAAACTGATTATTAGTGAGGGTGATCAAAGGTTGAGGCTTAACAAAGCAAAATTAGCAATATGATAAAGGAGCTGGGAACTGAAGAAAAGTGGGCAGTGCAGAGTTGAATTGTTTCACCAAGGAGTCAAGGTGGGGAGAAGAAGAGAGAGTGATTAATGCAGGGGAGAGAAATGAAAGCTCAAGGAATTGGAGGTCACAATGCAGACGAAGAGGAAAGTTTTCTAAGGAAAGCAGAAGGAGAAGTGAAAAGCCAATCAATTATGATGATCAGCTATTTATCTGTAATTATTACTATTAGAAATTTGATCAGAATTGTGAGAACTGAAGTGACCTAGGTCTTCCTGACTCCAAATTTAGTTTTCTATCCTCTATTTTGATGAATACATATATTGGATTTTATCCTCCCCTCACCTGGTTCTTTAAGGGTTCAGATTTCTGGCCACGGTGATAACTAATCTGATGAATCAAAAAAAAAAATTAGGGCTTTTGGAGAAGGTTGAATTCCCAGTCAGTTCATTCATTCATCACCAATACAGATGAAGAGATTTTGGAATTCTTGAGCATAGAAATGGTACATTTGTAGTTGATGGCAAGGTCAAGGATATGACCATCTTTATGTGTGGCTAAGGTGGAGTAGAAGAATAGCTCATGGGAAGTAAGCCGAGAAACTGAGTGGTTATTGTATTTGAGGGAGAATCAAAATGAAAAGTCCCCTATTATGATGGCAGGAGATTAGAAGGAGAGAAAAATTGTGAGCTGGACATCTAACTTGTTGAAAAATAAGGATACATAAAATACCCTCCCTACCAGTGCACTTATTCTCATTCATTCATTCATTGAAAAGACATCCTGTATCTAATACTTTGCAAGGCACTGTGTTAAATACCTTGAAATATAAAGAGAGGTTAGCACATTATTGTGAACAGAGCTCTGAACTTAGAGTCAGGAATACCTAGGATCAAATTCTGTTTCAGACTAGCTTAGTGATTCTTGGCTAACTTAATCCCCCTAAACCACAATTTCCTTGTGTGTAAAATTGGGGAAATCGTTTCACCTACTTCACAGAGTTTATAGGTAGTATCAAATTAGATGATGTATGCAAATCTTAAAGTGCTGTTTAAACATCATGTATTATTATAATTATCATCACTACTATTGTTTTAATGATGGTATTCACACTGAAGATAATTAAACATAACGATAGTCCTTAAGGAGCATGTAAGACATGTGTGGAAGGGGTGGGAAAATAGTATAAATTATTATATAAGAAGTTCCTAATAATTCAGTTCAAGATCCCTATGAACTGAAAGAGGTCAGTAAACATTTCATGAAAAATATAGAATTTTATCTGAACCTTTAAAATTCAGTAAAATTTCTACATGTTGAAATAAAAAGGTACAGAAGGGAAATATTCCAAGCTTAGGATCAACATTAACAAAAAGAAGAGTGGGAGGGAAAAAATGAACTATATATACATGAAACTTTCAGTACTGTTTAGCACCTGAATCAAAAGTAAACACCCCAACTCACCCCAAACTGCAGGGCATCAGCACTGAAATAAAAAAGAATGCCTTTTAGGTTCCATCACTGCACTTCTTATGCCCAGGAATCCTTCAGAGGCACTCATTAACACAGGCATGTTAATAACCCATTTGGATTCATTGCTAAGTATGCAAAGAATGCTTGTCCTGTATTTGCTGTACTTGCTAGAGATTTGCCACTAACTACATATTCTAAATTCCAGGTTTACACTTGACTCTGAGCTTTCAGCAAGATAAGATAAGAAGCAAGTTTTAATAATTGCCTCTATTTCCCCAAATTTACTTTGGTTCAAAGATTTGCCTTGATTTTTGAGAAAACCATAATTTATTTGTGCTCTTGAATCACAAAAGTCCAGGACAAGAGAGACATACAAAGCCATCTAGTCTTCACTGAGACTGAATTTGCTCAAATCACGAAATGAAAATTCTACTTATTCTAAATAATTTATTTGCATTTTGAATTGGCTGTTACTGTCCATGTTTTTGAAATAATAATCGCTGATATTTAGTTGATAATTTTAAGATTGGTCAATGGTTTAACACAAATGAACTCAATTGAACCTTACAACATTCCTATGAGATTCCTATAATAAGTAATATTATACAAATTATATTATACAAATATCATACGAATGAGGAAACTGAGCCCGAGTGAGGTTAAATGAATTGTCTGTACCTAAAAGTGGCAGGATTCAAATGCTAGATCTTCCTAATTCTAAGTTTAGCACTCTATCTGTTGTTTCTCTCAACAACAAGGTTAGACAGGCCCTAAATGAGTATTCCCTCTCTCCTGTAAGTTTCCATAGTGTCTTATCTGTACTTCTCTTATCATATTTGTTTATGTGCATAATATATTGTCTATCTCATTATTAACTCCTTGAAGGTAGGGACTGCCTTTTTTTGTCTCTGCATGCCTCTCAGGACCTTGAACAGTATCTTACACGAAGTATTGTTTTCAATTTGTTCATATGAGGGAGTGAAATTCAACATTCTTAGTCAAAGATGCTTTGGTGGACTTTGGGAAATGAAACTATCAGAAAAAGCAGGAACAGCTAAAGAAGAGTGGTCAAAAATTGCACTAATTAGTCAAAGTTCCATATTGTAAATATTGGGTGAGTTTGGGATGTTTTTTTTTCTTCTTCTTCATCTCCTTTTCAGAAAATGATTATTCTCCTTGCATCTGCTTAACAGAATGGAGGACACAAAGTCCAGAAAAAATATGGTGATTGACTTTGTTTTACTATGATGTTGATTGTTTCTTCTGTCCTCAAAATTTGCCTCCTTTTAATAAACTGGCAATTACTGAGAGATACCATATTCCTTAAAGGTCAGCAGCTTGCAGCTCCATTTGTAACAAAAATTAAAAACATTTAAAAGTAAATTAAATTAATTTTGTAGTTATCTGACTAGACTATCCTTTATAAAATTTAATATGCCAACATGAAAATTTTATGAGTAAATGAAGTTAGAAATAATCTATTTTTATGTCCCTAAACTAACTTTGTGTCTGTAAATGACCTAAGGAACAAGCAATGACAGCTGGTATTTATATCATGCTTTGACTTTTATAAAGCACTTTAACATACATTAGCTCAATTTAAGCTCACACAGCCCTTTGAAGTGTTGTACCTATGATTATTCCCATTTTATAAATAAGGAAACTGATAACAAGTGAATTACTGAGGGTCATACAACCATTAAGTGCCTATGGTGGGACTGGAACCCAGATCTCGTCTCCAAGGCCAGTAACCCCTATCAATTATGTAGCACTGCCTCTGAAAGGTGATAAACATTTATTAAGCAATTACTATGTACCAGGCATATGACAAGTTCTAGGAATAAGAAAAAAGAAAGTTCTCAGCAGTGAGGTCCTTACATCCTAATTGGTGAAGATATTACATAAAAGAGAAATGAAAAGAAAGTGGGGACATGAGGGAGAAAAGGTAAAGGTACATGTGGAATCTATAGTGGAGAAGATGGGAGAATGAAGGGTGGTTGGTGTGAACCCTTCCTCACAATGGAGGATTGGGGAAGAACGCAGAAATGAGAGAGAGGATTCATAAGAATGGAGGGAGGGGTGGCTAGGTGGCACAGTGAATAGAGCACTCACTGGCCTTGGAGTCAGGAGGACCTGAGTTCAAATACAGACTCAGACACAACACACACACACGCACACACACACACACACACACACACACAAAACTAGCCATGTGACCTTGGGCAAGTCACTTAACCCCAATTGCCCTCAAAAAAAAAAAAGATGGAGGGAGAAAGCAACTGAAACATGATAATAAAGTCCAGAATACTGATTTGCTTGTTTGTTTCTTTCTTTCTTTGTTTTTTTTTCCAGAAGAAAAAGAAATATATTTGGTTGTTCCCCACCATGGCTTCAAACTATCCAGAGATGGTCATCTCACTAGAGTCATTTCACCTCTGTTTCTTCATCTTTGGGTGTAAAGAATAGACAATGATCTGTAAGCTGCCTTCTAGCTCTAGTATTTGATGAATCTGTGATTTCTTCAGATTACAAGTAGTTGTAGGACAATGATCACATTTGACTTCATTCTGAGTACACTATATTGTTCATCTTCCTTCATGATTATTTCTTTAATTTTTAAAAATGCACCCTGGCAAAGAATTTGTTCAGTAATATAAACACTCCATTTGAATGTGGTGATTTGTTTTTAAATATTTATTTTATTTAAGCCAAAGCTTGTCTTCCACAGAAGCTATGTGTTCTCTAGCAAAGATCCCAGATAAAGGTAGAGAAACTAAAGAAGAGAAGGAAATAGAAAGCAGTCCTTTCTTTGATAGGTCCTATTTCCTAAACTTGATTTTGTCCTGAGTTACAGACTTCCAATGCTACCCAGGGTCACTCACTGAGGCAATCAATATTCTCTAGTATACTAGTTGTTTTATCTAAAGTTCATTAATATCGTGCTTACTATGTATTGGAATTGAGGATGGGGAAGAAATTGAATGTGTCCAGACCTGTGATTTCATCAGTAAAAGAATTCTCAGTATTGAAATAATTCTCACCACACGTGACAATCAGCAATTTATCGACAATTTTTAATATTAGAAATTTGATCAGAGACATGAGAATTAAAGTGACCTAGGTCTTCCTGACTCCAAGTTCAGTTTTCCATCCTCTATTTTGATGAATATATACATTAGATTTTATCCTCCCTTCACCTGGTTCATTAACGGTTCAGATTTCTATCCAAGGTGATAACTAATATCTGATAAGTACTAATCTGATGAATTAAAAAATTAGGGCTTCTGGAGAAGGCTGGATTCCCAGTCAGTTCATTCATTCATCACCAATTCAGCAAATATTTGTTAAGTCTAAAGCATTATGTTAGCCATTATATCTTTTTTTAAATTATTTGAGTATTTCCCCCCAATACATGTAAAAACAATTTTAATATTCCTTTTCTTTTTAAATTTTGATTTCCACATTCCCTTCCTCCCTCCCCTTCTACCTCATTGAGAAAGCAAGCAATTTGATATAGGTTATACACATGTAGACATGTAAAATATATTTCCATGTTATTCATGTTGTTAAAGAAAGACAAAAAAAATCAAGAAAAATAAAGAAAGTTTTAAGAAAAAGTATGCTTTGATTTGCATTCAGAATCCATCAGTTCTATCTCTGGTAGATAGTGCTTTTCATAATATATCCTTCAGGATTGTCTTGGATCATTGTATTATATTGTATTGAGAATAGGTAAGTCAGTCACAATACAATAGTTACCCCTGTATATATGTTATCCTGGTTCTGCTCATTTCACTTTGCATCAGTTGATGTAATTCTTTCCAGGTTTCTTCTGGGAAAATTCTGCTTATCGTTTTTTATTGTACAATAGTATTCCATACTACAATTTATTCAGCCATTCCCCAATTGATAGACAGCCCCTCAATTTCCAATTCTTCGCCACCAGAAAAGAGATGCTATAAATATTTTTGTACATATAAGTCATTTTCTTTTTTTATCTCTTTGGGATACAGATAGAGTAGTGTACTTGCTAGGTTAAAGGGTATGCATAGTTTTATAGCCCTTTGGGCATAGTTCCAAATTGCTCTACAGAATGGTTGAATCAATTCATAAGTCCAATAGTACATATCCCAATTTTCCCACATCCCCTCCAACATTAACCATTTTCCTTTTTTGTCATATTAGTCAATCTGATAGGTATGAGGTGGTACCTCAGAATTGTTTTAATGTATACTTCTCTAATCAATAGTGATTTGTAGCATTTTTTCATATGGATATTGATGGCTTTGATTATTTCATCTGAAAACTGCCTTTCATATCTTCTGACCATTAATCACCTGGCAAATGGCTCTTACTTTTATAAATATGACTAAGTTCTCTATATATTTGAGAAATGAGACCTTTATCAAAAAATTGCTGTGAAATGTTTTTCAGTAATTAGTACTAACTGTATTTCCCTTTATGCTATTTTCCCCATTTTCTACTCTCTCTCCTTTCACCTTGTCTTTCCTCAAAAGTATTTTGCTTCTGACTACCATGTCCACCACCACACACACCTTTTATCCCTTATTATCCCCTTCCCCTCCTACTTTACTGAAGGGTAAGATAGTTTTTTATACCCAACCAAGTGTGCATGTTATTCTTACTTGGAGCGAATTCTAATGAAAGTAAGGTTCAAGTATTCTTGCCTACCTCCCCCATCTTCACCTCTGTTATAAAAGTTCTTTCACGCCTCTTTTATGAGAGATAACTTACCCCCCTTCTACCTCTTTTATTCTCCTCCCAGTGCATTCCTCTTTCTTACCCCTTACTTATGTTTTTTACATAATTATCCCATCATATTCAACTCATACCCATTGCCCTAATAATGTGAAAGTTCTTGCAAATTACAAGTATCATCTTCCCACACAGGAATGTAAATGATTTAAATTTATTGAATCACTTATTCTTTCCCTTTCCTGTTTACTTTTTTTATGCTTCTCTTGAGTCTTATATTTGCAAGTCAAATTTTCTCTTTAGCTCTGGTTTTTTCATCAGGAGTGATTGAAAGTCTTCTATTTCATTGAATATCCATTTTCCCCCTGAAGGATTATACTTAGTTTTCCTGGGAAGGTAATTCTTGGTTGTAATGTTAGCTCCTTTATTTTCCAGAATTTCATATTCCAATCCCTCCAACCCTGAAACGTAAAAGCTACTACATCTTTCACTATCCTGACTATGACTCTGTGATACTTGATTTGTTTCTTTCTGACTGATTGCAATATTTTTTCCCTTTACCTAGGAGCTCTGGAATTTGGCTATAATATTCGTTAGAATTTTCATTTCTTTTTCAGGAGGGATTGGTGGATTATTTTAAATTTTTTTAACCCTTGGGTTCTAGAATATCAGGTCAGATTTCTTTGATAATTTCTTGAAAGATGATGTCAAGGATCTTTTTTTTTCTTTTGACAATGGCTTTCAGGTAGTGCAATAATTCTTAAATCATCTCCCCTTGATCTATTTTCCAAGTCATTTATTTTACTAATGAGGGATTTCACATTTTCTTCTATTATTTTCATTTTTTGATTTTGTTTTATGGTTTCTTTTATGGGGATTTTTTTTTGGAAGGAGAAAGACAAGGCAACTGGGGTTAAGTGACTTGCCTGAGGTCACACAGCTAGTAAGTATGTCAAGTTTCTGAGGCTGGATTTGAACTCAGATCCTCCTGACTCCAGGGCTGGCGCTCTATTCACTGTGCCACCCAGCTGCTCCACTTTATGCTTTCTTGATGTCTAATAAAGTCATTAGCTTCCACTTGCCCAATTCTAATTTTTAAGGATTTATTTTCTTTAGTGAGATTTTGTATCTCCTTTTACATTTGACCAAATCTACTTTTTAAGTTCTTCTCTTCAATGAATTTTTGTTTTTCTTTTTCCATTTAGCCAATTTTGCTTTTCCAAGCATTCTTCTCTTCATTTTTTGTCTCTTTTACCATTTGTTCTATTGTTTTTTTAATGTGTTATTTTCTTCGATATTGTTTGTACCTCTTTTGCCAAGCTGCTGACTCTCTTTTTTTCATGATTTTATTGTACCACTGTCATCTCTTTTCCCAAATTTCCTCTACCTCATTTATTTGATTTTTATAAATCCTTTTTTAGATCTTCCATAGCCTGAGACCAATTCATATTTTTCCCTTGAGGCTTTGAATGCAGCAGTTTTGACTTTGTTCTCTTCTGATTTTGTGCTTTGATCTTCCCTGTCACCACAGTAACTTTCTCTGGTCAACATTTTGTTGTTGTTTGCCCATTTTCCAACCTATTTCTTGATTTTTATTGTTATATTATAGTTGGGCTCTACTCCCAGGGTAGAAGTGGCATTATCCAAAGCTTCAGGTTTTTAGAGCAGTTGTTTTCAGAGCTAGTTCTGAGTAAGCTTTCAGTTCTTCCAAGATGATACAAACTAAGAAAAGATTTTTCTACTACTCTTGTAGCCTATACTCTTGTCTGTGAGTGAACACAACTATTCTTTTCTGTCCTTGATCTGTGACCAGGGTTTCTGTTCTCCTGGGGAAACACACTTCTCTTGTGTTCCTCTTTGCCCTGAGACTGTGACCCAGAACTGTAACCTGTCTCTAAGTATAGAGAATGCAATAGAATCCAGTACCCATTTCCACAAAAGGGACCCATGTAATCTACTTCTGACCAGATGTCTGACTCCCTTACCATCTATGGGATGAGAGCTCTGGAAGCAGCAGCTACTGCTGCTGATCCAATCACCCCCAGGGCCTGCTTCGACAATAACGTAGCCTATGCTCCACTCTTGCCTTGGTGAGATAGAGTTTTCCTTGGTAACCTTCTAAGTTGTCTTGGGTTGGAAAATTGTTTTGCCCTGTCCTTTTGTGGCTTCTGCCACTCCAGAATTTGTTTTGAGGTGTTATTTGAAGCTATTTAGAGGGGAATTTAGGAGACTACGAGTGATTTCCTGCCTTTTCTCTGCCATCTTTGCCCCACCTTCCATGGTCTCTTCTTTTAAACATCTTAAAATCTAATTGCAGAAATAAGGCATTCCATTCATTAAAATTCAATAAATATTTATTAAATACCTACTAAGTAAAAATCATTGCATGGAAATGAAATAAACAGGTTAAAAATAATAATATAAGATGCTATTACTAGATTGTTACAAACTGTGATCCAGGTCTAATTGATCAGAAAGTCTGAAACTGCCATGCTCCCACAGGAGGAAGATACACCTGTGAAATGGAATATCAGGAACAGCTTCTTGGAACTGTCAGGATCCCCATGTCAAGACCACTCCCTCCCTATTTACTATTAGGAGTCACCCTGTTTTCCAGGGCTAAGACCCAATAAGCAAGCTGTACCCTGAGCTTGGAATAACAACAATCCTTTGTGCTCACCTTCTGGATGAACTCAGTCACAGCAAATCCTAGAAATGCTTCATACCAGCACCAGGTGATCTCTGAGCTTTGACAAGTACATGCAGTACCCATGTTCTTGTCATGAAGCCCTACTATGAATCAAATTTGTCTCATTGTTGATGTTTGTCATCAACATCAAATGTCATTCTTTGATGCTCATTGACAGGGCTACAGCTCATGTGTAACCACTAGTATATGTATTGAGATTTGCCCACAAATGAAGGTCTCCAACTAGAGAAGTCCCCAGCACATGTGTATAGTTTCCCTCCTCTAAAGGAATAAAGAGAGCTTTTTGTTTATGACTACTGTTGTCTCTTTGGTTTTGCTTTGTTTTAGTTTTATTTTTCAGTTAGCCATGGTTGTGATAACCTGTGTGAATTCTGGTATTTTTAGAGTTAACAACAGTTACAAAACCTCTGTGACTCTTTGGTCATATGTTTTCAGAGTTGATAGGACTATTTCTCTTCCCATAGATGTATCCAAGTGAAAATTTCCTGAGGACTTGTTCAAACTTAGAAGAATTAAGGATTTTTAGGCCATTCTCGGGGAGAAATGTACTTTTGCAGGACATGTGAGGAGAAAGACAGCCTTCAAGAGAAGAATCATGTCACATATTGTGAATGGTCATCTAATTTACCTGGTAATCTTGGTACCAAAGGGGAAGTTGCCAATGACTGTGGTGAGCCTTCTATGAAACATCATTCACAGAAGTGGTATAAGTTTCAGATCTAGATTCTTACCCTTTGTGTTCCCTGCAAAAGCAATAAACCTTCTTTATTTGTTGTTGTTGTTGATTACAAAATAATTAGATCTCCAATGAAAAGGAAATCTCTCTTTCTGGGGACCCAGTTCTATGGTGGAACTTTTGACAGGTTCCTATATCTATTCTTTCTGAGATGAGCAAAAGTTTACATCTATCTATCTATCCACATACATATGTATGTGTATATATATAATATATATACATATATATGTGTGTGTATGTATATTTGTGCATGCATGTGTATATTTGTGTATGTATGTATTCACACATATATGGGCATATGTATGTACAAATATATATGTGTATATATACATTTACACATTTAAAGTAGCATTTTTCTTTCTACATTAAAAGAGTTGACAAATTTGAGTTGCAAAATCTGTATATTATTGTTGAAAAGGGAAGTCTCTCTAGCCACATTGACAATATATAAAAGTTTCATAGCATTGCTCACCATGGTTTGGGATAAGATCTCTGCTCCTATGTGACACTTTTTAAAACACATATCAAAGCAAACCTTAGCCTCCATATTGAGTGCCTTTTCTTGGCATCTGTTCACATTTACACATATGCCCAATTAGTTGGGATTTCTGAAATGGGCACTTCAAAAGAACATGCTCTACAGCAACCCAACACTTAAAAAAATACTCTGAAAACATTCAGCTGAAAAAAAATAACATTCCTGGGACCCGCTTGAACATCTTTTCCTCAATCTATTCTCATCCCTAACATTGTTCCTAGATCCAAACTTCCTTGGTGCATAAGCTTCCTAAATGACTCCAATTTGTCCTGGACACATGAATTGATCTTCCTAATTTTTTTTTTCTTTCCCCATGCTATGACCCTACTGAAAAATCTTCAAGGACCCTTTATTGCCAACGTGATAAATGTAAAAGCCAAACTCTTCTGTTTGGCATTCAACACCTGCCATAATTTATTGTTGCTTATCTTTCTGTCTTTATCCTCATTGCAGTCTGATTGGTCTTATTCACTCTGCCCTGATGCCTTTTGAGATTTCTCTCCTCTATATCTTTATGTAATTTGTCCTTTTTGGTTTGGAATGCCTCTTGATTTCTCTCCTCTTATTTTACACACCTTTTAAGGCTTAATTCAAATCAAATTTCTTCCACGAAGCCTTGATAGTTTCCTTACTTCCTATGATCTCCTATAATATATTTTATCTGGAACATTTACTTATACTTCTCATATTATATTGTAACATTGTTAGACCCATAACCTCACTGAGCTAATTGGGCTTATTGCTTCATTTGAGGTCTCATCTGGTTCCAATCTGAGAGAACCCTCTGTGTAGTTATTTATAAGATTTCAAGTGAAACAATAAGCATGCAGCAGTCTAAGAATGTGGCTATCCATACTATTTTAATATTTTCAGAAAGCTGGGGCCAACATTTACACCCTCTGGGGTCTTCTTCTTGTTAAATTAGAGGACAGGAGGGAGCTACGCAAGTTTGTTGTTGTTATTGCTGTTGTTTGGTATTCTTTTATCTATCCCTTCTCACTTGGTGGTTGAACAGTAAATCAGCATTCAAGGACCTAAGATAACTCCAAAAGGTTCATGATGGAAAATGCCAACCATATCCAAAGAAAGAACTGTGAAGTCTGAATGCAGATTGAAGCACACTATTTGCTCTCTTTTTCTGTTTTGTTTTTTTTTTCTTTCTCATGGTTCATCCCATTCATTCTATTTATTCTATACAACATGACTAATGTGAAAATATGTTTATGACATATGTTTCTACGTATATGTAGAACTTATATCAGATTGCATGTTGTCTTGGGGAGGAGAGAAGGGAGGGAGGTGGAGAAAATCTAAAACTCAAAAGCTTATGGAAGTGAATGTTCAAAACTAAAAATAAATTAATTAAATAAAAATCAAATACAGAAATATAAAACAACAAAACTGCCAGTTAGACCCATTAGACATCCCCTGGAAGGTTAAGATACATTGTGGGACTACTGTGCAAATACTTCCTATCACCTTGGATCTGTACCATTAGAAAAATTCACATTAACACCACAAAGGGAGAGCAAGGTCCAGATTTTCCTGATCCTAAAGGCAAGGCTGGAGCCTTCAAATTGCATGATCCTGAGGAAACTATCTTCTTCTAGGAGGCCGGTACCCAACTCAAAACCCCTCAGTTTTCTAGGAATGCTTGAGATTACATAGAAGTCTATTTTCGCAAAAACTAGTTTCTGTCTTTTGCCTAGAAAAAGACAGCAGAAGGGCAGATAAATGCAGTATGAAATAGAAGTCTAGGAACTCTGGGGCGGCCAGGTAGCACAGCAAGTAAGAGCACCGGCTCCAGTGTTGAGAAGACCTGGAGATCGAATCCTGGGCTTGGACACTCAGCACCACACCCAGGAATAACTGGCCAGGTAACCTTGAGCAAGTTACTTAACCCCAATTGCTTTAAAAAAAAAAAGTCTAGGAACTCACCTCTTAGGCTTGCATTGGAGAATGGAGGAGGTGGTTGGCCATGTGCTTCACCTCTAACTCACCATTTTTGTGTGTTTTAAGGGTTAGGAGAGGAAGAAATCTGCTTATTTCTCATTTCAGTCTAAATCCAAGGAAAGAACAAACATGTAAAAAGAGAGTTTAGCTCATTTTCCAGATTGCTTTTATAGTCTACATAGGGATTAGCTCCACTGACTACAGTGTACCCTTCTCATCCTCAGTTAACCAATTACAAGGAGGCAGCAGCATCCTCTGAAAGCCAATAAGCAAAGTGTCAGTAGGTAAAACCACCTTTAGGAGTAGTATGAGGTGTTATTCCCATGCTTGCAACAAGGTATACAACCTGTAATTCACCATCCATAATCCATCATGATTGAGGGAACTTCACTGAATTAATTAGGGGTTCCCTTGATCATCGTCTTCTTATACCTGTATATAACCCTTTCCCCAGTTATTTTTCTTGGGCATATATTTTATCTCTCCAAACTAGTTTAAAATCTCCTCGAAGTCAATTATATCTGATATCTCATATGCTCCATGGTTTCTTATGCATAATAGTAGCTCAATAAATATCTGTAAATTAATTAAATATGAGCCTGCTTTTTCTCTATTCTTCATTCTCCTCCCCTTGGTTCCAGTCATTTTGTATGATTTTAAAATTTTAATGAAATACAAGGAAATAGAAATTGTCAGGATTTAGCCACATCTTTAAAAGATTTACTGAGACAGTGAGTATCTATTTTTTTTTAAATGCTAAGCTAATTACTGGGGTGGAGGATGGGGAAAGAATCATTGAGATTTTGCAGATGGTATGGCTCTTTATTTTTCAAGTAAGACAATAGATATGTATGGCTAAATGAAGACACTCATATTCAATAGCATTAATAACTACTCTGTCCTCTGCATTAAAAAGAAATGGATTTAGCCACCAAGTCACTATTATTTCCATTGTGGGATAGATTGTCTATTGTAGCAGGATTCACTAGACTCCACACAGCATTTACTGTTAATTAGCAATGTATGACAGCTCAAGGAAAATAGTCTTTCATGAAGTTTGGAGGTCTTTTTCCCCCTGACTCAATCTAGGTTTTTCATTTTATCTAGAAAAAAGAGGAATAGGAGAATTTTCTGAGTATGACTGTCACCATATTAATTTTAATGCAGTCTTTCATATTCAAAGATGACCTACCAAGTAAGAACACATTTTAAGTATGCATTTTGGACATGCATTTTAACCACCTAGTAAGTGGTGAATTTGTGATTATTCATAATCATTCTCATCAATAATCAAAAGCATGCATGAATGTGAATGGGATGACCAACTAGCCAAGGTCTGGGTAGAGTCAGTAAGATTTACATATTTATACAATCCTAGAAATATTCTCCAAATCCATGTTAAGTTAGTATATAATCCTTAACAATATGACATGAACAAGTATTCCCAAAAGGAGGAAAATAATGAATTAATTTTCCTGGACCTTGCCAGGCCTACCTTGCATAAAGGACACATGGACTTCCAAGGTCTGAAGTGGAGAAGAGAACAAAACTCTTGTCTGTTATTCTATGCACCAAGGAGAAAGAATTGTACTTTTACCTACTCTGCCCATAGAGAATGTAAAGAGTTATAAGCAACCCTGCTAGCCCATTCTCCAGGAAAAGGCAAGAGAGTTGAGGTTCTGACCTTTAGGAAAAGAGAGAAATAAAACACAAGGCCAAAAAGAGCAAGAGAAATGTTCTTCTCCCCGCCAGCAATAAGAACTTCCAAAGATGGCTAGGTAAGTAGTGAGGTTCTAAAAACTTCCTGGCTATAATGAACTACTCCCATCTGTAGAGCTAGAAAGGACCTTGGAGGTCTTCTAGGCCAACTTTCTAATTTTACAAATGAGGAAAGTGTGACATAGAAAGGGAAAGT
The DNA here is from genome assembly GCF_028583685.1 of Petaurus breviceps papuanus. Lineage (NCBI taxonomy): Eukaryota > Metazoa > Chordata > Mammalia > Diprotodontia > Petauridae > Petaurus > Petaurus breviceps. The sequence goes on from NW_027187347.1 coordinate 6,513,996, forward strand.
GATTCATTCAATGTCACAAGTGCAGTGGCAGAGTCACATGCTCTGCCTTCAATTTCAGTCCTCTTCCCAAGTCTATTTCAACAACCTGAGAACATTAAGTTTATTATTCATTCAAAATGAATATAGGTGAACTGGAAAATTTTGTATGGAAGACAAATATTTCTCTATTACCAAAGAACGTTTTTGGAAACTCTTTGTCGTTATTTTAAAAATGAATAGAGATTAAATGTAAAGATTATGGCTACATTGCATTTTTTAAATAAAATCTCTCTTTGTCAATACTTTCAGAATATTTTCTGGCTCACTAAATGATATAATTGATGAGAAAATATATTTGCCAAAAATAAATCTATCTTCAATACTATTTACATAGGATACTTTATAATTTTATTCCTCAAAATAACTAAGATTGTTTTTGTAAGTAAATTCCAGTCAGGGTTATTATGGAGCCAGACCATACTAGCTCACAAGAGTTGATTGTTAAATTTTCATTATGAGTATTTACACCTAAGAAGTTGGCAAATGCTACAAAACAGGAATTTTATATGATGTCTGTGGATTGTTTAAACTTGAGAAAGTGATAGAAAAAATGACAATAAAGCAGTCTAAACTTAAAACTGTTACTACTGTGCTATTAGAAATGATTATCTCAATGATCTTAGAAAAACATGCATAAAATAATGAAGAGTGAAATAAGCAGAACCAAGAGAACATTGTATAGAGTAACAACAATATTCTTTTAAGAACAACTTTGAGTGAATAAGTCATTTTGACTGTTATAAATACCCAAATTAGCTAAAAAGGACATATAAAGATTTTTTTTGCATCCAGAGAAAGAATTGATGAATAGAAGCATGTATAGAATGATTTTACATATATGTGTACATACATATGCACATACATACATACATACTTATGTCTAATGGTATCCATCTCTATGGAGGGAAGGGGAGAAGAAAAAAAAGAAAAAGAAATTTATATAACTATTATATATTTAAAAGAAATAACAAGTTGTACACAATAGATTTATAGTTTCATGTGCAATCACCTTTTTATTACACTGTTGGATAAATGCTTATTTATTCCATAAATTAAAAAGTAAATAAATATTTTTAATGTGTTATGTGTATGATTATTTTTTTAGAGATCCAGTTGTTAAACATTTATCAGCATGCTCCTGGCACCCCTCGGATTCATATCACAAGGCTTTCCATATCTTCATAGTTTGTCTCCATAAGCTGTTATTTTTTTTCTTACCTTGATATATTAAGGGATATGTGATCCAGTTAACATGAGTCCTCTCTCTGGTGGTAGCCATCATTTCCCCAGGCTTTCTCCTTCTGTGCAACACTTACCCAAGGCTTCCAATGAATTTTCCATAGTGGATCTACCTTCAGCCTACTTCTGATGTTTCAGGAATATCAATGGGGCATTCAGGTTGCCTCTAAGGAATTCCTAATGCTTACTACATGGCTGGCACATATACTTTGTGCCATGTCTACATAATTCTTGATTAACAATTTGCTACTGACCATTAATGATCACCATACTTCTCTCCATTTGTATTTGCATGACCTCCAACTTTAATTCCTTGGAGACTGACATTCATACTTCACAGTCACATAGCACCATCGGCACAATATGCCAATATTCCAAGGTATCTGTGACTTCATGGATGTTGGTTCTCTTTCCAACAATGCAGATCAAAAGCATTCCATGTCTGCTTAGATTGCATAATTTTTATTCATGTCCCCCTATAAACCAGTTTACTCACACAAATCATCCTACAATCTGCCTTCCTCTCCTTCCCTTAACATTGCAGAGACACCAGTGGAATACCAGGGTTTTCAGTCACTCCTCATTTTCACTATAAAAACAATCCATACTTGTTTTAATTTTATTTTTCTCATTTTCCACAAAGGATAAAATAGTATGGTAGAGAGAGCACTCACTTTCACACCAAAAAGATCTGAGTTCAAGTTTTGTGTCAGGTTGAGTGACCCTGGGCAAGTCACTTCACTTTTCAATGTTCTAAAGTAATGGTGTCAAATTCAAATAGAAATGGAGGTCGCTAAACTGTACATAGTGAATTGCATATTGACTTAGAAAACACATGTTAAGATCATCTATGTTCCATTACATTTTTTATTTATTTTGTTACACATTTCCCAATTACATTTTAATCTGGGTCAGGCTGCACTTGGGAGTGCTGTGAGGGCAAACACACCACGTGTTTGACTCCTTTGCCCAGAGACTCTCTCTAAAACTGTAAGTTGTAAAGAAAGTACAGAACAGCATCAATGGAAAGAATTTTTTTCATCTAGGAGATCCCTTTATAAAGGAAATTGCAGATCTATTTTCTAGCCTCATGTTTTTCCTCTCATCATATTTTTATATTACTTCTACTACATAGTCCCTGATTCATTGTAGCCTCTTCATACCCACCATGCATTTCTCTGTTGCTCTCCAGTTGATCTTCAACTTCCATCCTCTGGAAACAGTAATGTTTGTGACTCACTGATATACAACATCATTGGAATACATTGGGGTTTTTTTTTGGGGGGGGGAGATCACTAGGTCATTTTTTATTATACAATTTCCTAAGAGCAATTCTTTTCTTTTTTTCTTCACTGACATTTCCATTTCTGAATGTCACCAAAGAAAACAAATATTAGAAAAATCAGCTGAACTAGACCAAACATAAAGGAGGTCTATGTTCAAGATATTGTAATTTTAGCAACTTTGAAGTCTTAATTCTTGTGATATCAAAGGAGGGAATGATACCAAAAGCATAGGTGAAAAGCTCCAAAATCTGTCTTCCTCTTGAAAAAATGGTAACAAAAAGAATATCACTAAGTACTAACATATGTGTGTATACACACACAAACACACACACTTCTATTTCTAGATGAAAATAATCTACCTTCTAGAAAAATGCTGATATTAAAAAGTGGACCCTTATTTTAATGAGTATTCCATTACCATTAAAAGCACTGTATAGTTTTCCCAGAAGTAACTCAGCTCACTCTCCTCTTATTCAATTCTCTGTCCAGTTCACTATCCATCAAAAGTCATCTGGCACAGATATCCCTGGAACAAGAAAGTGACTTCTTCATTGGCTTGGATTTTCTTCTGTGAATAGTTGAACTGAACTCCTTTAGGTAATTCTCCCATATCATATAACAGACTCTATAACATTTCAAGGGTTTGATACAGTTAGAAACTATAGGTCTTCACTTAACTAAAACTAATTCATGATGTGATAGACAATCCTCTAGTGATAAGCCTTTCTGGACTTACCTAGACTGGTTCTCACCGGAGATGCCACCAGGCCATACTACAAGCATTGCTAGTTTTTAGCACGACCTCCATAGTTTATATTTTGCTAAATTATCATTCAAGAAAGCAGAGTATTCCATACCATCATGTGGCACTGACATAAAACTTTAGTACAGTAGATATAGTGGCACAATTATTTTATAAATTAATTCTCAAAATGACCTCTGAAGGTATGTTTTACCATACCTCTTTCTGTATTTTTTAACACCTGCACATTAGATCCACTAAAATATATCTAGTAGAACACTGGACTAAGTCGAGAGACTTGAATCCTATTTCTGATTTGTCCAATGGCTGGTTATGGTCCCTTAAATCCTCATATCTCCACTTTTTTTTATTAACAACCTAAATGAATGTATTAAACCTTCTCCTTTGAAGGAAACTGTCTTTAAACTCCAAAGTACAGTCATTTGTAATTGTTACCACAGAACTCTAAAATCATCACTCAAAGTCATATTACTGCTTCCTTTTTTATCAAAAAAGATACAAAATAGGGGTGACTAGGTCGCACAGTGAATAGAGCACTGGCCCTGAAGTCAGGAGGACCTGAGTTAAAATCCGGCCTCAGACACCTTACACACTCACTAGCCATTTGACTTTGGACAAGTCACTTAACCCCAATTGCCCTCCAAAAAGCAAAAAAAAAATGCAAAATACAAAATAGTAATGAGACCTAATATGGACTTCTTGTGGCATGTCTGGCTGATGCTTCAACATTTTTATTTTAAAGAAGAGGAGAAGGAGGGAAGAGGAAAAGCTAACACATTTCCAACACATGGAACCATATAAATATAGGAATAAAGGATATGATGAGGTCTTTAAGTCCAGACTGTCAAATAGGTATGGATTTTTTTTTCCTGACTACAAGGATAGAGAGACAGAGACAGAGAGAGACAGAGGGAAAGAGACAGAGAGAGACAGAGAGAAAGAGACAGAGAGAGACAGAGGGAAAGAGACAGAGAGAGACAGAGAAAGAGGGAAAGAGACAGAGAGAGAGGGAGAGAGAGAGAGAGGGAGAGAGAGAGAGAGAGAGAGAGAGAGAGAGAGAGAGAGAGAGAGAGAGAGAGAGAGAGAGAGAGAGAGAGAGAGAGAGAGAGAGAGAGAGAGAGAGAGAGAGAGAGGGAGGGAGAGAGAGAGAGAGAGAGAGAGAGAGAGAGAGAGAGAGAGAGAAACAGACAGAAAGAGAGAGAGAGAGAGAAACAGACAGAAAGAGAGAGAGAGAGAGAGAGAGAAACAGACAGAAAGAGAGAGAGAGAGAGAGAGAGAGAGAGAGAGAGAGAGAGAGAGAGAGAGAGAGAGAAACAGACAGAAAGAGAGAGAGACAGAGACAGACAGAGACAGAGTGCACTTGCTCTTGAGTCAGAGGATGTGGGGCCAAATCTGCCATTTACTGCCATTGTGATGTCAGGTATATTACTTAACTTTCCTATGTCTCAGTCTCATCATCTGTAAAATAAGGAGGTGGGATTAGATATCCTTCAAGGTTACTTTTGCCTCTAGATCTCTTATCCCCAGGAAGACTCGAGTCAGTGAAATCTCTATATACTGATCTTACCCACCATCCAACTTTCGTCATTGTTTTATTTTATTTAAAAGAAAAGTTCTGTGATAGTGCACTACTCCTCTTCTAAAAGTTCTCCAAAAAAAAATTATGCCTCTCTAATCCTTATGCATCCACTATAAATAAAATCTAATATGGAAGAAATAAAGGAGTAGTAAACAGGAAATTGATAATGATGGGCAGTGTTTATTAGCAATAATCTTTTTGCTTTGACATTTTTTTTAACTTGAGTTGATAACTCTACTACCCTACTTTTCAAACCATGAAGTCCTGCTTGACAGGTGACCTAGAAAACCAACCCTCCCACTTATGTAAGTAAGAACTTGCCACACTTTTTAAAGGTTTCAGAGAAAGATCCTCATTCAGTGTCCATGTCAATGCAAATTTGTACAAGAGAAATATCCACTTTGAAACTCAGGTCCGTAAATCTACTGTTTCAAATCCTGCATCAAATTACTTACATTTAAGGACAGTCTGACACCCCTACAAGTCAATCCACATCCATGTATATGGGTTAGGTTTGCAGACGCTACCAAATCTCCCATGATCCAATAGAGACTGTTGGCAGCATCCTCTCTGACAATCAATGTTGAGTATTATTAAAATGACCCATGGCATGTGAGTGGCAATTAAGCATCAGCAAGCCCTGGTCATGATCCAATTCATCATTCTTTCACAGCATTACTCTCAGAGATCCTTCAATTAGGCACAATGGAAAGATTCACACAAAAACTGAAAACTCTTGAAGAACAGAGGCAAAATATGAATAATGCTAAAAGCAAGAATGTAGAGTGATCAAATTAACTGAAGCCATATCCTTAAAAGTGTCACGATGATTCCTCCACAGTCCCTGAGGTGACAACAAACTCTCTAAATCTCCTAGATGCTCCACTTAGTGAAAAAATTCATTTTGGGGGGAGAAAGGGGGATGATCTACTGGAAATCATTTTCATGCTTGACCTTCCAGGAGACCGTGAGTTATGACTGCTTTATGTTGGACAGAGTGGTATGGGTGGCAGGAGGAGAGGCCAGAAGCTTGTTGCCTCAGCAACCAAATGCAAGAGGAGATTCCAGCATATGGGGCACATTCCTCATATCCTGTTGTTAGCCCTTCACCCCACCCACAACTTTTTCTAGCATCCGGTTGCCAGGGTAACAGGACATCAGTCTTTTACTCTGCCTCTTAGACTGGGTACTTTAAGAGATGGTAACCTTGCCCTCTGTGTGAGAACAGGCAGTTATAATCTTGTGCTGTTTTTATGAATAATAGCAATAATAAAGCAATGATAATGAAAAACTAAGATCCATGCTTCACTTTCTATGAATTAATTTTACCAATACCTTTGCCTTTTTATTTTTAATGAGTGATTAGAGAAGTTAGATAGAAACGTGAGATAGTAGCAGGATTCTTAGGAGTGTCCTAGGAGCCCCCTCAAGACCAGTAGAAAAATCTTGATTATTTTAATTGATTCACATGAGCACAAGTCTTTACAATCTAGTAACCTGGTGAATCTGTGATCTCATCAATGTGGGTAATTGCTGCAACAACATAGACTACAACCCTTCTGTGCCTTCCTATCCTAAATAACTTGCCATTAGTTCACCAGAAAGTCTACCCAATATGGTGAGGCCTTCCTTACATTCTCTTGATATTCAGAGGACAACAATAGAGTATAGCAGTTACTCATCAATTATACCTTGATTTCACTGGGTGCCTGACTTTTTGGTCATAAATTTCAATAATCAAATGGTTTCATTATCAGTCAGAATGTCAATATTAAAATGATTCATTTCTTCCACATTAAACTGAGGGCCAGTTTGTACTTTACTTTGTTCCATGGGTAACCATGGCCAAAGAATTTATCGCCAAGTAGCCAGCTTCCTGTTGATGAGGCTTTCCATATTAGTTAGACTGGTCTTCGAAAAGCAGGCATAATTTCTTGCTAGGTCTACACCACAAGTTTTTTCAGGGAGGTAAATCATGCCAGAAATTATGCTCTAGTGGCATTACATTCAAAATTGAAGGCTATCTTCCCACCATGATGAGACATGTAAGTAGGACTGTGTGGATGTTGGAGGATCATTTAGATATGTTTCATATGTTTCAACTCGTTAAGTAGCCAAAATAAATAAAGTGCAACATGGTATAGCAAATAAAAGACCAATCTTGGACTCTTGAAAGGTGTAGCAGAAAGCACCCTAGCATACCCAGGATGGCTCTAGCACAAGTTCTTTGATCTCTTTTTCTAAAGGAAAGCAACTCAAAAAGAGTTAGCAATCTTACTTTAATCAATGAAGCATATATCATTTACCTAGTTCAAGGGAAAAAGTCAGCACCTGGAACTTCAGAGAATACAAACAGAAATTACAAGAGAAAATAACACAGTTCAATAGACAGGGCTTCTAGCTGTCTTATTACATCTATACCTAGTTAGTCACCAGAGAGAGAAGCACCAATATCTATGTTTTCAAAGCAGGGGCCTCAACGGGTACCCAGAGTTTCATCTGGTCAAATCACACAACTCTTCCAAAAATGAGCCTCCAAAACAAAACCTGCCATCAGAGGGATATATAGCCTTCTTCAGAGTCAGAGAACATCATTAACCTTCCTCATTCACTCAACTACAAAGTAACAAAAGTTGTGCCTTCCTGAAAAACAAGACTCCCACCACAGGCTCCAGGTGAGCACATGCAGCCTATTAGGGGACAGAGTATATTTTCAAATCAGGAAAGGTCCTCAAGTTCAATTTAGGCTTATTAAGGGGCAGGAAAGACCTTCAAATGTCTATTACTGTTACGGATGGTTATAGCACTTTTCATCCTTCTCACAGAAGATGAACTTGTCATTCAACTATTGTGCCAGAAGATAGAGTCAGTCTTTGCAGTGGATGTCCCAAACAAGTCTACCTCAGGTTCAAGGTGTGCTATTGGCCCATACACACTCATAACTATAGTTCACAAACCCCAACAGTATGTTTACTTTTCTGGAAAGCCAGAGGACACAATCCAAAACAGACATTTAATGAAATAGCATCATAAAAATAATAGCAACAAAACTTATCATAAATATGGAACACATGCTCCCATAAATAGAAACACTATTAATAGAAGAAAAAAGTACCTACCTTTAGAGAATATACCAGGCTAGGGCACATTTATGTCAGGGCCCATATGAAGGGGCACACATAGCCTGGACACGTGCAGAGTGTCTGACACAACAGGGCTGCCAATGCTTCTTAGAGTAAGGTCATCAGGCTGCTTCTTCCTGCTGGCCTCACATGGCCCCTGCTCAACATTACTCTATTGGTCTAATGATTTTTTTTTCTTAAGCAATCGGGGTTAAGTAACTTGCTCAAAGTCAGTTTTTTCTGGGTGTGGTGCTAAGTATCCGAGCCAGGATTTGATCCCCAGGTCATCCCGACACTGGAGCTGGTGCTCTTACTCACTGAGCCACCTGGCCACCCCATGGTCTAATGATTTTTGATAGGTATGTCTAACTTCTAGGCCTTGCCATCCATCCCACTCTACATCCCTTAGGACTTTCAGGCCTTTCCATCTTCCTTTCAGTTAAACTTTCTCTTGTTTTCTCTCCTAATTAGAGCCACATCTTCTGGAGGGAAATGTCTGTCCTCAGTTTTTCTATTTATATCCCCAGTTCTTAACATAGTGCTTAATACAATATAAGTGCTTGATAAATGTTTAGGTTTTGGTTTTTTTTTAATTTATTAATTTGTAAAGCTGTGCTCCTTCCCCCCCCCCCAATTCCAGCTTCTGGCTTCATCTTCACTCCTCTGCTGAGGTTTTATATCTTCCTTATAGAAAGAGTAGTAGGTTCTGTCATTATTATTTTAACTTAAAGATCATGGTTCTTTCAATATATTTTTATTTGTTTTGTTGGATTGTTTTGTAGAGGCAGAGTTCTACCACACTCAATCATTGGACTAAGGGAAAATCCTTAGAGCAGGATTTTGTTTACTGTTTTGTATCACAGACCCCATGGCAATCTTGTGAAGCCTCTAAAGCCTTTTTGGAATAATGCATCTAAATTAATAAAATCATATTCATAGATTACAAATGACTATATTGAATTATATCAATTATATTGAAATATAGTCACATGTGTATATGTATAAATACATACACATGTATGTACATATATGTATGTATATATATTTATATATTTGTATATGTCTATGTGTTTATGTGTCTGTGTAGACAAACCTCAGGATATGAAGCCTTGACTTAAAAGTTTTTCTTTGAATAAGGAGTAAGCTATCTGTTCTGAGAGGTCTGGCTGAAATGGATCCCAAAAGCATATCCTTTGCCCTAGGTACCAAGTACTTAAAAACAAATCAGTATTAGTTAGCTAGTGCCTGCAGACTTAAATCTATTTTTATAACCTCTGTTTCCTGCTTCCTGAAGTCCATGGATACCTATTTCAGATCTCCTTCTGAAAAAGGGTTGGAGTTCCTTGTTACTCCCTGACTAATTCCTTATTGTTAAACTGCACCTAGGCAGAATTGACAGAAGTCATCCTTCCAAAAACCTGTGCAGTTGAGCTCTGGGTTGCATCTAATTCATCTTTTCCATATCATGTGTGATTTGGGGAATGGAAAATGAAGGAGAGGAAAAAATAGATGTCATCTTCCATTTTACAAGTGAAGAACGAAATGGCTTGCCCAATGTCACATGGTTACTGAGGGAGCCAATCCCAGAACAGAAATCTTCTAACTCCCAAGTGAGTGATCCATCCCCTGGACACAATTGCATTCGCCCTCATGCAACAAATGATGAAACTGAGGTCAACACAGATAAAGTGACCTGCTTTATTTCATATGACTTAGCAAAGTCAAGCCAAGAACTTCAGTCTCTTGACCCCTATATACTTTTCTACTACTCTGGGCCAGAAATTTTCTAATTTTGGGAGATGCAGATATTCTAGGTTTTTAAAATATCCCTTGGTAGAGAATATAGCAGGTGAAGAATGATTTAAGAACTCCTGGAAACATTTGATAGAGCCCTGAGCTTTCCTGGAAAATCATTAAAAAGATGAGAATTCTGGGTGCCTTTGAACGTCTCTGGCTAAGTACATCTAAAGCATCACTTCTCTAACTCTGTAAGAAGAATGTAAGCTATTGAAGCAACATATGCTTCTTAATTATTTCTTTAATAATAACTTGTTTTTGGTTCCAAATTTTCTCCATCCCCACTCTTCCTTCAATCACTGAGAAGACAAGAAATAAAAAATAAATTACAAATATCAAGTCTTATGAAACAGATTTTAGCTATCCATGTTACAGGGTGGGAGGGGAAATAAAGATGGAAAAAGAAAGAAAAAAATGCTTCAATTTGTACTCTGAGTCCTCTGTCTTGAGAGGGCTAACCTATTTCATTATGAGTCCTTTCAAATTACAATGGGTCATTGTGTTCATCAAAGATACAAAGTCTCATAGTTTACCATTTTACAGTATTGCTATTACTATGTAAATAGTTCTCATGGTTCTGATCACTTCACTTTGCATTAGTTCATACAAGTCTTCCTCATTTTTTTAAATCATCTCTTTCATCATTTCTTAAAGTACAATTGTTTCATTATATTATATACCATTATTCATTATATACCAAAACTTGTGCAGCCATTTCCCAGTTTCCAATTCTTTGCTACCACAACTGCTATAAATGTTTTTTTCCTAATTTATCGGTTATTTTCTACTTTACTTGATCTTTTCTGTATAAACCTAATAAGGTATAAACCTAATAGGGGTATTACTGGGTTAAAGTGTATACACTGTTTAATATTTTTGAACATATTTCCGAAATGTTTTAGAAATGATTGAATAACTGAACAGCTCCTCCAACACTGCATTAGTTTACCTGTTTTCCCATATCCTCTTTAGCATTTGCCATTTTCTTTTTCTGTTTGTTTTTTAGAAGGGCAAAGACAAGGCAATTGGGGTTAAATGATTTGCCCAACATCACACAGCTAGTAATTGTGTCAAGTTTCTGATACTGGATTTGAACTCAGGTATTCCTGACTCTAAAGCCAGTGTTCTATTCACTGCACCACCTAGCTGTCCCTGAATTTTCCTTTTCTGTCATTTCCTGATGGGTATCAGGTGGTACCTTGGGGTTGCTTTAATTTTCATTTTTCTAATTATTGGTGATTTAGAGATTTTTTATATGACTGTTGATAACTTTGATTTCTTCTTTGTTAAACTATCTGTTCATATTTTTTTAACATTTACCAAAAGAGGAATGGCTCTAATTTTCACAAATTTGGCTCACTTCCCTTTATATGCCATAGTTATTTCTTAAGAGGCTTTGGAATAAAGCTTGAAGTGCTAAAAACTCATACTGTAGGATAAAGGCATTTTATATGAGAAATTCAGATGCAGGAAAATTCAAAGACAAAATTAAAAATCCATTTCTGACTTTCTAGTCCTCAAGTCTGTGCCTTGGCACCTGATCCATTCTGCTTACAAAGATAGAGTTTAATAGTTATTTCAATCACAAAAATGAAACTGGCACTTGATCCTGAGTAACCAAAGCAGAAAGCAATTAGTCTTGTATTGAAGGAAATTGTCTGGTATATATGTCCATAGTTTGCATTTGAAAACACCAAAACCACATACACACACATACACAAGGATCATTATCAATCAGATGAAAATTAATGTACAACAAAGGAAATATAACCAAATAGGTGATGGTTTTGTAAAATAATCACATTCTAAAGCCTCATTCCAACTGATTGAGAGAAAAACACTACAGAGACAGGAATGGAAGAGAGAATATCTTAGGAGATTTTGCGGTCAATTTAGTAATGATAGTAAAGTGAGACTAAGAAAATTCCCTTCTGATTAAAAACAGAAACTGATTTTAGGTTATTTATTTCTCTATCTATCTATTCATTTTTGATGTAAATAATAATCCAGCTCTGGAACATGACAATGATATTTGAAAAAAGGCAAACTAGGGCCCAAAATTTTCATTAAAAAAAATGAAACAATACAGGAAATATTTTGTTGTTGTTTTGTTTTGCTTTTTGTAAGGAAATTTCTCCTTTGCAAATCTCTTCTAGGGTTTGGATTGTGCTGCTAAATCTATGCTGTTCTGAGAAGTAAGGTTGTCTGCAGCAGATTGCTGGCTTGCAGCAAGAAAGAAAGAACTGACATGCCTTTATGAGCTTTATGGATAGCTAGTTTAGCAAAGGTTTTTTCCATACCCATGCAAAAGACTGTCAGATAGAATGCAAACAGCACTAATATAACCTCTTTAAGAAGTCTAGGAAAAAGTAGCTTTCAAACATGCCACACCCTAAAATAATATTTTTTCTCCTCTATTTTAGCTTCTGACAACTTTATCTTGTCATCTAATCAGAACCATGTTTATTGTTTCTGAGTACATGGTAGACTTTTAATAAAAATGCCTTAGGTTGGCTTAGGCAGTAAATCAACTAGAAACACCATTTATTCCTTCCTACTATATTCTTCAATACGATGAATGTTGCCCCTTAAATAGCAGGATACCACATAAAATTATCCCTTAGCTCAAAGAAAATTGGGCTGCCATTCTGTTTTCAGTTTATTCATTCAAATATACTGAACAATCACTTAAGAAAAAGGTGTTTTCACCCTTCCTTAAGTACTAAGCTTTAAGTGTTTCCTACCTAAAATGATCAAGTTGCTAGACTGATTTCTGAAAGTTTGCCTAAGGCATATGAACAGGCATTTTTACCCTAAAGTGATTGTATTGTATCCTGTTGTATTGTGGCTCTGCCTGGTCAGGCCTCATCTAAAGTGTTGTGTTCAGTTTTGGGTTCTATGTTTCAGAAAGGATGTTGATAAGCTTGGGGAAGACTGATAGAAATCATGCCATATGAGAATATCTTGAAGAATTGAGAATGAGTAGTAGTTGAAGAACACAGACCTGGAAAAGTGATTAGACTTAGTCTCGTCTAACATTTGGTCTCGGGGTAGAAGATGTAGATAAGTTGTAGACTTAACATGAAGAATAGCTCCTACCATGTGAAATGTGCTAATGCTCCAAGAGGTAATGAGTTCTTTTTCATTAGAGATAGTCAAGCAGGGTAAGGGCGAATGTTTGTCAGGGATATTGAAGGGGGTTGCTTGTTCAGGATGGGCTGTACTAGATGATGTCAGAGATGATTTTCCAGTCCTGAGACTCAGATTCTGTGAAAAATAGGCAAGTTGACAAAATCTGTCTCTCATAACCTCTGTAGTACCCGGATCTCTGCTACTTTTCCTTTGAACACACACAGAGATTCATAGTGACCTAATGCTATGTTCCAAGCACACATTCTCTCTCACTCTGGTGTCATATCCAGTATTACTTTTGCTGACTGCCAGATTCTGTGCTCCATACTTTTTCTTTAATCTCCATTCCCCCTCCCAAAATAAAATAAAATAAATAAATAAAGTAGCAGCCCTTTATCCCACTCTCCAAAGGCCCTAAATTTGGCTTCTTAAACTAATCCTATGTGTTCTTGGGAGTTAAATTTTTTGTTTGTTTTTTGGGTTTTTTTGGAGGGGGGAAAGGCAAGGCAATTGGGGTTAAGTGACTTGCCCAAGGTCACACAGCTAGTAAGTGTGATCAATTGTCTGACATCAGATTTCAACTCAGGTCCTCCTGATTCCAGGATCAGTGATCTATTCTCTATACCACCTAGCTGCCCTTTGGGAGTTCTATTATGCTCCAGTCACTGTGTTAAGGAATAGGGACATAAAGACAGAAGCAAAACAAACATTACTTTTAAGTTTACATTCTGTGAATCAATTAACCAACTTTTATTAAGTGTCTACTACATGCCAGGCACTATGCTATAAAGCACCGAGAATACAAAAAGAGGCAAAGGACAGTCCCTGCCCTCAAGGAGTTTGTAATCTACTAAGATTATAGATAATATATCCAAAATGTATATAATAAACAAAGTGGTTTGGGGAAAGAGTGTACAGGAAGCTGAAGGAATCAAAGAAAAATCTATGTAGAAGGTAGTGCTTGAGCTGGGATAATATATTATTATTATTTTAAGTAGGTCCTTCTGAAACCATAACCACTTAAGCCAAAGTAATGAGCCTGGTACAATGGAAAAATTGCTGAATTTAGAGTTAAATGCCATGTATTCAAATTCTATCTCTGTGGTACTACTACTACTACTACAAACTTACTATTTAGGCAAATAGGTAAACACCTTCATCTCTCTAGGCCTAAGTTCTATGATATTTAAAATGAAGGTCTAGGAGTGGGGAACCTGCTGGCTCGAGGCCACACATGATCCTCTAGG
>NW_027187347.1:6528209-6578833 GCF_028583685.1 Petaurus breviceps papuanus
GACCTAAAATGCCACATGAGGCCTTGAGTCAACAGGTTCCCCACCCTTGTTTGGACTATATGACTCCTAAATTCCCTTTCAGTTATAAATCTATGATTATGTTGCTCTAATTATAAGAATTTCAGATGCTGTGACAGTACAGTGAGGGGATTTTTGGAGATTTTTCAACTCTCATAAAGTAAATAGCTATCCAAGTGAGGCAGGCCTACCCAAGGATCACGTAACCATTCCTTGCCACTGTCGGCAGGGTGGACTAAGAGCTATTTTCCTCTTGAATGAACAAGAGCATCCATTTTAACCAAAAAAAAGTGAAATTCTAGAATAGTCACAAACTGACCTACTTATAGTTGTACTGAGTCATCATTCCAGAAGGCCTGTCCTTAGAAAGGTCTTCTTGATTCCAGGCAGAAAATACTATCTTTGGAGCTTAATAGAAAAGTAGGTAGGCAAAGACTCAAACCCATGAAATTTGGTTTGCCAAAAGCAAAGAAAAAAGGAATGTAGATGTAACCTGTTCTGTAAATTGTACCCAGTCATGACAGGAGTCATTGGCAGTGAGTCAATCAAACATTTGAACTGGAATTCAGTATGGCTAGGTGCTAAAAGAGAGTTCATAGTACAAACCTTCAAAGAATTTACAACCTTTTTTTTACATGCATGCATGCATATATACATATATGTATATTGTGCATGTATATATTTGTCCATATGTATGAGTTAAGTTTTAATAACTTACACATGTTTATATATACATATGCATATTTGTACATATGCACATACATACATACACAAATACATAGATGTGTCTACCCAAAAAGGGATCAAGAAGGGGCAGACGTGACTGAAAAAAAATTGCTAAATAAAAACCACAAAATATGTAAGGTAATCAATCAATAACACAAAAATTTATGTATGGGTATGTGTTTATGTATAATTTATTGAAGCTGAACACTTCCCTAAGACTTTTAGAATGTTTTGTACATATATGTGTAGTATACATATATACACATCCAAAACATATATATATATATAAAACATATTAAACCAAAAGAGAAAAATGCAAGATACTATATAATCAATTCATAAATTGATAAGTCGATAGGCTCTTGAGAAGTTAAGAAAGAAGGGGAGGGAACCTCAATGAAAATGACAAACTTTCTTTCCCCATTCTAAATAAATGTCCAGTGTTATCAGTTGAGTAGAATGTTTAAAACACTGCTCAGGATCTAAACTGAATGCAATAACGGCAAGAAATCCCCAGACCTTCAACTCACTCTGCCCTTAGTTACATTTAAATTTTTCCTTCTGGCTCTGTTTTCATTGAAGATCTTCATTCTACATATAACCCTGGTCCCTGCTCCTCATCCCTCCACTAAATCTCATATTCAACATCCACTTCTAGATGCAGCAACCAAAGCTTTAATAAAACTGGCAACATATACTCCAAGGAGGTCAAAGCTACAAAGAAATGTCTCATGATGCCAAAAATTATTTCACTGCAGCACTTTTGTGAGAGAGGAGGAAGATGAGAAAAAGGAGGAGATTGAGGGACTGGAATCAAAATATTTGCCCATTGATCAAGGATGAGTGACAGATAGTGTCTTAAAAATGTAATGAAGATGATTTTACCAAAAGAAATGAAAATTATGAGGAATTTAGAGAAACATCAGAAGATATGGGTGAATATGTACTGAACAAAGAAAATCAAAGTAGGAAAGGAAAATAAAGATGAGTTATTGCTTTCAGTCATGTCTGACTCTCCATGGCCACATTTGGGGTTTTTGTGGCAAAGATGCTAGAGTAGTTTACCTCTTTCTTCTCCAGTACATTTTACATGTTGAGAAGCTAAGGCAAACAGGGTTAAGTGACTTGCCCATGATCACACAGCTAGTAAGTGTCTGAGGCTGGATTTGAGCTCAGGTCCTCCTGACTCCAGGGCTAATGCTCTATCCACTGCATCACCTAGCTAGCTGCCTGCTCTACAATGAGTACAATAACCTAAATAAAATAATTTAAAGGCATCTCAGATTAAGTTAAATTGAAGGTGATCTCAGATTAAATCTGATGATCAATTTTAATCAAAGCTGAGAGACGATGAAATATACTTTTTTTTTCCTTTTGGTAGAGGTGGGAAACTACAGGTGCTACATCCTATAAATATCATTATATTGGTGAGTTTTGATTAACTTTTTCTTTGCTACAAGAAAACATTATTTGAAAAGAGTCAGAGCAGCAGTATACCTGGAAGTCATCATGATATAAAAAGTACTAGGTCAAAATAAAACTTTATAAGTTAAAATAAAACTTGCAAGGACAAGGGAGAGCTTTTAGGTAAGATGGTAATATGATAGATTTAAAGGATTCTAGCTATCCCACATGTGCTTTAGCAATGTTCTTCAAAAAAAAAAAAACACCAAACCATTACCAGATCAAATAATGATCAAGAAATTCATTGAGAAACAAGAAGAAGCTCCCCATCCAGGCTGAAACTATAGCAAAATATAGCCAGAAATCTTCAACCACTGGCAAAGCGATGCCCCCAAAGAAGTCAATTAGAGTACAGATAAATAATATTCAAGCCTCCCTGTGCTCTGACTGAAGGTACATTCCAGAGATACTTGAGTTTTAGGGCACAGAAAGTCCAGAGCTGTCTAATAGGAAAGATCCAGGAAGCTAGCACACCAACAGAACTGTGACTGTCAATACATTGTTGGGAGCCAGCACTGTATTCAGATCAGGATATATCAGTGGGGGCAGGAATCCACAGCACTCTGACCTGAGAAGTAACAGAAGACTCTGAAAACCTCAGTCTTCTGACCTTATAAGATTCAGTGGGACCTGAAACTTGAAAGGACATCAACTGTACACGCACACCAAGTAAGATGGAAAGCAGTGGCAAGAATCTAGGAAATCACTATCAAGACCAAACTGAGACTGGCTACCACATACAAAAGTATCAGAGGGAGTGGATCCAGGCCCTGATACAAGGTGCCAAATGAGCAACTAAGGTTGGATATATCAATAAAAAAGAACACAGTGAAAAACTACAAAAATATATTAGGAAGTAAGAGATACACAAGAAACAAAAACCAAAGAACAGTACATAACTCCAAAACAAGTACAATCGGATCCTAAGAGAAAAATTTTTTTAATTGCTTGGCAAGGTGTAGTAGATGGCAGAGTAGAAGCAGGACTTTTGCTGGGCTACAGCTCCAACCTCCTTCAATTCATTTAAAAAGTGACTCTGAAAAAACTTTGGAGCTATAGAACCCACAAAATGACAAAGAGAAGCTATCCTCCAGCTGAGGACAGCCAGGCAGGCCGGCAGCGAGCAGCCAGTGCAGCACATTGGGAGCTGATCCCAGCACCAAGCAAGCCCAAGGTTTTAGCCTCAGGGTGGGTCTGACCAGCTGCTGGCTGGAGGGACTTCAGATCACCAGAAGCTGTGGAGGTTTCCAGAATTATCAACCCATAGATGCTAAGGACAAAGTGAGGGTCAGTGCAGTGTGGACTTTGGGATCCGGTAGTTTGGGAGTGTGGTCAGCCTTTACCCCCAGTGCAAGAAGTGGCTGAGGTTCAACAGCTGTGCAGGCACTGCCACGTGGCAGCTTCAGCTCCTGGCCTGCAGATTTTAGGGGGACCAAGCTAACAGTCTGAGGGGTAATCGCTCTTGCTTTCACCTGATTGAATCTGGTTTGAAGTCTAGCGGAAGGTCATGGGGTGTACAACCAGCTTGCCAGACCATGTGGAGGCTTCAGAGAGGGTACCCAACTAATAGCTTCAGCAGTTGAGAAAATCCCAGTGTTTGGGATGAAGCTCCCATGTCTGGTGACAGAGTCCTACTGTGACAAAAAGCCTAAAAGTCAAGTAATTGAGTGGCGACATAAGCAGGCAAAGGAAGCAAAGCAAACGGAGCAACCCAACTTTACACTCCTATTTTGGGGACAAAAAGGATCAAAGCATGGAACAGGAGGAAAACAGAAAAGTCAGAACTCCTGCACCAAAAGCTTCCAAGAAAAATACTAGCTGGTTACAGGCCATAGAGGACCTTAAAAAGGATTTTGAAAATCAAATAAAAGAAGTAGAGGAAAAATTGGGAAGAGAAATGAGAACTATGCAAGAAAATTATGAAGTGAGAGTCAACAACCTGATTGAAGAAAATAACACCTTAAAAATGACAATGGCACCTTAACTAAAATGGCAAAAGAGGCTCAAAAAGGCAATAAGGAGAAGAATGCCTTAAAAAGTCAAATTGGCCAGATGGAAAAAGAATCTCAAAAATTCACTGAAGAGAATCATTCCTTCAGAATTAGATTGGAGCAAATGGAAGCTAGTGACTTATGAGAAATCAAGATACTATTAAACAGATCCAAAAGAATGAAAGAAGAGAAGGCAATGTGAAATATCTCATTGGTAAAACCACTGACCTGGAAAATAGATCTAGGAGAGATAATTTAAAAATTATTGGACTATCTGAAAGGCATGATCAAAAAAAAAAACTAGAAATCATCCTTCAAGAAATTCTCAAGGAAAATTGCCTTGATGTTTTAGAACCAGAGGGCAAAATAGAGGTTGAAAGAATCCACCGATCTCCTCCTGAAAAAGACCCCAAAAAGAAAACTCCTAGGAATATTATACAGAGGTTTTGGAATTCCCAGATCAAGGAGAAAATATTACAAGCAGCCAATAAGAAACAATTTGAATATTGTGGAAACACAATCACTATATCACAGGATTTGGCAGCTTCTACACTGAGGGATCAAAGGGCTTGGAATATGATATTCTGGAGGTCAAAGGAGCTGAGATTAAAACCAAGAATTGCCTACCCAGCACAAATGAGTACAATGTTTCAGGGGAAACTATGGTCATTCAGTGAAATAAAGGACTTTCAAGGATTCTTCAGGAAAAAACCAGAATTGAATAAAAATTTGACATTCAGATACAAGAAGCAAGAGAAGCAAGAGAAACATGAGAAGTTAAACAGAGAAAAAAAAACATAAGAATTTATTAAAGTTGAATTATTTACATCCCTACAGGGAAAAATGATCATTGTAACTGATGAAACTTTACTGAGTATGAGAATTGTTGAAGGGAATAGAAATGTTTGTGTGTGTGTGTATATGTATATGTATATACACACACATATATATGTGTCTATAAAGGAAGGTATATGGGTGTATGAATACATATGTGAATGTGTGTATATATGTGTACAGATATACATAGATAGAGGGCACAGGATCAATTGAATAGGAAGGGATGATACTTAAAAGGTGAAAATAAGAGATGAGAGAGGAATATAATTAGAGATGATGGGGAGAGACAGAATGGTGTAAACTATGTCATATAGAAAAGGCAAGGGAAAATGGTCACAATGGAGGGGAAGAATAGGAAGACAAAAGGGAATGGGTTAACCTTATTCTCATTGAATTTGGCTTAGGGAGGCAATAACATACACACTAAATAGGGTATCTCACCCTATAGGAGAGTAGGAGGGAAGGGGATGAGAGGGGGGATGATGGAAGGGAGGGCAGGCTTGGGGGAAGGGAATTTGGAAGCACCCACTTTTCAAATGGGACAGGATTAAAGTAGAGAATAGAATAAGTGGGAGGTGGGATAGGAGGGAGGGAAATGTGGTCAGTCTTTCACAAAATATCCACTATGGAAATGTATTGCATAGCTACACATGTACAACTTATATTGAAATGCTTATATTTCCAGTAAGGGTGGGTGACAAGGGAGGAAGGGAATGAATCTGGAATTCAAAGCTTTAAAATAAAATGTTTATATGTTTATTTACATATATATATGTACATATATATATGTATGTATGTATATACTATTATTAATATTATTTTACATGTAACTGGGAAATAAGATATACAGGCAGTGGGGCATAGAGATCCACCATGCCCTACTGGAAAGTCGGAGGAGGAGTGGGAGAAGATATGAGCAGATTAGAGGAGGGGATATCCAGTAGTATCACTATTTTTGGGGTGGTCAGTCAGGGGGGAAAATGGGGAGAAAATTTGTAACTTAAAATCTTGCAGAAATGAATGATGTAAACTAGAATTTAATAAAGTATTTGATTAAAAAATGCTTGGCAACAAGGACTATAAGAATATCTATACAAAATGAAGCATTTTTTAAATGAATTTCTAAGTGAAATAAAAGTTTTAGAGGAAAGAATTGGAGAAGTTAGCTTAAAATGGAAAGAGAAAAAGTAGATAATCAATTCCCTGAAAATTAGAATAGAGGAAATGGGACTCAATAATTCTGAGACAAAAGTAGAGAAAAATAAAAAGATTTTAAAATGATGAAAATGTAAGGTAGCTTCTAGAAAGAAAAAAATCTAACCTGGAAAATAGATAAAGAGATAACTAAAGAATCCCCGAATACCCTGAAAACCATAATCAAAACCAAATAAATAAATAGTGATAATTCCTAGGTGTAATATTTCAAGAAATCATAAATGAAAACTTTTCAGTTCTATTAGTGCCAGATGGCAAAGGAAACTGAAGAATCCTCAGGTCATCTTCTGGAAGGAAGTTCAAAATTAAAAGTAGTCTGGAGTGACATAACCAAAATAGAGCATCCAGATCAAAGATTCAAGCAGCCACAAAGAAAAAGTTTTAGTACCAAGAAAACACAGCCAAGATCACATAAGACTTTGAGGCAACACCTATAAAGAAGAAAAACTCTCGGAATATAATATTCCAAAAGACACAAGATAAAAACTTACAACCAAGTATAATCTACCCTGCATAAATGAAGATAATACTATGAAGGCAAGTGGGAATAAATATTTAATGGAGTAGAAAATTTTTAGATATTCCTAATGAAAGAACAATAGCTGAGTAGAAACTTGGAAATGAAAATACAAGAGTCAAGAAAAACCTAGAAATGTAAATATATTTGAACAATTGGAAGTGACTCAAAAATAATGAAGTATTTGCCTTCTAATAGGAAAAGAATAGAAAATTGTCCCTCTAGAATTCTAATGTCTTCCATGTTCACAGAGGGCGATTAAAAAGACAAAGAACCTGCTGTGTGCTTCTTGATGATCTTAAGAAAGGACAAAAAATGGGATTAGGAAGTATTATATCAGGGGAAACTGAGGAAGAGTATAAAATAGTGAGGAAGGGGTGAAGGAGTAGACATCACATTAACCTACACTAGAATAAAAAAGACATGGGGGGGAGGGTGGAGAGAGAGAGAGAGAAATATTAAACATATTAGAGGAGCAGCCAGGTGGCCCAGAGAGTAACATCACCGGCTCCAGGGTCGGGATGACCTGGGGATCAAATCCGGGCTCAGATACTTAGCACCACACCCAGAAATAACTGGCCGTGTAACCTTGAGCAAGTTACTTAACCCCGATTGCTTTAAAAAAAAACATATTAGAGAAATAAATATGAATAGTGAGAGTAGAGAATTTAGGATTAATCAAGGATTAAGAGGGAGAGTAGATTCAGGGAGCGGAGAACCATAAGCAAAAATTAATAACTTCAACTTCAGGGTTGGATCATGGAAGAAGTATTAAAACGAAAGAAAGATATGCTAAGTATGAGTTAAATTCCAGATACAAGCTTAGCCAAGAAGGGAAACTAAAAAGCGCTATAGCCTAGTTCATCCCCACAACTATTCAGCAAAGATCCACGAATCATCAGAATCCTATTAGTGGAAGAGAAGAAAAAAACATAGTGAGTCCATGGAGACAGGGATTTAGACAGAAGGGTACCACATTGAGGCTTCCAGCATAGTGACTACTTCTCTGTACAAGAAGAGGTCCCTGTTATAGTATAGAAGGTCCTGATACTGTGCAGGAAGCAAGAACAGATGTTAAATGGTAGCTCTATCATTCATACTTTAGAGCTGGTTCATAGATCTAATGTGGTCTGAAGAAGGGACCTACCATCTAGGGGCATACCAAGTGAAACAGAGATGGAGGTCCTGAAACTGTGTTCTGAACAAGGAGTAGGAACAGGCAATAACTCTGTGTGTGTGTGTGTATGTGTGTGTCTGACCCTGAAGCAATGTCTCAAATGCAGTCCCCAACCGTATTTTGAAGCCAATCAGGTCAGAGAATTCAAACCAAAAGAGAATACACAGTTCTGTCACTCTTCAACCTGAAAAACCTTCCAGATAGCTGGCAATGGTTGTGGCCAGCAGTAGCCCATTAGAATTACAACCAGAGGCAAGCCACAGTTATATTGCCCAGACCTAAACTAAATCAGAACCTTACAAAACTCAGACCAGAAGGACAGCAGACTTCACCTTTGTGAGAAAATTTTCAGCACACTGAAAGCTAGCAGTTACCCTGTGTAAGCTGCCCCTAAGATCCTTGAAGAAGAAAGCATTCAATCAATACCCAGAGAAAGTAACAGTACCCAAGAGACTACTTAACAGTAGCAAGCAAAACCCAGATATTTTATATCTACTGTGTTTCCCCGATAATAAGACCTATCCCAAAAATAAGCCCTCCCCTTACTATGTAAGATTCCTCTAAAGTAAGCCCTCCCCCGAAAATAAGCCCTATTGAGATTGCTACTGTAGTGAAGGTGATCCCCTGTGCTACACGCTACATTACGGTACCCTCTGTATGCACCGTCCCCCCCCCGTGAAACGCATGCCGCGCTCTCCATCCAATCAGAGCTGCAGCAGTGAGCGCGTCATCCTGTTCTTCCCCAGTGATTTGCTTATTGAATAAAGGTACATTTTTTTGTTCACATTTACCTGTTTATTGAAATTGCTGTCAATGTTCATTAAAATAAGCCCTCCCCTGAAAATAAGCCCTCTGGTGTTTTTCTGTCCAAAAAAATAATAAGACAGTGTCTTATTATTGGGGAAACACGGTAAGTGCTCAGAGCCTTGACCTAACAAGTACCAATTTAGGAAGTAAGGCAAAAGACTGAGTAAATGAACAAAAAGAACCCCACCATAAAGAGGTAGTATGGTGAGATAGATACCCAAGAAACAAACGCAGTTAAAAAGAATGTCCTCAAAGCTTCTATGAGCAAAGCCTTAAAGATAAACACAAATTCAACAAGAATTCCTAGGAGAAATGAAACATAGTTTACAATTACTTCGTTAAAGAAATAAAAGTTGTAGAAAACAAAATGGAAAAGAAATGAAAGCTGCAGAGAAAAGACTTGGAAGGAAGATATTTACCTTAAGATAAGAGGTCTTATCAAAGCAACAGGCTTCTTGAAAATTAAAATGTTCCAAATGGAACTCAATGACTACTTGATAAAAACAAAGTAAAAAACCTGGGAGGAAGGGAGGGAGGGAGTAGGAAGGTTTCTCTGATCAGAAACAACTCATCAGGGAAATGATCAAGAAGAGATAATTTAAGAAACATTGTACTACTTGATGTCTTAAAAAAAAAGTATCATATTTTAAGAAATCATGAAAGAAAACAGGCTAGAACAAGAAAGCAAAATGAATGAAAACAGAAAGAATCCACCAGCCACCTCCTAAAAGAAACCCCAAAATGAAAACTCCCAGGACCATCAAAGCCAAAATCTATTATCTTCCAGGTTAAAAAAAAAATACTACAAGAAGCTGAGAAGAAACAATTCAAGTACTAAGGAGCCACAGTCAGGATCTCACAAGATTGAGCAACCAATACTTCAAAGAAGAGAACTTAGAATATGATATCCCAAAAGCAAAAAGACATATAGGCTTAACAACTAAGAATAACTTATCCAGCAAACTTGGGTATAATTCTACAGGGATTGGAGGGTGGGGAAGGCAAATGGACCTTTAATTAAATAGAGGCCCTCAAAGCATTCCTGATGAACAGAACTGAGTACAAGCTTTGAAATACAAATATAGCAGTTTAGGAAAACATGAAAAGGTAAATAAGAACAAGCAGAGGGGACTAAACAAGGTTAAATTGTTTCCGTTCTAATGGAGGATAATGCAAGTGCTCTCTAAGAATCCTAATATAATCAAGAGCCATAGAGGTAGTTAAATAAAGCAGAAGGCCTGGAAGTAGTTTTATTATTTTTAATGATCTTATAAAAAGAAAGGATGAGGGAAAAAATACACTAGAAAAAGAGGGACTGTAAATTAGGGAACATTATTTCATCTAATCAGGTTTTGCAAATAAAATACTGTATAGGCAAGTAGGAAGGCGTAAAAGGAGTAGGTACCACTTGAACTTCACTTTAATAAGAATTAGTCAAAGGATGGTAGAATATACATACAGTTGGATGCAGAAATATATTTCATTTAAAAGGAAAACTGGAGGGAAGAGGTGTGTGTGTGTGTGTGTGTGTGTGTGTGTGTGTGTGTGTGCATGCCTGAGGTGGTGTGGAAATATAGCTCACAGGAAGTGAATAGGTTGAGGAACTGAGTGGTTAAGGTATTTGAGGAAGAATCAATATGCAAGTTATATTCCCCTAATATGAGGGTAGGAGATGAGGAGGATAGAACAGTGATGAACCAGGTATAAAACTCATTGAAAAAGGAAAGAGAGTAACCTGTGGGGTATGTACATAACAGCTACCAGGATTTCGGTTGGGTAGCAGATATGAATAGCTTGAACCTTAAAGGAAGAGAGGTGATTGAGTGATGGTGAAAGGGAGAAAACCTGAAAAGGGCAACAGGAAGGAGTATTTTGATTCGCCCTTCTCAACCAGTAAGCCAAGGAGAATGAGTTCAGTCAGTACCAGAAAGGGTGACTAGAGAAGCTGTGTCACTAGGATGGGGGAGTGAGGGAAAAACTAGCAGTTGGAAGGAGTGGAAGAGGAAAAAATCATTAACAAGAAAGGAAGTTTGTCATCTATGGAACAGGCATTCCAGAGGGCACAACGGAGGGCTGAGTGACTTTAGGTTGAAACATAGGGATGTGAGGACTGGTAGGAAAGGGAATGAGGAATCAAGTGTTGGGGATTAGGAAAAGGTTTAGGATGATAATCTAAAGAGGGTTGCTCTTCTTTGTGCTGGAGGTTTTCCACATCCCTGTTAGGAGGTGGAGCTGGCAGCAGGAGGCAAGTTTACTTGTGCTGGCACACATGGAAGTTATTGCTCTGGGGCAAATGAAAGATGTTCAGCCCAGCCCCTTGCAGCCTTCCCTCAGAGGACATGCTGCATTCTATAGGAGATGGAAGACACAAGGTGCTATCAAATATTCTAAGGTCTTTTTTGCCTAGGAAGACTGGCTAATACACACAATGATCTACATGTACATGTATGTGTATTCATATATGTGGATATGCACAAATACATACATAAAATATATATATATATATATATATATATATATATTATTTTTGAAAAAAGATAGGATCAAGTAAAGGAATACACTAGGAGAAGAGGGGGGAGGTAAATTTGGGAACATTTTGTGTATGGTGTGGATACACATCCATATATACATCCATTTATACATACCTATTACAGAAGGAATAGAGAAGAGAGAATAAATTTGAAAATAGGTGGGAAAAGGCATTAAAATTTATGCTGAAGCCAACGTATTTTTGTTCTATAAGAAGTTAGTTATTGTGGCCGCAAGCACTCCAAGTGTCCTCAGGGTTGATGCCACCACAGGTTCTTGGATCTGCTTTGATAAAGGAAAGCAACTCAAAATGGGTTAACAAGCTTACTTTAATCAGTCAGACATATATCGTTTACCTTGTTCAGGGGAAAAAGGTCAGCACCCTGAACTTCAAAGTATACAGGCAGAATTATCAAGACAGAAACAGATCAAGTAGACAGCTTTCCAAACTGTCTAGCCATTACATCCATACCCAATCAACATCTGGGTTTCAACATCTGGGTTTTTCAAAGCCGGGGGGTCTCTGGACAATGGCTTCCCAGAATCCATATCAAATCACAGAACACTTCTCAAAGTGAGCAGCCAAAACAAAGCCTCACATCAGGGCTTATATAGCCTTCTCCTGGCTCAGAGAATGTAACAACCTTATTGACTCACTGGCCAATCAAGAAGTATCTACTGAAAAACAAGCCTCCCACCCCAGGCTCCAGGTGCACTTTAGCCTAGGGGCAGGGAAGATCTTTAAAATTTACATTTCCATTACAGTTATTCAGAGTAATGAATTAACCTTCAAGATAACAATTTTTTTAAGTCTCTCTAAAACCCTAGTACCTTCAGGCTCCTCACATTATTGAATGCATGGTGAGCAGTGTGTCTGGCATATAGTAAGCACTTAATAAATGCTTATTGAATTGAAGTTCCCAGGACATCTAAAAATCATCTTAGAAGCATACAAGAGAAACAATCAAGCAAAAAACGTCTCTTACTTTCCATTTTAGTTAAAGTGTTATTGGAAACGAAGTTTCACAATGAGGTGTCACAAATTTAGACTTAGCAAATGGCTGGCCTGTTGAACGATAATTAACAGAAAGCTGGCTGCACACTGGGTGATTATGCAAAGTTTCATTTTTATGAAGTAGGTAATAAAGTGAGAAGGCCCTTGGATTGCTTTAGCAAAGGTTACTGTAATCCAACCTTGAAAGTCCCCCAGTGTTATTTAAAACAACTGTTATTTAAAGTGTTATTTAAAACAAGGCAAACAAGTTTCATTTCTTGCCTCAAATTTACTAATATTATTTACTTGGATGAGTAGCATTATATATTAAACCACTTGCCTTTCTTTGGGGGGGGAGGGTGTTGGGGTGCCATTCTATAATATGCAGCAGAAATGTTCAACTGGAATCCATGTGGGGTAATAGAAAAAAAAAAAGAAAGAAAGAAAGAAAGAAAGAAAGAAAGAAAGAAAGAAAAGAAAGAGAAAGAAAGAAAGATAAAGGAAGGAAGGAAGGAAGAAAAAGAAAGAAAGAAAACTTCTTTTTTACAATATTTCCCAGTTCAGTCATAGTTCTTCCACATAGCATGCCCTCTGCAATTTAGGAGGAAGCAAATATCCAGACCAAGGAGAGTTAAGTATTGGTCTTTAATTAACAGTTTATGAACATTTAAAATGATTAAATTGCTGGTTGGAAATGTTCATTAGTCCAGTTGTTTGGAACAGTCTCCTGGCCCCATTCAACCAATCCCTGCAATGACCTATTTGAGCAGAAGAGCCAAGTTAGGAGAAACCTATGCCTCAGGACATCAGCTGCAATGTTTGGCTATGACTTCTAAATTCCATTCAAAACTTCCCTGGAAATTTTAGCCTAATCAATCAAAAAGCATTTATTCAACTTGAAGCTGGGCATACAACTACAATGAATGAAACAATCCCTATTCTCAAGCTGCTTACATTCTAATGGAGAGACAACAAGTTCACGAGTTAGTATATAAACAATAAATATAAACAGAATAAATAAAAAGTACTTAAACGCAGGATATTTTGGGGAAGGAGGGCACTAATAGTTAAGGAAAATCAGGAAAGACTTCTTTTAGAAGGTAGTGTGTGCACCCCCAAAGCTGTATGCAACAGAAATCCTTACCCAAATAATACTCAGAGGTTTCTCAAGATAGGAAGCAGAAAATGGTTTATTTACAGTCTCAAGAAAGGGCCACCCTCCTGACAAATGGTCAAGGCTGAGAAGCAATTTACAAAAGGAAATGCCAAAGTTATAAACCCTAATGCGGAATTCTCCCCCATCCCCCTCCTGACCCTTTTCTTCCATTGGCTGGAAATTAGGTGTACAATCTAAATGTGGAAGTCTACCTCAAGTACTGGAACAAGGGAACAGTAAATCACCCAATGTACATTTGAGAAAGCATTTCTGTCCTTATTTGGCATATCTTGTGCTGAGGTGACCCTGGGAAGATGTCCATTGCTCCAAGTCCCAGATTCCTGCAAGGTTAGGTGATTTCTAAACTAAGGCCTAGTGGATGCTGAAGCCACTCTAGATTTGATTTTTCAGAATGGGGAAACTTCACTTCAAATTATCCTTCACAGTAATGTTTAAAGTGATTTGATGAGGTGGAGGTGAGGAGGGAGTGCATTCCAGACAAGGAAATCAGTCAGCACAAATGCTCAGAGGTGAGATGAAGTGTCCTATGTCCCCTCCCAGAGGGAAAGAAGAGCAGAGTGGGTGTGTTGTTGAGGGCTAGAGGGTGGACACATGTCTACCATGTCTTACTCATACCAGCGCATATGTACAATGAATAATTGCCCAGAGAACTCTGAGCACTATTTAACTCAGAGATTCTTAATCTGTTTTGTGTCATTAATCCCTTTAAAAGTTTAGTGAAACCTATGGATTCCTTCCCAGAATGATTCCTTTAAATAAGTCGTATAAAACACCTGGGATTACAAAGGAAACAAATTATATTTAAATCTATTTGTCAAAATTAAAAAAAAAGTAAACCTAAGATTATAAACCCCTGATTTAAATTGTTCTCAGTCTCTCTGTCTGTGTCTTTCTTCCTACCAAATGTGTACAGTTGAATTAATATTAAATTAAATGGGGATATATTGTGACTCAATTCTATCTAGAGGTACAGTTTCATCTTATGAGTATCCAGTGTGATTGTTCTACATAAGTACCTAATTTCAAGGCTATGGAAAGTCTTACTCCTGATAGATTACTATTTCTAGGAATGACTAGCATTTGTATTGTGGTTTCAGATTTTTAAATTATTTTCATTATTTTATTTGTTCCTAAGAACCTTGTAAGGTGGGTGCTATTATTATCCCCATTTTCCAGATATGGACCCATTGTAGCTAAGATGGATGTTAAGTGATTTGCCTAGGGCACATATCTAGGAAGTGTCTAAGGCTGCATTTGAATCCTAGTATTCTTAATTCCAAGTCTCTCACTCTATCTATCACACCTAGCTACACCCACATGCCTCTCACTGAATATGAAATATTGACATTATGGCTGTCTGTCAAAAAAAAAAAACAAGAAAATACAATTAGGAGAGGTAACATATTAGACCTCATCAAGCATTTTCTTTGAAATGTGCATTTCTTTATCAGATCCTTTCCAAGATCCACTTTGAAAGGAGTAAGGAGGAAAGCATGAGAGCTTAAGGGTAAGGCATCATTAAGGGTGGGGGCAGGGGGAAATGTGTGAGAGGGAGGCCCATTGGGCAGAGGACAAATTTTTCTATTTACAATTTTGCCTGGAGGTGACCATGTATGAGACAGGAACTGATGAGATTTTTCTTCTTTCAGCCCTCCAGAATGTTGCTTCAAGCACACAAAGAAGTATGATACAAATATCTGATATGCCTGGGGATAATTCCTAGACAGCTTCAAAGCCAAATGTGCCTGAGGTTCTCAGTTCAACTATTGCACTCTGCTGTGGGCTCAAAGAGGTGAGACAGGAAGGCAAAAATAAATGAGATCAGTAATTATTTCAAAGGAGCAAAAAGCACATTGGTCAATGAAGGGAGCGACAGGAAGCCTATTCCTTGAATTCTGTATCATTGAGGTCTTCTTTCCATAATGGAAAATAACTACATAAGCTCCATAAGTCTTAGTGTCTATTGTTAACCATAAGGAGAACCAGCTGTTAGTAGGAAATTCAAGAGCAAAACAGGTGGCCCTTTGAACAAGGTGAGGTGTGGGGGCAGGGAGTAGTGGTGTTCATTTTACCTGTCAACTCAGTTTTTTTTTAATATTTTATTTTCCCCATTTACATGTAAAAATTCTAACATTCTTTTTCTTTTCAAATTTTGTGTTACAAACTCTTCCCCCCTCCCCTCCCCTGGTATTGAGAAGGAAAGCAATTTGACATAAGTTATACATGTGTATGAAATACATTTCCACATAAGTCATATTGGGAAAGAAAACACAGGGGAAAAAAAGAATAAGAAAAATAAGGAAAGTAAAGAAATATCTTTGATCTGCAGTCAGGCTCCACCAGTACTTTCTCTAGAAATTGACAGCACCTTTCATCATAATTCCCTCAGAATTATCTTGAATCATTGTCTTACTAGTAATAGCTAAGTTATTCAGATTAGATCACCATAAAAGATTTCTGTTACTGTATACAATGTTCTCCTGGTTCTACTGAGTTCACTTTGCATTAGTTCATGTAAGTCTTTCCAGGTTTTTATGAGAGCATACTGCTCATCATTTCTTATAGCCCAATAGTATTCCATCACAATCATATACAACAACTTGTTCAGCCCATCCCCATAGTTGGACATACCCTCAATTTCCAATTCTTTGCCACCACTAAAAGAGCTGCTATAAATATTTTGGTATATGTAGGACCTTTTCCTTGTTGTTTTTTTATCTCTTTGGCATACAGACCTAGTAGTGGGTATACTGTTAGTTATGCGTATTTATAACCATTTGAGTATAATTGCAAATTGCTCTATAGAACTGTTGAATCAGCATACAACTTCACAAACAGTGCATTAGTATTTTGATTTGCCCACATTCCCCTCCAACATTTTATGTCATATTAGGTAATTTGAAAGTTATGTGTTGGTAGCTCAGAATTGTTTTAATTTGTATTTTTCTAATCAATAGTGATTTAGATCATTTTTATGACTATAGATAGCTGAAAACTGCCTGTTCATATCCTCTAACCATCTATCAATTGAGAAATGACTTTCATTTCTAGAAATTTGACTCAGTTTTCTATATATTTGAGAAATGAGACCTTTATCAGACAATATTGCTGTAATTTTTTCCACAATAATTATTGCTATGTATTTCCCTCCATGCTATTTCCCCGTCTCTCTCTCTCTCTCTCTCTCTCTCTCTCTCTCTCTCTCTCTCTCTCTGTCTCTTTCTCTCCTTTCATTCTGTCCATTCTCAAAAGGGTTTTGCTTCTGACTTTTACTTTGCCTAATTGACCCTCCCTTCTATCAACACCCTCCCTTCTCTTATTCCCTTCGCCTCCCCATTTCCTATATGGTAAGATAGATTTCTACACCCAAACTGACTGTGTATGTTATTCCATCTCTGAGTCAATTCCAATGAGAGTGAAGTTCATATTCTCTACACACCCCCTGGATTCCCCCACCTCCCCCTCCACTGTAAGATCTCCTTCAGGCCTCTTTTATGTCAGATAATTTACCCCCATTCTACCTCTCCCTTTCTCTTCCTAGTGCATTCCTCTTTCTCATTCCTTCATTTTATGCTGTTGGTTTTTTTTTTTAGATAATCATCCCATCATATTCAACTCACACCTGTTCCCTCTCTGTATGCTTTTTCTAACTGCCCTAGTAATGAGAAAGTTCTTTTGAGTAACAAATATCATCTTCTCATGTGAGAATGTAAATAGTTTAACTTTATTTAATCCTTTGATGATTTCCCTTTCCTATTTACCTTTTCATGCTGCTCTTGAGCCTTGTATTTGAAAGTCAAATATTCTGTTTAGCTATGGTCTTTTCATCAGAAATGTTTAAACGTTCTCTATTTAATTGAATATCTATTTTCCCCCTGAAAGATTATATTTAATATATATATTGAGTAGGTGATTCTTGTTTGTAATCCTAGTTTTTCTGCCCTCTAGAATATCATATTCTAGGCCCTCTAATCCTTTGATGTAGAAGCTGCTAAAACTTGTGTTATCCTGACTGTGAGTCTACAATATTTGAATAGTTTCTTTTGGGTTGCTTGCAATGTTTTCTCCTTGACCTGGGAGCTCTGGAATTTGGCTATAATATCCCTGGGAGTTTTCATTTTGGGATTTCTTTCAGCAGGTGATCAATGGATTCTTTCCATTTCTATTTTTACCCTCTGGTTCTAGAATATTATGGCAGTTTTCCTTAATAACTTCTTGAAAGATGATGTCTAAGTTATTTTATTGATCATGGCTTTCAGGTAATCCAAACCTTCTTGAATTGTCTCTCCTGAACCTATTTTCCAGGTAAGTTATATTTCCAATGAAGTATTTCACTTTTCATTGTTTTTATTCTTTTGATATTGTTTTATTATTTCTTAATGTCTCATAAAGTCATTGGCTTCCACTTGCCCAATTCTTTTCTTTTTTTCCTTTTTGGAGGGCAATTGGGATTAAGTGACTTGCCCAAGGTCACACAGCTGGTTTTTGAGTTAAGTGTCTGAGGTCAGATTTGAACTCAGGTCCTCCTGACTCCAGAGCTGGTGCTCTATTCACTGCACCACCTAGCCACCCCTCAATTCTAAATTTTAAGGCATTATTTTATTAAGTGAGCTTTCATACCTTTTAATCCATTTGGTCAATTCTGCTTTTCAAGGAGTTCTTCTCTTCATTGGATTTTTGTGTTCTTTTGCCATTTTGACTATTCTGGTTTTTAAGGTGTGTGTGTGTACATTTCAGCATTATTTTTTGTGCCTCCTTTACTAAACTGTTCATTCTTTTTAAAAATTTTTTTGAATCACTATTATTGCTTTTCCCAATTTTCTTATTCCTCACTTACTTGATTTTTAAAATCCTTTTTGAATTCTTCCTTGGCCTGAGGTAAATTAACATTTTTTTTTGAGACTTTGGATGTAGGAATTTTGACTTTATTGTCTTCTTCTGAGTTTGTGTTTGGATCTTCTGTCATTATAACTTTCTATTGTGTGTGTATGCTCACTTTCCAGTCTTTTTCTTGACTTTTAACTCTATGATAAAGTGGGGTTCTACTTCCAGAGTGGAGGGGGCACCATCCTAAGTTTCAGGGTGTTTTGTGCAGCTGTTTTCATATAGATAATTCTGAGGACTTGAATTAAAATACAGCCTCAGACACTTACTAGCTGTGTTACCTTGGACAAGTCACATAACCCCAATTGCTCAAAAAACAAAAAAAAAAATTTGTACCTTCAGGACATGGGTTAAAATGAGAAGTTGATCTCTTATACCACATGAAATTCTGGATATCAGATTTTAGGAAGGACATTGATAAGCATGAGAACAATCAGGAAAATAATTAATGGTGAAACACTCTAGCTTCATGCCAAATAACGTTCAGCTGAAAGAACTGGAGATGTTTAGCCTAGAGATAGGTAAACTTACTGAAAAAACAGTAGCTGTCTTTGTGTATTTGCTGAGCTAGCATGAAAAAGAGGAATGAGGTTTGTTCTACTTGGGACCAGAAAACAAGACTAGGAGCAGTGGCTAAAAGTTGCAAAAAGGCAAATTTTGGTCTGGTTTAAGTAAAAACTTCCAGAGAAGTAGAGCAATCCATGAGGGGAACAGACTGCCTCAAGATTTGTCAGGTACGATATAAAAGTTATCCATGGTCAAGTGTAGGCAAGACCAGATGGCTTCCAAGGTCCCTTGGAACCCTGAGTTTCTATGATTCTGAGCAAAGCAGCTATGTGGAGAAAGTTCCTGTTAGAGAAGAAAAGTAAAGCTACCTCCTAAAATTGTCTAAATGTGAAGACATTCAGTATATGGAAATAAGAACCATTCATGTTAACCTGACACATGTTTTTATAGGAAATCTTGTGATGACAGCATTCCAGATTGAGAACTAGAATGGAAATTAGGGGTCATCTAGCTCAACCCTTTCAATTTTCTTTGGAGAATCTGATGCCAGAGAGATTAAGTGTCTTGCCTAAAGTACCCAGCTAGTAACTGAGCAGGAATTTATACCCAGATCTTCCTGACTACGGGTCCAGCATATCTTTTTCTTTTCTTTTTTTTTTATTTTTTAGTTTTCAGCATTCACTTTTACAAGATTTTGAGTTCCAAACATTTTTTCTCCTTTCCGTCCCCACCTCCTCAAGATAGCAAACAGTCTGATGTAGGCCATATATATGCAATCATATTAAACATATTTCCACATTAGTAATGTAAAAGAAAAATCAGAGCAAAAGAAAAAACCATGAGAAAGGAAAAAAAAGTGAAAAAATATGCCTTGATCTCCATTCAGATTCCATATTTCTTTCTCTGGGTGTGGATAGCATTTTCCATCATGAGTCTTTTGGAATTGTCTTAGATCATTGTATTGCTGAAAACAGTCAAGTCTATCAGAGTTAATCACACAAGGTTGCTGTTACTGTGCACAATAGCATGTCTTTTAACATGATGATCTTTTAGTGATAATGATACTATAAAATGAATAACACTATAAAGACTGGTTAATTTTAAATGTTTAACTTAAATTCTATTCAATAAATAGCCCTTGGATATCAACTAGATGTATGGTACTGTGCTAGGTACAAGGGTAGATAGATTATAAACTGAAGTCCCCATGCTCTAATGTTGCTTAATGATAAAATTATTAATTTATAAGTCTGATCATGCTGCTTCCTTACTTGAAATCTGTCAGTCATTATTCTTTGCCCACAAGAAAAAAATTATCATTACGTATCTTGACATTCAAGGCCCTCATCAGTCTTACTCTAACATGTTTGCAAGCATAAGTTCACACTCTTTCCTTTCACATACTTTTTCTTCCAGGAAAACTGAGTCATTTACCACCCTTTCTTCTTCTCTTGCCCTCAGTTCATTGGTCCCTAAGTCTACCATAGAGTGGATTCTCTTCTTATTTCTTCTTTTTGAAGTCCTTCTTTATTGGAAAGTGCTAAATCAAATACTATCTCCTCCATGAATCCATCCCTTCAATTAGAAGTAGAATCTAGTATCTCCTTTGCCTCTGACTTTTCCTGTATTCTTATCACAATCAACCTTACATTTATTTGTGTACAGGTCTTCATCCCTTTCTAGATGATAAGCTTCTTGAGTGACTATGTCATCTTTAACCATTATATTCCCAGAGCCTAACAAAGTGGCCAAAATATAGCAGAAATGTAAAATATGTCTGTTAAATCAATGAGCAACTTATGGTAGATAATAATAAAACAAGCTTCAGCAAGGTAGCTGGAGTCTGGTTCCATTTCTGATAGTTCCCCCCTGGAAAGGGAAGTAAGATGGCACTAATGAGAGATTAGTGGAAATAACAGAAAAAGGAAAAAAGGGAATGGAGAGAAACCACAAAGGTACACAAGAAGGGAAACAGGGCTGGAATGAATTCTAGCTAGTAGGGTCCTGGGCAAGGGAAGCACCAAGTTTGCTGGTTTAATAGTCCATACTACCCAATCTCTCCTCCTTAAAAAAAAAAATATATATATATATATATATATATATATATATATATATATATATATATATATATATATATATATATATACGTGTGTGTGTGAGTGTGTGTGTGTATTTATTTTTAACCTAAGAAGCAAAACAAGCACTTCCATAACATAGTACAATAGAAAAAAAAAGATGATTATAAATAAAGCTGCAAGTCTATTCTGCACCACATGCTATTTCTTTTAAACATATAATAAAGCTATCATGTAACTTTCTTTTGTTTTCCTTTTTTTCTTCCTTTCCCCCACCCTAGAGATGGCTACCATTAGACATATATAATATATATATATGTATGTGTATGCATATGTATATGTACACACATATAGACACATATATACATTGGCATATGTATATAAAACCATTACTTTATACATACTTCTATCTACCCATTCTTTTGCTGGATGCAGATACCATCTTCCTTCATATGTCCTTTGTAGCTAATCAGAATATTTATAATAGTCAAAGTGACTTAGTCACTCAAAGTTGTTCTTAAAACAATATTGGTATTATTATATATAACTTTCTCTTGGTTCTGCTCATTTCCCTCTTCATTATTAAGTCCATCCACATTTTTCTAAGATCATCAACTTCATCATTTCTTACACCACAGTAGTATTCTATCACAATCATATATCACCACTAGTTCAGTCATTCCCCAATTGTTAGGCATCCCTGAAATTTCCAGTTCTTCGCCACCACAAAGAGAGATGCTATAAACATTCTAGAACTTATAGGTTCATTTTCTTTTTTACTTAATCATCTTTGGAAATAAACCAAATAGTGGTATTCCTGGGACAATGGATATAGGCAGTTTAATAACTATTATGGCATAATTCCAGATTGTTCTCCAAAATGGTTGGATTAGTTCACAACTCCACCAACAGTGAATTAGGGTCCCATTTTTTTTTCCACATCCCCTCAAACATTTGTCCTTTACCCCTTCAATCATTTTAGTCCATCTGATAGGTATAAAATTATATCTCAAGGTTGTTTTAATTTGCATTTCTCTAATCAATAATGATTTAGAGCATTTTCTATAAATTGTTTTGATTTCTTCATCAGAAAACTACCTGTTCATATCCTTTGACCATTTAACAATTGGGAAATTACTCATATTTTTATAGATGCAAAAAATTTCTTTATATCTTCAAGATATGAGA
Organism: Petaurus breviceps papuanus; assembly: GCF_028583685.1. Lineage (NCBI taxonomy): Eukaryota > Metazoa > Chordata > Mammalia > Diprotodontia > Petauridae > Petaurus > Petaurus breviceps. The sequence continues at coordinate 6,550,316 of NW_027187347.1, forward strand.
CCTTTATCAGAAAATTTGTCTATAAAAAAGTTTTCACCTCTTCTTCTCCTTGTGAAATAGAAACAAACCTGAAGAAGCTGTGAGACCCATAGTTCAGTTATGTTCTATTGAGCAGAATCAAATATTTCACTGCCTCTTACTCTACATGGGAGGGGTGAGAGGAGGGAAAAGTTGGAGAACAAGCAGGGCAGAAGTTTTTGATGTCCATGCAGTTAATAGAGACACCCTCCCCCACCCCCATACCCTCTGTACCTGCTGTCCTATCACTATCCCTTATCAGGACATACCTTTAAACTAATTAGCTATCTCAAATCAATCCCAAATGTAAACTCACTGGACCCATCCTCACTCTTCCTAAATAACTACTAATCTCATACCAGCTCACAAACTCTGGCTCAGATTCTCTCATTAAAAATACACCTAGCACCCAGTCCCAGAGCAAACATGGACTTTCTTTTCACTGTTATTCCTCCAATTCCCAGGCCATTTACCCAATCCAATCAACAACATACAGCTACCTTGAAATAAATTCTTAATGCTCTCTATTAGCCTGGGGAATTGCAAACACTAACTTCCCCTGGCAACTGACCCCAGAGTGGATGGAATTGAGGAGGAAGCACTTCTTCTAAAAGGTATATACCGTTCTCTTTCTTACAGCTCTCAGTCTCACTGCACCCCCAAATTCCTAATGGAGAAAGGTGTGCAATGCAGAAGAAATCTACCATGATGGAGCATATCCATGTCTTTTTTTTTTAAAACCAATTCAACACTACAACAATGCAAACTAACAGATTAACTACAATTAGGATGCCCAAATTGAACTTTCTGGATAAATTTGCTGCCTGCTTGCATCTGAGTCAAGCAGTCCAAAAATATAGGTGTCACCGAAGTCAGGATGCAGGAAAGCCGAGGCAGAACACAGCAATGGGAGGAATGCTATCACTGACAGGCAACTGAGGTTTATCTACCATTCCAAGGGAAAGAAATAGTGTGGCTGCTCTGTGAAGAAGTACTGATATTCTCTAACTTGCCCTTCTGTATTGCCAAAGAACACTTAGAAAAATGAAAGAGAATTGTCACATATAATACACAAGTCAAATTCCAAGAAAAAAAAAGATTGTTGTCTTCTCCTGGAGGTCAGGAAAGAAAGAAAGCAGAACTATGGGAACATTCCCATCCTTCATTGCACAGAGGGATTCTTCTCCTTATCATGCTGGCTGTTACAGAGAGAAAAGCTGTGACTTTGTCCTCAGAGAGATAAAAAAACAAATACTGCCCTCTCTGTGATCTGCCCCCTCGATCTCTGACCCCTCTGCTGCCTAGGCCCCCACATTCAGATAAGAAGAGAACTAATATGAGGCTCTTTATTTCCTCTGCATTTGGAGGGCACCAAGATAGATGTTCTGGTGCTGTCTTTCCTCACTGTGTGTGCATCTACTGTATAATCATTAATGCCAGAACTGTGTAACAGAATTTGCTCTGGTCAGCAGAAGCCTCTCAGCCAGCCCACATGTGATGATGATACATTTAATCAGATTTTTTTTTCTTCTGAATTAACTTGTCTAATCCTCCAATTACTGAAATTTGTAATTTAGCCAGTTTCCTGGACTGGGAATATTGGTATAGAGATGGGTGTGGAAAATAAGCAATTAGAATGGATGGATTTGGATTGGACAACTCAATCTCCAGAGTTGGTGAGTAAAAAAGTCATTTTTTTTTAAGGATGAGGAGAGCATGTTTTGAAGCAGTATTGTAATCGAGGCAAATATATGTAATTTGGAATCAGAAGGTCAAAGTTCAGGTCTCAAGTCTGATATTTATAAGCTGTGTCTTTGGCCAAAACATTTCAATGCTCTGTGCCTCAGTTTCCCTTTCTGTTAAGAGAGATAATATACTTACATCACCTACATTACAGGGTTGTTATGGAGATCAAATGAGCTGCAATGCTTTATCACTATAAATGCTTTATAAACATTAGCTTTTATGGATAACTATTTCACAGAGTTATTGTGAAAAAAAATATTTTATAAACCAGTAAGTACTATATAAATGTTAACTGTTATTAGTATCATAGGACCTTATACTTAGAGTTCAGTCATGAAACATTTACTAAGCGCCTGCTTTGTGCCAGGCACTAGGGATACAGATAAAGGTAAAAGACAGTCCTTTCTCTCAAGGAGCTCACAGTGGAAAGGGGAAGATGATGCATAAACAAACCGCATGCGGGATAAATAGGGAATAAAGTGGAAGCACAAGAATTCAAGGAGATCAGGGAAGGCTTCCACAGAATGTGGGGATTTGCAGGGAGTCAGGGAAACTGTCAGGCAGAAATGGGGAGGGAAAGAATTTCAAGGCTTCTGGGAAGCTAGGTAAATAGTGACTTAAACTTTCTTGTTTGAGGAACATTAAGGAGGCTAGTGTCATTGGATCAGAGAGTATGTGGGAAAGGGGGCTGAGGTATAAAAAGATTGTGATGGTATAGGCATAGTGTAATTCTGGCACTTCATATGAAGGAAACAGCTGTGAACATGTGGCAGGCAAGACTGATCCTAATCAATCAATCAATCCTGATCCTGAGTTGGGGTGAAGGGAAGGGAAAGAGAATAAGCATATATAGTACCTACTATGTGCCGTTCACTGCTAAACACATTACAATTATCTCACTCAAAAAATAATTAGCATCTCATTGTATCCTCAGAGCAACCCTAAGAGATAAGTGTTATTATTACGTCCATTTTACAGATGAGGAAAATTGAGGTAAACAGAGACTTGTCCAAGATCAAACAGCTAGTAAGTGTCTGAGGTCACTTTTGAATTTCAGTCTTCCTGACTTGGGTTCCAGTGTTCTATCCTATCTACTACACCAACAGTTGCCTCTAGAGGCAGAAGAGACTGTGTTTATTCTTTCCTTAGGTGACAAGATGTAGCTCTAAGATGGACTTGAGGATATGAGGTATCTTTATATCCTCATATAAAGGATTTGAGGACATCTTGTGAGTTAAAAGGTTTGGAGGTCCTCAGTCATTAACTGAAACTGACTGTTGACAAGGAGAAGCATTCCTAAAAATTATCCCTGTATTCTAACAGCACTGAGGTGACCAGGCCAAAAGAAGAGCTATCACTGGGAATGTCATTCACTTGTTTCTTCCTTTTTCCAGTCTCATGTCCTCTGGGATGCCCAGAATCCCATAGAGTGATCAGGCAAGAAGCAACATGGCTGTTTATTCCAATTTCATGGACTAGGAGTGATCAAATAATTCTTCATTTGAATGTGAGAACTTACAGACCTTAGCATCTGTCTCACTGTTATGCCCTCCAAACTCATTGGTGCTTTCATCTGATCTGCCAATTTGCCCCAGGGATTGCATGACCTTGCCACCAACCTTACCAATGAAGCCTTAACACTCCTAGGCTGTTATGTATGACCTACAGTTGAATTTTCTCAAATGTATTGTCTTCCCCATCAAGAATGTAAGATCCTTGAAAGCAAGGACTATCTTCCCTTTTCTATTTGTAACTTAGCACAGCATTTGGCACACAAGAGGCATTAATATTTTTTTTCATTCATTCATTTGTCATTCTTTCATATAACTACCACTAAGAACATGACCCCAGTTTGCCAGAAGTTACCTACCAAGAGGAGAACAGTGCAGAGCTTGGGCGAAATACAGAGTCCACTCAGCTGTCCCATAAAATGCCTTCTCTTTAGATAAGGTGAAATATTAGCCTCTCAATAGAATATGATTCTTGTTAAAAGTTGTCATTCAGTCAATGAATACTTAATGAATTTTTTTGTTTGCTCTCCTTTACCATGTAAGAAACATATACCTGTCCCATTCCTTTTTTCATTTTGTACATCCAGTATCTTTCTAAAACTTCCTGTTGAGGACACCTTAGTCTCTGTAAAGATGTCACCTTAAAATCAATTACCCCTGGATTTCTGGGGCACTGATTTAAGGTACTGAACAGTATGAGAAAGGAGAGAAAATCCTAGTTTTTTAGGGTATGAATTTGGACCCAGTTCAATCCTAGGGAACCCAGCCTTTTAAGAAAGGAGTTAGGTACTTTTTTCTCACATTCTTTGATTTGTTAACACCCTGCTCTGGAAAATCAGGGATGACTTACTTAATGCTTACTTAAAGCTTACAAGGTCTTGGCTCATGTCTTAGGTCTCCCCAAAGGTGGGAAGTAGAAAAGTATTCAATGTAAAGTGTGAATTAAGCATGGGATAATTATTTATTTCATACATTGAAAAGAAATGCTAAACACAAAATAGTCACAAGCACACGTTGTCAGAAAGATTAAAAACAGGATTCAGTAACTTAATGTATTACCATGGGCCTCAAATAGTTTTGTTTAGAAGGGTCCATTGATTCATATGATCACCAACCATTGCCATCCTGCTTTTTATTGGGAAAAATTATGTTCTATAGGATGAATTGTAAGTCTCAGACATGAAGGAAACTTTTTCCAAAAGTCTGTCATATTTTCCAAAATACAAATTCACTTAAAAACTTTACCAAATTTATAATAGCTTTTGAGCACCATGCATTTTCTCAATCTGGAAAAATTACTAGTATAACTACTACCATATAAGTGTTTGAAGAAATTATTTAATATCCAAAAAGATCCTATTACTTGAAGACCACTGTTCACTACTCCTACCCATCCCAATTTATTTTCTTTTTTGCTCAGATACTCAGAAGCCAATTTTATCAACAGAATTTTGTCTTGCTGAATCAGATGTGATTTATAACAAAACTGGGGTGTAGGTTAAATTAGGCAAGACATTATTTGCTATGAATAATAACTAATAACTATACAGAGCTTTGAGGTTGGCAAAGTGCTTTATTTACATCATCTCATTTTATCCTTCACTCTACTCTTGGTCGAGTTTCCCATCAGCCACCTTGCTGCCTAGACCAGAAATTTAAAAACTAGAAAATTTAATCCCTTTTTATCCAGAACCCTTTACCTGGATCCCTGTCATCCTGATTGGTGGGAATTTTGTATTGCCCACCATATCTAGGTCTTTACTTCACTCTCTTGCTATCTTCTTTCCATTTTCGTGACCACCAAGACCAGAGACCACTCTCTAGAAAACTTTACCTTTTCACCACCTAAAGTTCCACAATGGTCACCCATTTTCCTGATCGCTGCTTGTGTCACATCATCTACTGTCTCTAGAACTGTTCCAGTCATGCTTTACTTTACTCGATATCATTTTGCCAACTGGTCATCGTTTCTATGGCTACCTTGCCACCTCACACATGCCCTCCAGTCTTCCCAATTTCCATTTCTAGAACTATAATCAAATGATTGCTGTCATTATTCCTGGAAAGGATGTATCCCTCTACTCCCAAATTCAAAATCACATCCATCAGCATCCATGTAACTTTCCAAACCAAAGTATCCCTTTCTCCTCTTCACCACTACCACTCTCCTCTGTATGTCCTTCTTTGGAGGGCAGGGACTGTCTTCATTTTTTTGTATTTCTATCCCAGCACTGAGTGCAGTGCTGAGCACAGCTTTTTCTTTGTTTTTTGTCTTTGTTTTCTTGGTTCAGTCGTTTTAGTCATGTATGATTCTTCATGACCTCAGTTGGGGTTTTCTTGGAAAAGATACTAGAGTCATTTGCCATTTCCTTCTCCAGTTCATTCTACAGATGAGGAAACTGAAGGAAACAGGGTTAAGTCACTTTCTGAGGGTCACACAGTTATCAAGTGTTTGAGGCCAGATTTGAATGCAGGAAAATGAGTCTTCCTGACTTCAGGCCTGGCACTCTATCCACTATGCCAGCTAGCTTCTGGCATAGTTATCACTTAATAAATACTTTTTCATTCATTCATTCTTCTTCCAAAAACCCTCAAAGGTAGAACCTACAGGTAGTTATTATCCCCATTTAACATATTGTTTAAAATGAGAACAAGAGATATTAAATAACATTAACCATAGCCCCACTGCCAAAATGATCTTCCCTAGCTACAAATCATCTATTATTCATGTTAGCACAGAAGAAAAAGGTGAGGGACTAGATTAAGCAGTGATATATCATATATCATATATTATATCATTCAATGATACTGAAATTATTTGGCAAGCACTCTTATTGTCTACCTTTGACTCTACTGGATACAATTTGAATGGGGAAAAAAGACCCTATAAGATACCATGGTCACACAACTAATAAAGGGCAGAGACAGGATTGGAATCCATGTTCTATCTGACATTAGTTCCCAGGATTCCATCCATGACACCACAAAGAGGAGAAAAACACAACCATCAAAATATCTTATGGTTCAGGGCATTAAAGGGTTGATTGCTATTTCTTTCTTTGGGGGGAGAAAAAAATGCATGACACTGAAAGCAGCAGGTCCTAGGAGAGGGCAAAGTGATTAAGCGCCCTTGTGTATAATTTGAAATAATGAAGCCTCTGCTTAATGTTGCTCCATAATATGTCTTTGAGCTACTGAAGCTGAACTACTTGCAAACATTAATATTTTGCAATTTAACACAAACCACTTTCCTTTGTGTGTACTTGGCTGTACTAAAGTTAAAATGGTAATAATAATAATATGTCTTTTGTTTGCAGGGCAAATGATAAGCAATAAAGATGAATAATGTATTTTATACAAATTAAAATAAATTACAAGTGGTTATGCCCTTAGATACCTTTTTTTTATAAATCCTTTGGTGTTACATCTCAGAAATTTTGAGATATCTGGTACTTACTTTCTAATGACTAACAGCATGTAGCATTGTTAAGCTTGATTAAATAAATTTAATTAGTGATAGCTAATGTATTTTTAAATGTATAAAATATTTTCAGTTTTGGCATAGTTGTTCATCTTTAAATCATTTATGAAATAAAAGTGAAAATATAGCCATAAAATATTAAACTTGCAATAAGTTACATCTGAAATGACTTCATTGTTTTTAGATGTGCTTTCATTTCCCATACACTACCTGTCAAATACAGTTTATCTTATTTCTTCATCTAAAAACTCTTCCATCCTGTTTGGATTCAATATTTTAATGGAGGGTAAAGACAATTCAGATATAATAACAATAACTATGTCTGGAAGGGAATTTAGTGACCATTGGCTTAGCAATGCCCTCAGAGTACAGATAAAGAATATACGCTCAGGGAATTTAATTCATTTACCCATGATCACACAAATAGTAAACATTGGATGGTCTTTCAACTGCAAAAGTTGTTCTCAAATTTATATAGAATTTAAGGTAATACCACCTACTACTACTACACACACACACACACACACACACACACACACCATATCCATAGTACATTTTCTCTGACCTCCAACAATATAACACATAGAGAATAGAAAAGTAATCCATTTTAAAAGCTATGACTTGTGACATTCCTTGAAGACTAAGTAAAAACCTATAACACAGTGTATTGAAAAGGTCATTGGCAGAACCATCACCAAGATGGGGTCATTGAGGCCTTGTCCCAAGGCACCAAAATTTAGTGTTTGCAAACATTAATTACCTGCAATTTTTTTTTCAGCATTAGCCATTATAGTAAACAATTCCTCCTGGTGTTCAATTAAGTTGGTCTGAATTGCTTCTTAAACTCTTTTAACATCATGAATGACAGTTTATTTGAACACACATTTCCTCCTGTTCACCTCACTCATACTGTATGTTGCTCTCCCCAGTGGTCAAATTAGCATGCTATGACTGAAAATTGATCTGAGAATAGAAGAACCTAGATTGAAATACTATTATTGTTGTTATTTATTAGTTATGTGAATTCGGACAAGTCCCTTGCCTTCTTCTGAGTTTCAGTTTCCTCATCTATAAATTGGGGACAATCTTACCCTGACCTACCTACCTAACAGTATTGTAGTGAGCATCAAAGGAAATAATGTCATATATAGAAGTATATATGAACAAAATATGAAGCTCCATAAAATGCAATGTATTATTATGACTAAGCTAAAGGTAGAGTGAAATTTTAAAAGCAAGATGCCTTGGTAGGAAATACTCTCTGCTTTCCTTAAAAAAAAAGACTCAGGAACTGTTGTGGGGAAATTATCAAAATAATTTCAGACTTTGGAGGAAACCATACCCTCACCTTTTTTTTTTCTCAAAATACAAATGAATACCTTTATGAAAGACTCACAGATGAGGGTAGACAGCTTGGAATAGTTTAGTCTACTTGGTGTAATTAGCAATCCTGCTGTAGCCTGCTCTAAAACCTGCAAAGGATTTTCCATGACAAGCAGGATAAAGTGAGTTATGTTAGCACTACTGTCTGGAAAAATCACTTTATATTCTATTTGAAAAGTGTTTCCCCTTCTATCATCCCCCTTAATTACCTGGTCCTCTGATTTCTTGAACCTCCTGTATCTTTTCTGTCCTCTATTCTCCTTTTCTCTTTATCATCTCTCTCTTCCCTTCTCCTCTCCTCTCTACTACCTTTCCCTCTCCTGTCTTCCCCTATTTCCCTCCCCTCCCCTTCCCTTCCCTTCTCTTCCCTTCTCTTATCCTCTCTTTTTTCCTCTTCCCCCTCCCCCAACTACTTAATGATGTCAGAACTGGGGAACGGAAAAAATTCCTAGCATTAACAGGCACATAAGAATCTTGAAGGAGCCGTGTAGTGAATATTAGAGCCACTAATTAATAAGTCAAGCAATTAGCAAACATTTATTAAACATTACTATATGCCGGCCCTGCTCCAGGCACTGGTGCTTCAAAGACAGAAGAAAGAAAAAATCCCTACTCTCAAGAAGCTTACATTCTAATTCCATATTTGTTGGAAGTCTTGCTCTCAAATTAGATCTGTCCCCCCATCCCCCACCCCCACTCCCATCTGGTGCCTACACACAAGCACCCACCCCCACACACCGATAATATAGATAAAGGAGCTGAGGATGCAACAAGACAGAATAGTTAACATTTATGTCATGTTTGAAAGTTTGCAAAATTCTTTAAGCGTGTTATCTTACTTGATCTTCGCAACAAGCTTAGGCGGTAGTTGCTATTATTATCCTGAATTTACGGATGAGGAAACAGCAGGTAATTCAGTGTAAGTCACATACTATTAAGTGTTGGGGGGAGGATTTGGACTCAGGTCTGCCTGGTTCCACATCCAGAGCTCTTTACTGAGCCACCTAACTGCCTAAGAAAGGAGGCTAATGATAAGGGTAAAATAAGAAAAAAGGAAAAGAAGAAACCCAACATCAGGCCTCTGACTCACTAGATCCTCTCAAGGCAGCAGCAGAGTAGGGCACTGTGGGGAAGGTAGGAATGAGGAGGAAGGGAATTAGACTTCAGCAGCATGGCCAGCGCACTCTTTGGACTTGCATTTCAACATCACCAGGAAACCTCTTCTCCACAAAGTCATCATCCTACCACATTGCCTCAGCTTTGGTATTCACATCTCTTTGGGACCCTCAGCACCCTCTGTCCTGTGACTGAAGGGCAGGGTAAGGATCCTTCCCAAAGTTTCCATTGAAAGAAAAGCTCACAGACCAAGCAGCTCTTCGTTTCTGACCAGCTACATTGCTGGGACTTGGACTCTACCATGCTCCTGCACTGAGTCCCCACCTGAATGCAGGGACTGTCTTCCTTATTATTCAGATACTCATCACTTAGTACAGTGCTTTATAATAATTTACTTACTAATTGCTTAACAATAAAGAGATAGGGATACAGTATGGCCGTATTATTGGGGTCCCTGGTGAGGAAACTATCAATGCAGGCTGCTCCATTTCCTGAAATATACAGTCTTTGAGATCTGCCTAGGAAACGAGGGTGTGAGAGATTGAGAAATATATCTAGGATCATGCAGCTAGGATGTGTCAGAGGAATATCATGTCCTTGCTTTGAGGCCAACTTTCTATCTACTATATAACTTGTCTTTCTTTGTAATAAATTCAAAGGGAAAAAATTCTTAATTTAAAGAGGCTCATCATATCTGTAGGCTGACCATTAAGACAGATAAAACATTTAGAAAGCACTTAATATGTTCCAGGCATTTCAGCTGAATTTTCAAGTAAGGTGTGGTTTCTAAGGGGCAGAGGTAAGGAAGAAGAACATTGCAAGAATGGGAGACAGAGAGCCAATGCAAAGACATTGAAATGAAAAATAAAATGTCATGTTCAAGAAATAGCAAACTGGACAATTTTACTGGACCACAGAGTGCTTGAGGTGTATATAATAAGCCTCAGTATAGTAGGCTGGAGTCAGATCCTTGATGATAAATGTTAGAGTTGGTGACTGATTGTACATGAAGGGTAAAGAGAGTAAGTAGTAAAGGATGACTCAAAGTTTCAAACTTGGGTGATTGGGTGCCTCAGTTTCCTCACCTGTAAAATGAGCTGGAGAAGGAAATGGCAAACCATTCTGGTATCTTTGCCAAGAAAACCCCAAATGGGGTCACAAAGAGTTGGACATTACTAAAAAGTGACTAAATTATAGCAATGTTCTATTACATGTGGAAGTAGAAATAATACTAAGGAAAACAAAGACAGGAGGAGCAGCTGGATCAGATCAAGTATGCAGAGAAAATGTTGGTTTCAGAGGTGAGTAATTTTAAGAACATCAAGGACCAAATTTTCTAGGCAATGAAAGACAGGAAGATACGAAAAGATGGGAAAAATTCATGAATGATTTTACTTTCTAAGGAAAGCAATCAAGAAAATATTAATAACTGCTAACCCATATGGCTACTTTGTCATTTCTACAAAACAAGGGCAAGCTAGAAGGTATGAGAAAGGAATAGGTTTATATGCTTTTTGGAAATACATTCAATGGTATCTCATCTTTATAGCCACAAAGGTAAACGTAAAAGGTACAAAACATATAATACCCCACTAGGTCTATTACTTGTTAACTAATTTTTAAAGAGCTTAGTTGAGTGCCTAGCACAGGATTGCAGTGTTTGTTAGACACTTAATGTTGATGTCCTATAGACATCTCAAACTCAATATGTCCAAAGCCGAATTCATGTTTTGGTCAAAACCTTCCCCTCTCTTTCTAACTTTCCTATTACTGTTGAGGGCACTGTCATCCCCGAAGTCACTTGGGGTACTGATGTTGGTTTCATTTCCAACTCTTTACTCTTTCACCCCCATAATCAAACTTGCCAAGTCTGGTTCATCACACCTTCACAACTTCTCTCATACATATCCCCTTCTCTCCTCTAATACTTATACCATCCCAGGACAGGCCCTCATCACCTTACACCTAGACTATTTACAATAATGTTTTAATTCAGGTCACTGCCTCAGTTCTCTCCCCAATCAAGTTTGTCCTACCCATAGCTATGAAAATGATATTCTTAAGCACAGATCTGACCACATTCTTGCCACCCCAACTACCCCAATGGCGCCGAATCACTTGAAGATCAACTATAAAATGTTCTTTCTGGACTTCAAAGCCTTTTAAATCCTGCCCCCTTATCTAAGTCTTCTTACATCTTTGCACACCCCCAATATACATTGCAATCCTGACCTGCTTGTCATTCTCCTCACAAGAGACTCAATCTTGGGATTCTGGGCATTTTCACTGATTTTTCCCCATTCCTGGAATGCCTTCCCTCTTCATTTCTGCTTCTTAGATTACTGGCTTTTTTTTTTTTTAAGTTCCAGCTAAAATTCTGACCTTCTGCAAGAAGCCTTTCTGAGATTCCATTCATGTAAGTATCTTCTCTCTGAGATTACCTTCAATTTATTCCGTGTATATATTGAAAGAAAAATGAATGTAGGAAGGAAGGAAACACGAATTTATTAAATGTTTCCTTTGTGCAAAGCACAGGGTTTACAAATAGAAAAGTAAGACAGTCTCTGCTTTCAAGGAGCTGATATTATAACAGAAAACACAACACATTTACAAGATTTCAGCTACATCTGATGAAAAGGGTCCAAGGTCCTTAGGTTACAGCCACAAAGCTGAGGGTGATGTGTCTTTTTAATGTCATTTCCACTGATAAGACAATATTGGTTTCTGATGTCGACTTTGGTGGTAAGAATTTTCTTTTCTGGGGCTTCAGTAGCTGTGGCTGGAGCACCTACAGAAACAGTTCCTGGGCTGCACCCCAGATGTGGTTGCTGCCTCACACGATGGCTGTAGATGGACATTAGGCTGGAAGTCTTAGTATCCCCAAGGCAGATGATGGTCAAGAAGATAAAGGTTGTTGTCCTGTCTCTCCCTTGGGCATCCTTAATGCTTCCAATAGGCTTACTTCCATGACCTATATGTGGCAGTTGACTGGCAATGGCTTCCCCTTTACCTACAGAAGCTACTTCTTTAAATAATGACTGTGAAGACTGTAAAGGGAGCAGGACCAGTGGTCTGGGAAGTAGTGCCACTCCCAAGACTCCTTTGCCCATGTGAAATCATTAATGACACTTGATTAGCAATTGTTGCTGGTGCTGATTGAGAAGCCTCCCCACAATTTTTTCTTCTCTTACTGAAGACTATGGGGGATAGGGGGTTGGGGAGGTGGGATGCAGAAGTAGGTTCGGTGGTTTGAGAGGCACTAATATTCCAGGGGCTCTGAAGGACCAGGATACTGAGCTGTCCCTGTCAGTGTCCAGGGAGAAATGTTTGTCAGAATAGGGATAATGGTTTAATTTGTATGGCACATGCTGCCACCTCGATCTCCCACAGAGTATCTTGATGTGCTTGTATATAGTTATTTGAATATTTCCTCCCCCATTAGATTGTGAGCTCCATAAAGCCAGGGACTATTTCTACCGTCCTTTATGTTTAGAATTTTGTGTAAAATTTCTTTGTTTTGACCTTAGCAAAATGTCTAGCACATAGTAGGTACTTTATATACTGGTTATCAAGTTGATTGATTGACTTAAAAAAAGCATTTTGTTTGTACGGTTGTTCTCTGATAAGGTGTTGACTATTCACAATAGAAATAAACTTGTTAATAACTGTGTATTATTATCAAAGTGTAAAACAGCAAGCTGCATTCTCAACAGACATTTTCCACTCTATTGAAGGATGGCCAACATTGATCACAGATGGAAAATCAATTCACTCTAGATGACGATGTTCCTGTTTGTGGCTGATTGCATCAAACCCTGGAACACTGAAGAGCCTCCTAAATTAGCTTCATAATCATTGAAAAGATTTCAGACTATCCATATAGGAAACAACAGCAACCACAACAAATGGAGGGCCAATGCCCATTGTGCAGATGAACCCAGGGAGCTGGCCCATCAGCTTGAATGCACTCTGCAGATGGACAATGCATCTAGAATTAAATAAGAGAAAGTGAGAGGGCTGCATTTGCATTTGCTAAATTGTGCAACCGTTTTCTGCCTTCAATCTTCTCCTGAAACACCGAAATCTATCATTTTAATATCAATGAGGTTGTATAACTTTGAATGGACTCTAAAGAATAAAAGTTAGAGGTCACCCAAAGGCAGTGTTGTTAAATAGGCAAAAGCATATGCCTGATCAAGAATTGCATACAAGAAGTAGTATAAATGAATGAATGAGTAAGTGATAAAGCATATATTAAGTACTTACTATCTGTCAATCACTGTCCTAAGCACTGGGTATACAAATAGAAAAAATTTTAAAATGGAGGTGGAAGTGGATGAGATAATTTCTAAGGTATCTTTCAACTCTAACAAACTCTAAATGTTATGATTAAGAACTTTTAAAAAGTAAAAGTTCTGTTTGAAAATAACTAGTCATAATTTAAATTATTTTCAAAGTATGTAAAAGTTATCAAGAAGTAACAGAGAAGCAATGTTAAACAATAAAATAGTTGTGGTTTGTGCCTGCCATTCTCTAGCTCTCAGAGTTGAAGATCTTAAGGTCTTCCTGCTACACCTCTGGCCCAGCTGCTGCCATCTTTCTGGGGAGACAAGATTTAGGAGTGACCTGGTAGCCATCTTTAAACATGTGATTGGTTTTCCCACAAAAGAATGAATAGACATATTCTTGGCTTCAGAAGATAGAAGGGAGGGAAATTGCAGAGAGGCAGATTTCAGATTGATAATGTCCTTGAAACAAAACTTAGTCAGCTATATAGACATCTGTAAAGCATGAGGTAAACACTGAAACTCATTCTAGCCCCAGGATGGGAGTCATGTAAGAAATCTCCACAAATTCTCTTAACTGAGTGTACTGTAGGCTGATAGATCAGATGAGAAAATGAAGCAAGTCTTTGGATGAATACTTCAGCAACTTGCTGCACTTTGGCTATATAGGGATAAAAAAGAACAAAGGATAGAAGAAATAAGTTCTCTTGAATAATGTGGTTGGGAAGATGATAATATAACTTGGCCTGGTCTTCCAGAGACCAACCTCTACCCCTCCCAACCCAGGAGGAATTAATTCACTGTTTGGGGGCTGAGCTATCCTGGAGCTTAGCTACCCTGCTAAGCTCTGTCAAGAGAGTACAAATTTACTTAACCCACCAAATGCAGCCAATTCCAACATAATTCAAATCCAAACCACCCAGCCACCAGGAAATCAAGGTTTACCTAGCATGAAAATGTTAAAATCTGCCTTGTTACTTTTCGCCATCCTTTCAAGAATAGCAGTTATACAGATTTGGACTTCCAGATCTGCTTCTCTCTGTCTTTCTACTTCTTTCTCTGTCTCTCTCCCTCTCCCTCCCTCCCTCCCTCTCTCATTCTCCCTCCTTCTCTCTCTCTCTCTCTCTCTCTCTCTCTCTCTCTCTCTCTCTCTCTCTCTCATACACATACACACACACATACACACACATCCCTCTTGTTTTTACCCTAGGAATTACAACCAAATCAGTGCTATCATTGATGTTTGAATCAACATAACAACTGACTATCCTTATTCATAATTCTTCTGATTCCCCAAATCAAAATTCTTATCCCTGGACACATTCAATCCCCAAGATGTGTTATATCCCCCTATTAGAATGTGAACTCCCACATCAATCAAACATTTTTTAAATGGAAGAGAACAGAATGAAGTTCACAGACAATAAGACAGCTTTGGAACAAATATGTTGAATTTTTTAAAATAATTTTATATTTTTTAAAAAGTTGTATGCAATAGATATCAATGGCTCCATACAGAGTTCTCTTTTTCTGTTCTTCTTTATATGTGGAAATGTCCTCCAAAAAAGAAAAGAATGTAAGCTCCTTGAAGGTGGGAATGTTATCAGATTTGTATTCTTAGCACCTGGAATAGTCCCGGCACAAAGTAAATATTTAATGAAGGCTAGTCCATTCATTCATGTATTCATATCTATTCACAGAATGAGAGTACAGATCCACATTGAATACCAGGAGTATTGTGGGGTTTTTTGCCTTAACTTCTGTTAAGACCACTTTAGCCCATTTGTTATCTTTAGAATTTATTCTTTGAGCTTTACTGTATATCATTTTCCTTTATAAATTTTATTTTCTATATTTAACTCATTTTTCTATAACAGCACTTCTGAATGTATGATACATGAGACCCTTTCAGAGGGTACACAGGATCAAAACTATTATCAAAATAATAAGACACTTTAATTTCTAATATAGTAAATAAAAGTTATAGATGGGGTCCTCCATAATTTTTGAGATTTTAAAAGAGTTCTGAAACCAAATTTGGAAAACTGTTGATTCTTGTGTATACTCTACACAATCAAGATATTTGGTGATCTTGATTCTTTCATCTATTCATTACTACACATTACCCAGGTTTGTTACCCATAAATTTAACAAGCATATTATTTCTTCATCCAAGCTATTGATAGCAATGTTAAATAATGCAGAGCTAAGCAAAGACCTTCCTCTAAGTTAATCAGTTATCAAATTATCTTTCGATATATCATCCAAACACCTATAAGGCCACCTAACAATCCATACCATCTCCAGTTTGGTCATAAAGACATGATGGAATATTTGTCAAATGACTTCCTTAAATACAGATACACTTGGTTTATATCATTTCCCTGATCTACAGTTTATGCTGTCAAAAACAATAGAGCTATTTTGGCATGACTCATTCTTTACCTTTCTTAATTTTATGTATTTCTTAAGACTGCTTCTCACTGTCTTGCTTAGTCTGGAAGTATAGCAGTCATTCAAGGGTCTAACTCCACTACTGGTCAGCATGGGATATTTGACCAGCTCAATTTCAAACCTGAGTCACTTTGTTACTCTTTAGGCAACCTGTAAACAACCCTATTCTTTAGAGATCATGATATTGGTGCTGGAATTAGTGTGGAAATCCACTTGACTTTAGCTCTACTTCAGCTCAGAACTGGTGAGTTCAATCCACCAGCCTTGGCCTCCCCAGTAGCAGGAATTACAGGTGTAGGTCACTACAATAAGCATAAGTCATTCCTAATAAACCCCTGCTATCTATATGTGATCACAACTTTCCTTTCTAAAAATTCAAACATCATTTGGTTAATAATCTGCTTTGGAGCTTTTTTCAGATTGACATCAATTCATTGGTAAAAAGTCTCCAGAATTTGTTTGTTTGTTTTCTCTATTTGAAAGATTGGTACATTTGCCTAACTTCAGTTTTCTAGCACCATTCCTGTTCCTTGGGGGGGGGGGGTCCTAATTATCCCTGGAAAGAGTTCAATTTGACCCAGTATCCTGAGATGTAATTAGTATGGGACAGCTGATTTAAGCTCACTTGAAGTGACTAGAAACTCTCCTAGTATACCTTAAACTATCTTGGTATTCAATTTCCTCAACTATTTTCACTCTATTCTTTTCTCTTTCTCTAAAAGATCACCATCCTTGATGAAGAAAGAAAAATAAAAGAGGAATTTGATAATTCTTCTTCCGTTCTGTGACGTGGTTAGCATTACGCCATTTGCCCCAAGCAATAGACCTCTCCCTTTCTTGTTCTTCTGGTTTTAAACATACCTTATAACATTTTTTTCCTATAATAACTTTGGACTTTTTAATAAGCCTCAAGATATGTAGAATGTTAGCCTCCCAGACACTATATAAGTCTATGTTTTGTTTTATATTAATCCTTGATTTATGTTCCTTCCTCACATTTTTATGCATATTCCTTTAAAATCTGAACTTCTTAGAAAACTACTTGAACATTATTCTTAAGCTCCAATAGTTCTTTTTTGCAGCAAATATAAATAGTTGTTTGACAATGAAACCTTCACAACCTGGCCCTATTCTACATTTTCAGTCTTCTTATATATTACTCCCCTCTTCATACTCTGCAATCTAGTCTTACTGGCATCTTCACTGTTCTGTACATACAACACTCCATGTCTGGTCTCCACGCAATTGCACTGGCTGTACCCAAAGCCTGGAATCCACTCCGTCCTCCCCTCCACCTCTTAGAATTCTTGCTTTCCTTCAAGATTCAGCTCGAGTAGCACCTTTTTTAGATTGTTTTTTTTTTTCTGATACCTCCAGTTACCATATTATTCCATCTCAAAACTGCCTTGGCTCCATTTGGAATATTATGCATTTGCTGATAGATGTACTTGTTGTCTTCCCTATTGGAATATAATATAAATCACTTGAAAGCAGGGATTGTTTCACATTTGTCTTTGTACCTTTAAATGCCTAGCACAATGTCTGGAACATAGTAAGATCTTAATAAATATGTGTTGATCCTTTAAGGTTTAATCCAATCTTATAAGCATTTTTAAGTACGTGCTCTGTTCAAGGCACTATGCTAGGCATAGAAGATATGAAAATAAAACCAAGAAGTCCTTGCTCTCAAAAGGCTACTTTCTGTGGGGGAGGGATATAATAAGTAAATAGATCCATGTATGGCTGGTCATTTCAGAAAGGAGAGAATACTAAAAACTAGGGGGAATGGAAATGGATATAGATTTTATGCCATCCTCATAGGATGTGGCAATTGAGCTTAGCTTTTAAACAAATGTAGGGATTCTGAGAAGTGGAACTGAGGAGGGGGTATAATCCAGGAATGGGGCAGAACATGTACAAAGATAGAGCATGGAATTAAAATGGAGGGTAGCAAGAAAGTGGTTCAGTATGACCGAAAAGTAGTGTGTGAAAGAGAGAAATGTGCAATATCTCTGGAAAAGGAGACTGAAGTCACATTGTGAGAGTCTTTCAAAAGCAAAAGGAGGTTTATATTTTGTCCCAGAGAAAACAGGGAGAAAAATGAAGATTTTTGAGTAGGAAAAGAACTAATGAGTCTTGTGCTTCAGGAAGAGGAAACTGAGTGAAAGATGAACCCAAGAGGGAAGAGTCTGGAAGCCAGGAGTCTAGGAGATTTTTAGTAGTCCATGCAAGTAAATTATGAGAGTTTGAACTAGAGTGGCTCTTCTTAGATTGAAGAAAAGGTGACAGGCATGAGAAATGTTGAGGTTACATCAATATGGATATGGCAGGGGCGGGGGATGGGAAGCAGAGGAAATAATCAAGAATGACTCTGGAGTCTGAGAATGTGGGTGACCTAAAGGATACTACATGTTTTCTTGACATATAGATTCATTTTCAACTGCACTTCCAGAATTTTGCTTTTGAGTTTTTCCCTATCCCTCTGGAGCTATACTCATTTTTAAGGTCTTCGGCTATGGGAGTCATGTTTATCTTCTCCCTCAACTTTTTGGAAACTGATTTTATTAAATCTATGATAGATACAGTTTACTGTAACCAGCACTCCTTTTAATCTGCTATTGCTAATGCTAAAGAGACATTATCACTTTTACCCAAGATTCAGTTCATTTTTATTTCATTTTGCCAACTATTTTCCCCCTTTTTTTCATAATCAAGTTGAGAATGATAGTACCTCTCATTTCTATCAACAATGCTCTGCACACAAAGGTCCATGCCCTAATATCTTGACAAGTTTATTCATTTCATCATCAGATTTATCAGGGGCTACCATGATAAGCCCTTTGCATATTAAATCAGTTTTCTTTTTCCTCTACATATCCCTTCTATAGGTTCTGCATTTTTTAAAGTGGTACACCTTTCCATTGTCATATTCTGGTCTTGAGGTCTGTTCTACTAGGACCCAGTGATACCAGTAAGTTCTTATTTGTCTCTATATGTTAACATTCCTCATGCAGCTTTGCTTAGTAACTCATTGTGTTCATTTATAGAATGGGGGCATTGCCATAGATGATATCTAAGGCTCCTTCCAGCTCTGAATCCCATTGTAATCTATTTTCCATATTGTTATATAAAATTCTTATTACATACATGTTGTTTATGATCTATTTTAAGTTACTTCTCCTATGAATTATTAAGCTCTTCCTGTATTATAATTCTTCCTGTGTAATATTTCACATCCTCCCATAGTAGTTGCTTTCACAGTTTTATTTGGATAATTTTCTGCTTACAGTACTTGTTCAGGTGTCTGTAAATGATCTTTTTAACAAGGCACACCATAATTTCTCAATACCCATCAATCAAATACAACTTTGTAAAATAATAAATAAAAGAGTTAAATAAAACAAATTGACCCTTGTACTATGTCTGATGACACATGCCTCATCCTGTACCTTTGGAGTGAATAAAAGAAAATCCTTTGAAATCAGGGTTGGTCATAGCATTGATCTGAACTGATCCAAAAACTTCTTCTTAGTACTAGAGATAAATTTAAACATTAGATAAAAATCTACTCTCCTGGTATTGCAAAACATGATACGATGAATCGAATCCTATTCTTCAACACCATATACAATATGAAATTCTGTGAAACTTCAGCAAGTGAGACAAGATTGGGAAATGGGGAGAGAATTTTAATTTCAGAATTAAAGACAATATGAAGCTCATAATGAAAGGTCTAATATTTTTCTCAATGAAATCAGTCAAAGTCTTCTTTTTTCAGAAAAGAGAGGAAAGAAGATGATGTAGGTGGCTTGAAGAAAGAAGAGGAAGTTAGGAACAGATGATATTGGGAGTGAGATAAAGGGCCAATGAGGGAAGAGGAAAAATAGAATTGAAGGGTAGTGTGGGCATCATTTATATTATATAACATAAATCCGTAATGGGCTTGGTCACCACAGTTGTGTGACTTCTTCCATCAGCAGTCAGAATCATGTGAGTGGTAAGATAAACAAGTCACAAAATTAGTGAAAGTAATCAGATAGAATTTAGAAATGTAGGAAGGACAGAAGAAGTGGTAAGGACGTCACAAAGAATACAGTTGAACTTGTAAAATATATGGACAAGATATAAATGGGAGGAAAAACAGACCAGAAAAGAATGAATAACTAGAAAGACAAGGGAGAATGGAGTGAATGGAAATTATTGTGAGAATGGAGACAGCTATAGGATGGGTGAGGCATGGGAGAGGTGGAATATGGGAAATTATGGAAAGACAAAGGAATTTCAGAGTTATGAATTCTGAAGGTGGAACATTTGTGGTTGCTAATAAAATGAAGAGCATGATTATTCCTTAGCAAGGGAAGGGAGAGGAAATGCAGCTAGATCGTGACTTAAAGAGGTTAGTGAATTAAGAAGCAAGAGTATTTGAGGGTATATTAACACTAGAAAAACTGAACACTTCAATTGCAATAAAAATAAAAGATAAAAGTTTGCCAATTTTTTTTTCTCTGATGGATTAAAGTATCCAATTCATAAGGGCAGAAGGAGGATGAGGAGAAAGTCTTTAAGTCTCTTTGAGAAAGGAGGAAAAATCACCTAGTGATAACAGAGAATAGCCACCAGGATACTGGTAGTGTGACATACCTAGATGAAGTAATCTTCAAAGGAATGATTATTGAATTATGGTGATTCCCTTTATCCCATTAGTTGGCATATCTTGTCAGTTGTGCTTTCACAAATTTCATTCTTCTCCAAGCTCTGATTCCAACTCTCCAGACTTCACTATCACACCTCAATTGATTTTTCACTATGGAATTTCTTTCCTTTCCCATGGCTTTCTCACATTGGAACATCTCTCTGCCTCTGCATCCCCCTTTCTCCTATGGGTGAGTTCCTTCCATAACCTCCATTGTAGGAAAGGCCCAGGTCTTTCCTCAATCATCCTTCCTTCTTCTTCCAGAACTGATTTGACTTTATTTTTATTTCACCGCCAAGCCCCCATGCAGGTAACACACCCACCCATCATCCAGTGTTCAGCTCCCTTTCATCTATTGACTTCCTCCATTAGAGTATAAGCTGCTTGAGGGCAAGAATTATCTTTCTTTTTGCTTGTATTTCTATCCTCAATACCCTTGGCTTGGCACAGTACCTAGCACATTTTAAGTTCTTACTTGACAATATCTCTTGCTTCTATTACCATTTCTTCAGTCACAAAGACAACATACTGCCTAAGATTAGGCCTTTATTATCACTTTCTTGGAATATTACAATTGATTCCAAATTAATTTCCCTCCAGGCTCTCCCTGATCCAAATTTTTCCTATAAAGCTTTCAGATTATTATTCCTAAAATGCATACCATTTCACTCCTAAAGAAACTGGTAGCTCACTATTACTTCTGGGGTAAAATTAAAACTCCTCTGTTTGATTTTAAGGCCTTTCAAAATCTTTCTTTATATTATTTTTCTGAGCTTATTATCTTTTATTCTACTTTACCCACTTGACTGTCCAGTTGAACTATTCTACCTGCTGTTCCCTAGTATTAATTCTTTTTCTCTCTAGATGAGAGACAACATAACAGTGGATAAGTCAGAAAAATCTGGCTTCAAGTCTCACATACAAAATATCCTAGCCATGTAAATCTTAGGAATTCAGTCATTTAACCTCTTTCTCTTCTCAGGAGCATTCTAAAACTAAGTTTCAGAGAAACCAAGGTGGCAGAGTAGCAGGTCTTTCCAGGAGGGCACCACAGGAACATTCCAGCATAGTACCTTAAGAACTGATGCTGTATCCCAGGGCAAGGAGAAGTTTCAGACTGACAAAAAAAGGACCAAAAGTTGTGCAGTAAGAAAAATTAGATGCCAATTAGCAGCTTTATTGATTACTGCCTAGTTCTAGGTCACATATACAGAGTAGGCAGAAAAATGAATCTGCATTGAGGGATGGGAGTGATCATGGGTCTCACAGCTTTCAGGTCAAAGAAAAAAATACTTCAAACATCCAAAAGAAAAGAAATTTAAGTATCAAGAAGCCATAGTCAGGAACACAATGGATTTAACAGCCAACACTACAAAGACATAGAGAGCTTGTAATATGATATTTCAGAATGAAAAAATATAGCCAATATAATCCTTCTTTACAACTTCACTAATGATTAATGTGAAGGTATTTGTAGATAGTATATTTATTGCATACCGTCATGGAGGGAAGGGAGAGGAGAAAGAGGGGGAAAATTTTTGAAACTCAAGGAATTGTGGAACCAAATGTTGTAAACTGAAAATAAATAAATAAATTTTTAAAAATGCAACTAACAATAATTTATCCAGAAAAAAAGAGTAAAATTCTAAAGCAGAAAAAAAGAACCTAATTGAAATAATTAACTTCAGCAAAGTGGCAAGATATAAAATAAACTCACATAAGTCATCAGCATTTCTACATATGATCAACAAAAACCATCATAGAAAGATAGAAAGAGAAATTCCACTGAAATAACTATAGAAATCATAAAGTAGAAGCTCACAGACAAACTGAGGCAATATAATAAATATGACAATATTATCTAAATTAATTTACTTATTTAGTGCCATGCCCATCAGTCTAACAAAGGACTACTTTATAGAGCCAGGAAGGAAAAACAGTAACAATTATCTGGAGAAATCAAAGTTCAAGAATGAGAAAAAAAATGGAAAAGAATGAGAAGAGATTCTAAAAGTACCAAATTTCAAACTATACTATGAAGCAGTAGTCATTAAAACAATTTGGTAACAGTTAAGGGAAAGGCATGTTAGTAGAACAGAATGCATGTAATATACAGAATCAAATGAACACAGAAGCCTCATTTTTGAGAAACCCAAAGATCCTAGCTACTGGGGTAAGAATTCACTTTTATACAAAACCTTTGGGGAACACTGGAATCGAGAATATACCAACATCTAACACTAAAGATAAGATCCAGAAGAATACACCACTCGTATGTAAAAGGTGACATAAACAAATGAGAGAAGTAGGGAAAAACAACCTGTCAGATATATAGATAAAGAAAGAGTTCATGAACAAACAATGGATAGAAAAGGTCATAAGAAGATAAAATAGACTTTTTATTACATAAAATTTTTAAAAATTGCACAAAACCAATTTAGCTAAAATTAGAAGCAAAGCAGGCAAATGGGGGAAAAAACTATGCAGTAACATTCTCTCATAAAAGTCTTTTTTTAAAAAATATGTAAGGAATTATTCTAATTTATAAGCATAAGAACTATTCCTTAGTTGATAAATTATTAAAGGACATGAACAGGAAGTTTTGTGAGAAAGAAACTAAGCTTTCAATAACCAAATAAAAATGTTCCAAATTACTAATAATTAGAAAAATGTAAATTAAATCAATTCTGCAGTTCAATTTCATATACATTAAGTTGGAAAAGTTGGAAAGAAAGGAAAATGACAGATGTTGAAGGGTATAAGGGCCCAATACATTGCTAGGGTAGCTGTGAATTCATCCAACCTTTCTAGAAAGCAATGTGGAACAATGCCCAGAGAATTGTCAAAATGTGCAGAGTCTTTGAACCAGTGATTCTGCTACTAGGCTTATACCACAAAGAGAGCAAAGAAAAACAAAAAGGATTCCTGCATAACCAAATATTTATAGCAGCTCTTTTTGTTGTGTTATTTTATTGGAAACTGAGGGGGCATCTATTAAGTGAGGGATGGGTGAACAAAATATGATATATGAATGTGATGGAATTCTATTGTGCTATATGAAGTGATGAAGGGATGATTTCAGAAGGAAGACTTGTATGAATTGATGATAAACCATGGTACCCACTTCTTAATAAAATGGTGAAGGACTCAGAATGCATACTGAGAAATATCTTAGGGAACATGGCCGATATGGGAATTTGTTTTACTCAACTATACATGTTCATAATGAAAGTTTTGCTTTTCTTGTTTCCTCAGTTGAGAAGGAAAGAGGAATGAACAGAAGGCAGCTTTTCACTAATTTAAGGGAAAAAAATTTAAATAATTAAAAAAACAGAATAAAACCAAGTTGCAGATGAGATACCAATCTGAATTGGTAGAATTTCCTCAGATGGGAGTTTATTATACCAATGAAACCCTTAGTTTAGTCATTATTCCTATCTCATCTGAATACATTTTTTTCTCGCTGAATTGCTCCATGGATTTTTTTTTTTCCTTCCTTCATAGAAACTCTTCTTTTTTCCAGTGTTTTAGGCAAAGATACTTTGACATTCAAACAACATGGCCAACCCTTCAGAGTTACACTCTCTACAGTAGAATTTCAATGCTTGGCAGTTCAACCCAAGAAAGGACCTCAGTGTCCAGTACCTTATCTTGCCAGGTGATTTTGAGAATCTTTCTAAGTCAATTCAAATGAAAGCAATTCAGTTTCCTGGCATGCTGCTTGTATACTGTTCCAGTTTCACAGGCATACAACAATAAGGTCAGCACAATAGCCCTATAGACCTTCAATTTGGTAGGCAGCCTAATAACCTCTTTTCTCCCACACCTTCCTTCAGGAGAAAGACTATTTTATGGAGAATTCGCATAAGGTAAGCCTTCACACAGAGGTCAGAAGAAGCAATACAAGGACTCTCTCAAGGTTTCTCTGAAGAACTTTGGGATAATGAGATATGGGAGCCACTGGCACAGGACCACCCAGCATGGTATGGCCACATCAAAGAAGGCACTGTGCTCTATGAGCAAAGCAGAATTGCAGTAACTTAAAAGAAACATACGTTAGGCAATTTAGAGACAGCATCATTCCAAATGTCCATATGGGCTATCTGCGTTTGAATTGGTCTGATCAACCACAGTGGTACACACTGTACCTTGACTCTAAGATAGTGATATAATTTTGATCTTCTTCAAGTACAAAGTACAGCAATCAACCAACAATCATTTCTTCCAATAAATTGTAGGGGAGATAGAAGCATTCCTCATAGACTCTAACTTCTCCTTAGCTAAGGAGATCAAATTGCATTTAACACATACTATTTGTGACTCAGAGGTAGAAAGGCAAAGCAAAAACACCTTTAGTCCTTGAACAATTCTCAGTCTCCTATATCTCAAGTAGAATTATAGTCCTTAGGGGCCCTCCCTGGAAATGCCCCCTGCTAAAAGCTGTGACTAAATGTCTGTTTATTGAACCTATTTGCCAAAGTCCCGGGGGTTTCTATTGCAGGATCACTGGTAGAGAAAAGGGAATAATGCTTCTGCAATAAATTCCCTATTTGATTATTGAAAAGGCCAACAGGTTAATTAAGAAGACTGTTAGTGGTAATGTTTAAAACCTGGCATACTTTCAGCTCAAAATGACAGTACCCAAGACAGAGCCATAACTGCTATTTGTTCAGTAATATTGAGATATAGCTCAGAGGAGGAGCATTTGATAGTTAGACCTTTAAGTATTGGGAAAAAAATATCTTCCAGACTGCCACACATACTCTCTAATGAAACAATATTTCCCTGAAAAACTGTGAAGGCTGCTCAAGTGATAGAGCATCCAAATGAAAGGAGTGTTTTGTGGATTTGCATGATTGCTAAAAGAGAATCACCCATTCCAATACACGGAGGGAGGCAACTAGTCTCATATTTTGAATCTGTTACATGTAAAAATGTAAGAGCAGCATCAAAGAGGCTTTGTCTTTGTTATTTGTACATTTATATTCTTGTCCTTATTTCCTACTTTACATTTGTATATTTGTACTTTTATGTGCTTTAACATAAGGATATAACAGAGTGGTTGGCAAAAACACCACTGAGAACTCACATATGGAGATACTGATCTGCTCCCAATGAGTAAACAAGGCAGTCGTACAACTGTATAGATGGGAAGGAAATGGTTTAGATTCATTAAACAGTTGTCTAGTTCATTACCTCTGATAGAGCTGTGCAGAATATGTTCAGACTTTTGGTTTAAATCTCGGATAAAGGATCAACAGAATAAAAGTATTTACGAGATCTAAAACCATCTTCCTTTTCAGCTTCTGATTCTTTTTTTAAATTTAAGATGTATAAATAAATTGTAGGCCATGTGAATGGTTTTAGATTTTGGCGTCTGTCGCATGCTTCCTCATTGAGATTGGACCTATGATCTGATTTATTGTATATGGACCACCTGTGGTACAACTAATAATCTTAAAGAATGACCTAGAACACTGAGAGGTTGTGGGTTGGCCAAGGTCCCAAAGCCAAGATGTGTTAGAAACTAGATTTGTAACCAGGTCTTCCTGACTATGAGGAAGCTCTCTATCCACTATGTCATGCTGCTTTCCTTTTAAAATTAGTGATTACATGTTATTGTGAATAAATAATAATTTTTTTCCATTTATGTCATGCTTTAGAATTGTAAAATGATTTTCAATTGAAGCAAGACTTCTCTGGACAAATTATAGATCACAGATTGAGAACTAAAAGGGCCTTAGAGGTCATTCACCCGAACTCTGCTATTTTACAGATGATGAAACAGGCTCAGAGAGTTTAAGAGACCTGCCTAACGTCACGTAGGTAGTGTCAGAGGTAGGACTCTAATACAGGTCCTCTAAACCTCAAGCCACTGCTTACTCCATCGTTCAATACCACCCATCCTTAACCTTGTCCCGCTGCTCAGTGGGTTCCCCACAGTAAACTCCTCGAGAATAGAGATGGTTCTAATTGTATATGTGTATCCATAGGGCTTCACACAGTGCTGGGCACTGGTAGGGATTTAAAAAATGATTGTTGAATTGAATTGTCTTGTACTGTATTTCATACCTCCACTGTGAAGTAAAGAAGAAAGGTATTATTATCCCATTTTACAGATAACCTGAGTAAAACATTAGAGACATTAGGATGTCTCAAAGAATACTCAAGAGTAAAGAGTAGATAACAAGAACACTTGTCAAGGTATAACTCTTCTCTGAATGATTAATTCCATAAATAACGTCTGTAGCATAGAGACATAATCAAAACTAAAGAAGCCAAATAAAAGGGGGAAATTGTAGCCAAAGAGAAATAAAGCAAACCCTATACAAGTGTCCCTAGCTCTCAGCTACTAAATGTCCACCTGAGGGCCTTTGGAACATCACTTTTCTTTACTGCCATCATTTCAAACCCCTACTGGTTTTATGCCCCTTATTTGTTAGGGACCAATAACTAAAACCACCAATTCCATTTAATGACTTAATTCTGGGTGGATTTCACACAGGGCTATATAATCAAAGATATATTAAAACAAATTTATACACATTATCTCAATTACTTCTGAGATATACTCTCCCCTACACCATGTTGGTCTCTGGGACAGCAAGCTCAAATCTTTTTTGTTTTTACTTTTTTTGGAGGGGGGGAAGGTAGGGCAATTGGGGTTAAGTGACTTGCCCAAGGTCACAAGGCTAGTTTTTGTGTTGTGTCTGAGGCCAAATTTGAGCTTGGGTCCTCCTGACTCCAGGGCCAGTGCTCTATTCACTGTGCCACCTAGCCGCCCCAGCAGGCTCAAATCTTAATTTCTGTATAGCATTGGTCCCACCAAGTCCATGTTCAGATGTCAGCACAACTGTCAGATGAATCTTTTCACTGAACTGATGTCCCAAAGGTCACTCATAAAAACTGCTACTTGCTCCCCCAGGAACCAATGCTGCATTTTCTGAGAAACTAAGGTCAGGCCCTGACTCCTAGAAGACTGTGGCTCACTCTTCTGACCTTTTAAAACTCCCAAGGTCCAAAATTCCATTTTCTTAAAAGGATGCTATGAGTGAAGAAGTCGTAGAGATCTCCCAGGTGCAAAAGAGGAAAAGAGACTATAGCTAAAGCTGACGGGTCTTTTTTCAGTTTCCATAGTCAAAGATCCTTCTCTTCAACACAGGGTTAATCAACTGCAACCAGTTACAGAATGTCCACACTATTCCACAATCTGTCTCTCCAGGGTGCTTCCCTTAAATGTCATTGAGATTCTCCTCAATGGAAGTATCACACTAGTGTTCTCCATATAGAAATGCCATCTTCTCTCTACCATCTTCCACATGGACATGCCAACTGAAGCACTCCAGACATAGACCAGACCCCTATTTCACAAGACAGTGACCATCAGCAAAACTACTGCTTGAAGACAGTGCCTGAAGGAAGCTTAGAGCACAGTTAATGGTAATCCTCAGCCAGTACAGGGAATTCCAACCTCAGGTATGTGGCGTAGAGTGGCACCTTAAGCAGAGGTCTACAAAGGCCCTAATCCTCCATGTGATAGTGGAGATAGCTCTCTCTCTCTCTCTCTCTCTCTCTCTCTCTCTCTCTCTCTCTCTCTCTCTCTCTCTCTCTCTCTCTCTCTCTCTGTATGTCTGTCTCTCTCTGTCTCTCTGTCTCTGTCTCTGTCTCTGTCTCTCTCTCTCTCTCTCTCCTCCTCCTCCTCCTCCTCTTCCTGCTCCTCCTGCTCCTCCTCCTGCTCCTCCTCCTCCTTCTCCTTCTTCTTCTTCTTCTTCTTCTTCTTCTTCTTCTTCTTCTTCTTCTTCTTCTTCTTCTTCTTCTTCTTCTTCTTCT
>NW_027187347.1:6578843-6579502 GCF_028583685.1 Petaurus breviceps papuanus
CTTCTTCTTCTTCTTCTTCTTCTTCTTCTTCTTCTTCTTCTTCTTCTGCTTCTGCTTCTGCTTCTTCTTCTCCTCATCCTTCTCCCTCTCTGCTCTCTCTGGTCACTCTTATTTTGTATTCCTTTATATATACTTTGCATTTACTTATTTGAGCATATGATATATGTACTTCTCCCTATAGAGTATAAAATCCCTAGAGTGAGGGACAATTTGTTTTTTGTCTTTATATACTCAGTACCTAGCAAAGTACCTTGCACATAGTAGGTACTTAACAAATATTTATAAAACTAACTTCTCTTTCCAGATTTGGAAACCACTGTTTCATCTTCCTTCTCCCTGTACCTATAGCCCCCTTCTCCCACTGGTGTCTTGGGACCTCCATTTTGAGCAATGGCCCATTCTGGCCATGCTTCCCTCTCTGGACTTCGCCAACATACTTCAGCTACCTTTTCCTTCTGTCTTTGAGATCCTCTTATCTGTTCAGTGAGTACTTCCTTGAACCTCCATCTTGAGGAAAGGGCCCTAGTCAACTATCCTTCATTTTCTAGACTTCACCAGCATGCTCCTATCTGGGTACCTCCCTGCATCTCTCCTGCTACACACACACACACACACACACACACACACACACACACACACACACACACACACACACACAC
>NW_027187347.1:6579512-6674900 GCF_028583685.1 Petaurus breviceps papuanus
CACACACACACACACACACACACACACACACACACACACACACACACTTTTTAAACTCCGTTTTATATGTTATCTTCCTTCATGAGAATAATGTTCTCAGAGTCCAGGAGCTATATTTCTTTTGGCTTTTATTTGTATCTCTATTGCTTGGTGTAATACCTAGCATACAGTAATCACAGAATAAAAGCTTGATGACTTGTTGATTTTTTGATCTGAGTACAAGCAGGCTGCTGTTACTGAAGGTGATGACAAAGGGATAGAGACTTAAGGAGATAGTTTTGTCTGAGTGATAAGAACATGGACTATGGAATAAGATAACCTAGGTTTGACTCCTGGTTCTACTGCTTTTGGCATGTAGGACCTGGGATAAGTCATTGGGCCTCAGTTTCTCCGTTTTTAAAATTGGAAGGTTGAACTATCTCTGTATCATCTCTCAGTTCCCTTCAAACTGAAAAAGTCTATGAATCACTTTGCAAGAGGAAGGCTTCCAGGAATGTTTTCTAGGGAATCTAAAACATAAGGTTGAGTGAGACACTGTCAGGAATTGAATGTTTGGGGGAAAGTATTTTCTTTAGAAGCTGAAAAAAAAAAGACAAAATAAAGGTGTAGGACAAAAAAGCACACAATCTTCCAAAAGCATTTTAAGTTGGAAAGAATAAGTAAATCTTGCATGAAGGAGCATTTTAAGATCTTTCTTTTCCCCTCTATTTATGCAAATAAGTTGTTCAATTTTTTCAAGTACCTAAAAATGGTGATGGGTATTTCTCTGGGTTAACCAGTCCTAACACCATGGATACAATGCCATTTTCCTCTTAAGGGAAGCCAAAAGACAAGAGAATGTGTATGGCTGACACTGTCTCCCAGCAACTAGCATGACCTCTGGTGGTTCTACAGGGGCCATACTGCTTTAATTAGAGATTCTGAAGCCTAGATGAGGTCAGCAAAAACACACTTCTGCAAATGCTGAAAGAAGGCAAGCAAGCCTATGTGTCCATGCCCTTTCCTGGCAGTCACCAGTTCCCTTGTAGTCAGTGGCTTAAAATAGAATCACTAACTCTGCTGTTATTCTTTCTTGGTAGAAGAATTGCTCCTTCAACCTCCCTACCCATTAGATGACCAGAAAAAGCTGCATATTATCAGGGTCAGGGAAAGTGGGGGAGGAACAGGGGGAGAAGAATCCTAGGTGAATATCACAGAATATGTTAGAGAGGTCTGGTTTCACAATTCTGGAGCATTCTTGATGAGGGAATGTGTCCTCCTCTGAAGCAAATCATCATCTGTCTATCACTCAATAGATAAGTTCTAGGGTCTTTCCTGCCTGTAAAAGAATAAACTACTTGCTTGTCATCATACAATTATTATGTTATATTATATATATGTTATGTATATATGTATTATATTATATTATATATATGTTATATTATAATGATTAACAGTCAGAGGTAGTATCAAAACCTAGGTCTTCCTCATTCCCTGTCCATAGCTCTATCAATAATACCACACTGCCTTGAATAGGATGTTAACTCTTATACACCACTAACATTTTTGTTGGGTAACATTTTTTTTAGTTTTAAATTTAAATACACAACTATCACCAGCAGCCCTCCCCAAAACATGTTTACAAGCATGTTTTCATAGAACAAAGAAAAAGGTAGATCAAATTAATATAAATATCATGATTATGTGTACATGAGTAAAATAACACTAAGAAAAGTTTATAATTTTCTTATAGCTTATTTGTAATTTTTCCCTGGAGATTTGGTAGCTAGTTGCAAAATTAAACTGTTGATGCTAAAGTCTCATATAGCCCTTTTTTCTCCTTAATTCCCTACTTAACTGGGCTAACCTCTCTGTAGCTATTCATCTGGCACTCATGAGCCTATGGAATGGAAGAGGTATTGACACATGGAGAAGATTTCTTTTCACAGACCCATGAGGGCCCTTTGGTATCTGAGCATTTATACAGATAAGCACCTGACTCCAACTCCTCTGTCAGTGAATAAAAGGTCCTGCAATGAGTAGGAAGGCATGTGTGACTGCTCTTGGTTACATGCCATGATCTGGTTGCTGAGGTCATACATGCACATGTAATAATGTTTCTTTGAGAAGCTTCCATAGAACAGGGAAAATTTTGTATTTGAAGTCAGAAGATCTGGTTTTGACTCCTAATTCTGATATATACTCTGTTCTTGGGTAAATCACTTAATTTTTCTGGGCCTCAGTTTTCCTATATGTTAAAAAAAAGATACTTTTAGACTGAAATCTTCAGGGGTTCTTAACCAATATAGATAAATAGACAGACAGACATTCAGACAGATGATAGATAGATAGATAGATAGATAGATAGATAGATAGATAGATAGATAGATAGATTTGTATAAAGATATATAGATAAATACATATATACATACATATACACACATATATATAGCAATGACTTGTTTTCTTTTGTAATCTTATATATTTTGTTTAAATAATGGGTTTTTTTAATTTAAAAAATTACATTGAGATGTTATGTAGGCTTTATCAGATTGTTAAATGTGTCAATAATAAACTTTTAAAAGCCCAGGGTTAGGTGACCTTTAAGATTCCTTTCAACTCCAAATCCAATGTTTCCCTGGTTCCATGAACATTTAGATTCCCTGATTTATCAAGGACTTATTTACAAATCATACTAGATGACTATTAAGAAGGCACTCCATAAATAGATAAATCTGAGACAGCATATATAGATTCTTGTAAACCTTCACCAGTAAATGTCATTCTTCCTTAATTTGAGAATGTGGCCTTTTGCTAACCTTATTTTCTGCTAGATCTGAGAGCCACTCTATTTAGGAGGGTTCTGTTTTAATTTCTACACAAGCAAATTTATCAATTAAGGAATATCTAGCATTAGAGTGCTTTAAACATATTATTAATCTCATTTTGTCCTCACAACCACACTGAGTTTACAGATGAAGAAATCAAGGCAGACAGAGGTTTAGTAATATGCCCAGGGTCATCTAGCTAGAACTAAAACATCTCTAAGGCAGGAGTAAAACTCAGATCTTCCTGGGTCTGGGTCCAGAACTCCATCCACCATACCACTAGAGTGCCTCTTACTAAAAAATGAGGACATGACAGTAAAAATTTCCGAACTTGAAGTCAGGTGAGATCTAGGTTTAAATCTGCTTCTGACTCCTATTATCTGAGATTAGCTAAAACTTTTGTTGAATCTGTCTAAGCCTTAGTTTCTTTCTCTGTAAAACTGGGGCAATAATACCTGTAACACCTACCTCTCAGGATAGTTGTGAAAATTAAATAATAACATGTGCAGAACACTTTGCAAAGTTTAAAGGGCCAAAGTGATGTCAGGGAAGATGGTGATGAGAACAACGATGATGAAGACAGTGATGATGATGGTGATTTTAATGACAATAATTGATTATTATGTCTTCATGGTTCTTCTTTCTTTGACAAGTAATCCATTTAGGAAGTAAAATTATAATTCATAAGGTTGGTTGCTAAATATAATATGAGAAGAAAAAAAACTGGATGCTCCAAGAATCAATACTCCATTTAACTACAGTTGCTTAGTGAAATCATCTTTCTTCTATACCTTTTTCTTTTCTTCTCTCTCTTTTTTTTGTCCCCAAGGACCCAAACTGGTCATTTGGAGTCAGGGTAGCTGCTCCCTGGAATTATGCTATGTGACATATTGGCTAGATCCTTGTTCTTAAATGCCTGATCAGGATTCTATCATTGTCCCTCAGTTCCCACCTGCTTCTCAAGGACTTATGACCCTTCCCAGCTCAATGACTTGTCAGCAGCCCATCCCAACCTCACTGAATGTCATAAATCTTCTCCCCAGCCCTACCCTGCCTCAATGAGCTCAACCCTTTGGAGAAATGAAAAGTATGTGCACTTCTAAAAAAGTCCCTGCCTTGCTAGCTTCTATTGCCCCTGTGAAACTGACTGGCTACAGGGCTTCTATAAACCATCGCTGTGCTTGCCTCATAGTTTTATTTGGTTTTGTCATTGTTTTTTTTTTCCATGAAGTAGGTATTAATTTTAAAACTTTTTTAAGTTGTAGGCAGGTCTTTAGACCAGGGTCTGATTCATCTTTTCTTTCTCATTCATTTGACATTCTTATTAATGTGACAGACTCTGTGCTAGACACTAGGTAGTCAATTAATTTTTTTTAATTGTCCCTAACCTCAAAGAGTTTATGTCCTATAATGGGTGGAGGAGGGAATACTATATACAAAGAAAAATAAATACAAAATACAAGCAAAGTAGATGCAAAACAATGTTTACAGGGAGGGCACTAGCAAGTGGAGAGATTAGGATCAACTTCCTAAATAAGGTGGGATTTGATCTGAGTTTGAAAGGATTTAAGGATTCTAATAATAATTTACATTTATGTGGTACTTCAAAATTGTAAATCACTTTGCATACCTTTTCTCATTTCCTTATCTCATTTGATTGCCACATCCTCAAAGAGAAGTAAGTCTTAGGCCCTGAGGCTGATGGAAAATAAGGAATCTGCCCAGGGTCACACAGCTACTAAGTCCCTCAGGACACCAAGGCTAGCCCTCTAATAAGTAGAGGTAAGGAGAGAATACATTCATTCCAAGGATGAAAGTCAATCTGTGTCAAGACAAAAAAAAATGGAGGATGGAACTTTGTGTGCAGGGGAGCAGGAGGGAGGCCAGTTTAGCTGAATTGTAGGGTGTATGCAGGAAAATTAATATGTAACAGACATGAAAGGTAGGCATATCTTTATAATTTACCTAGCAAAAACAGGGACTCTCTAGGGATTTATTGATAGGGGGCTGATATGGACAGAACTTTGCTTTGAGAATGTCTCCTTGGCTATTGTACAGTAGATAAACGGAAGAGACTAAAAGTAGAAAGATCAATTAGGAAGTTATTACAATAGTTCCAGTGAGAGAGAATGAAACCTTGAAATAGACTAGGCTTTGTATGAGTTGAAAAAAAAAGAGGCAGTTGTGAGATACATTGTTTAGGAAAAAAAGATGAAAGATTTGGAAACTAAATCAATGTGTAGGGTAATGGAGAGATAGGAGTGGACTCTAGGGTTGCAAATGTGGGTGACTGAATAGGGATATCATCAAAGGAAATGGGCAAGTTAGGAAAAAGAATAGTCTGAAAGAGAAAAACAGATTCTATTTTAGACATTTTGGTTTCAGGATACCTACTATACACCCAGTTGGAGAGGTGGGACTATAAATCAGAAGAGACTAAGGACTCAAAAGAGCACCTTTGGGAATTTGGTAACCCTAAGCCTTCTCTCCATAGTACCCATCAACGAATATAAGAAAAGTGAATTTATTTTGTTTGTTTTTGCGTTTCTTTTAATTGGGCTGTGAAGGAACTATGTTAGAAAATTTTTGCTAGCAGCAGCACCAACATTTTTCAAAAGAAAAGGATAGATGGGTACCATATATAAATTTTTAAAGGCATGAAAGAGGAAGGTATTTATACTTAACAGAAACTAAAGTAACCCTTCTCTACAAAATATTTATAAGAATAATCTACATGTTGATGGATTTCCTTGAAGAAGTTATTATAATGGAACAACCAAGCATAACTAGCAATACAAAAATACTAAACATTTTCCAAAAGATTCAGGGTAAAGCCAAAATATTCCTTTTCCATGCTAATATTTGGCATATTTCTAGAAATGTTAGCAATAGTAATAAGAATAGAGTAAAAAATGCCTAAATATTTGGAAAGAGTCAAAATGATTTTTAGATGACATTATAGTTTATTTATGAAACCTCAAGAAATCAACAAAGATGTTGTCATTGTCATAGAAGATAGCCAATACAAAGATCATATGGGAGAATCATTTACTATAGATACAAAAGTCCTCCAGAAGCTTGTTTGTGGCTAACAATGTGCTAATTATATTAAATCTGGAAACATTACAATCTCCTAAATTCAACCCACAATCACTTTTAAAAGTTTTGTCTAGTCATCCACCCCAAGGGAAAAAAAAGCCAAACAAATGAAGAATGTCAAATTTTTGGATATGATCATCTAGACCTCCCCTAAATCTTAGACAAACATGACAGATTGACAAAGAGGTAGGTCCAGGATAGAACAGAAGGAAGAGAAGAGGAACAACTGCATTTGGGGAGTTATACAGTATTTTAAGAACCCCAATCTTCTTTGTAAAACAAAAATCCTTTTCAAAATTTTACTTGTATTTGTTCTGTCTTCACAATATAGTAAATTTCTAGGTGGGGGAGAGGAGCAGGAAGAAAAACCAAACCTCAATTAATCTCTCCTTTGTGCAAAACAAAAGCAATTAAACAAAAATTTATGAGCATGTATAAAGCATTCTATCTTAGTATTACCTCACTTCTATGACAAAAGGAAGGAGCTATGTTTCATTATTTTCTCTGGTTCCTTCATTGAAAAATACCATCTTTAAACACCATATTCTTCAGATGATATTATATAACGTATCTTGAGAAACCACAATCTCTGAAGAAAGAAAATTAGGAGTCATCCAAATGAAAATGGAGAGGTTTATGGTATGCATAAGCAAAGTACAGTCTATTTCCTAGACAACTTATATTCAAGGGACATAATGGATACCATTAAAGAGGAGATAAAGGTAAAGACCGTGGAGAATGAGAGTTATTTCCATTGTTAAAGGAAGTCAAATATCTTGATTTTCAACAAAGGAAAAGAATGGAGCCTAGAAACCATAGACAATTAAGTTGATTTTGAATTCTGGCATAATTCAAAAGTGTATTATTTAAGGAATTATTTATGAATATCTAGAAGAAAAACAAAGTAGTGATCACAAAGATGCATGATGACCCCATTCACAACAGGTTATGTCAGATTTATTTCACTCAACAATATTAAAAGTACAGAAAAAAATGGAATGCTAGGGACTATAATTAAGCAAAGTAGTTTAAAAATTTGTGTAGTGCTAATTTGGGGGAAAGAGGGAAAAATGTCAGTTAGATGGACTTGGAATTGAATGAATGGTTCAATGTCAGCATGAAAGATTTCCAGTTTAGAACTCCATGGATCTATGGCCCTATGTCACTTGCCATTTTTGTCAGTGATTTGGAGAAAGGTGTAGAAAAGAATATTACCAAAACTGTAGTTGAAGCAAAGTTGAAGAGATAGCTAGCACACTGAATGTCAGTCAAAATGTTGCCTTCAACTCTTTGGACATAGAAAATACTATCAAATGAATCACTAAAGGTATTTATCAGGTAGCATTCTAGTAATTTTTTGCCTCTTTGTATTAACTTTAATATAACCAATGGCCATGAAGATGTCTGAAGTGGGTGCTGTGGAGCACTTTGAGCTCGATCAGACATCAAAAATGCCAAACTCATCCATTGCATCCCAGGCCATCGCTAGTCATTTTGATGTTTATCTTGCCAAGAAAATGAGGTTGACAACTCTGTGCATCCCTGCCTCACTTGAATCCAATTCACACACAAGTCAAGACATCAGCCTATGACATTGTCAGTCCTCTTCAAAAACAAAGAACAAACAAAAATAGTTAAGGTACCAAAAAAAAAATCATGTCAGGCTAGGATAGTGGATTCAATCAAATAAGATTAATTTGAATGGAAATAAATGTAAAATTCCTTGGACACACACACAAAATTTACAGTGTAAAATATCAAAGTCATATTAAGAAAGCAATTCTGCTGAAAAAGATCACAGGGTTTTAGTGAATTGCAGGCTCAAAATGAGTGAAGTGTTCAATAAAGTGACTAAGAAAATTAGTGTGCTCTTAGGTTGTATTGAGAGGCATAGCTTCCAAGAGAAAGGAGGTTGATCATTCTTCTACAGTCTACCTTGGTCAAACCACATCTATGCTATTTTCTTTAGATCTAGAGACTACATTAGGAAGGAGATTGATAAGCTAGAATTTGTCCCATAGAGGGCAAAATATAAAGAGCCCCAAATTTAAGTCACATGTGGCTCTGTTAAAGGAACTGAAGGTGGTTACCAAAAGGAAGACTTAGAGACAAAAGATGGCTGTCATCAAGTACTTGAATGGCAGACATGGGGAAGAGAGACTAAGTGTTCCTTGTTCCATATGGCAGAATGAGGAGCAGTGGATCAAAGTTATAAAGAAACTAAACTTAGCCAAGTGAACTCACCAAGCATTTATTAAGTGCTTAAATCTGTGCTAGGAATTGATAATGTTGAGGTACATGAAGAAAAGCAAAAACATTACCTGTGCTCAAGGAGCTTATAATATGATGGGGAAGACATTATGAAAACATGTACAAACAAGATATATACAGGATAAATTGGAGATACTCTCAGAAAGAAAGCATTTAAGTGGGACTGAGAAAGACTTCTTTTGTTTTTTTAAAGCAATTGGGGTTAAGTAACTTGCTCGAGGTTACACGGCCAGTTATTTCTGGGTGTGGTGCTAAAGATCTGAGCCCAGATTCGATCCCCAGGTCATCCCGACACTGGGGCCAGTGCTCTTACTAGCTGAGCCACCTGGCCGCCCCTAAGCAATTGGGGTTAAGTAACTGGCTCAAGGTTACAAGGCCAGTTATTTCTGGGTGGGTGCTAAGTGTATGAGCCCAGATTTGATCCCCAAGTCATCCCCACTCTGGGGCCAGTGCTCTTACTCATTTGTACTACCTGGCCACCCCTGAGAAAGACTTCTTACAGGGGTTAGGATTTTAACTGAGAGTTGAAGGAAGCCAAGAATTAGAAACAAGGAGGGAGACCATTCTAGGCATGAGGAACAGCCAATGAAAGGGCAAGAAGTCAGAAGATACTATGTGTAATAAATGGAAAGGGCAATGTCATTGGATGATAGAAAGGGCAGGTAGGAGTACAGAACTAAGAAAACTGAAAAGGTAGGAAAGGAGTCAGATTATGAAGGACTTTAAAAAACAGAGGATTTTGTATTTCATACTGGAAGTAATAGGGAATCACAGAAGTTGATTGAATGGGGAGTAAGGGGCAGGCAGGGGTGACTAGGTCAGACTTTCTCTTTAGGAAGATCAATTTGACAGGTAAGTGGACAATGGGAGAATGAAGTGGACTTAGTAAGAGCCTTGAGGCAGGGAGACCAAACAGAAGGTATTACAATAATCCAGTTATGAGGGTCTGTACCAGGTGGCAGCAATGACATGTCCACATATTGAAATCCTGTAATTCTTCCAAATGTATTTCAGATACTATCTTCCCTAATGTCACAAACTAGAGGTAATTTCCTCTTCCCTTTAATTTTCATAGAGCTTTGTAACTCTTACTCATGTAGCATATTCTCTAGCTCCTTGAAAGCAAGAACTATGTCTTACTCATTTTCTACCACCCATAACAATTACTATTCACTACAAAGCATTATTCAATTTTAGTAGTTTTAGGTTTTGGATTTTTTTTTTGCATGTTGAAATCCTTGAGAACTATACATAAAACCTTCCATTATGTGATGGTCAAGTTGATTCCCATTCTGGAATAAAAACTTGAAAAAAGCACATGTAAAAAATAAAAGTAGACCTGTTTGTGTGAATAAGAAATAATTATTTGAATGCCACATCAGATTAGAAAGACAGTAAATGTGTTTCTTTTGCAACATTGACAATTATTCAGTGACATCCTCAGTAAAACTAAACTTTGAATGTGAAGGACAATGACTACTTAATAAAGAACATTTCTCTAGTCTTCATTCCATCTGAATAATAAACAATATAAAGATTGTATTGTTGCATTCAGTTATTTTCAGTCATGTCACACTCTTTATGACCCCATTTAGGGTCTTCTTGGCAAAGATACTGGAGTGTTTTTTCATTTCCTTCTCCAGCTCATTTTATAGATAAGGAACTCAGGCAAACAGGGTGAATGAAGTGACTCGCCCAGGGTCACATAGCTAGTAAGTTTCTGAGATCAGGTTTGAACTCAAAAAGATGAGTCTTCCTGACTCCAGGCCTTTGTATCCATTGTACTACTTTAGTTACCCATAAAGATGCTTTGTAAATTTAAAAAAATAAACTTTTAAAATGATAATGTTTATTTACATAAAAAAATGCAAGAGTTAGAATGGAAAGTCTACTGAATGCTAGTATGCCACAGAAAGAGTAAAGTTTAGAGGTGATATAAAAGGAAAAGAGTTCTCTGGTCTGGGACATTGAAGGAAAACAGGGAAATAATTCCCAAATGATGATTGGGATTATCCTCATATCTGGGGTTCCCAACAAATAGGTCTGAGGAAGCCAGGGATTCAGAATGAGGAACCATTCCCCAATATTATCCCCTTTTCTGTGTCTTACATACCCTGTTATAAAATCATTTTAAGTCCAAATGTCTTGGTCTACCCCGTTTATAGGCAATAGACAACCCCAAGAGAGCCAAAATGAGTCAAATTCAGTTTTTCCCAGAGAAAAATTCATAGGCAGGGAAAGCACAAACCATGGAAATCTTTAGCTATGGAGAATCTTTCAAGAATGCACCCATTTTATGTGAATCTGGAGGTACGTGTCTATAGGGTTAGGGGCCAAGACTTATGACTATATTGTCATTTAAGTAAAATGGTTTAAAAAAAAAAGCCAGCATTACTATAGTACCTTATGGGTTCAAGGCACTTCACATACTTAATCTCTTGTGATCCTTATAGCAATAAAAGGCAGCATGGCGTTATGAATAAAGTTTGAGCTCTGTTCCTAACACACACTGTCTACATGATTCCAAGCAAGTCACTTCATCTTTTAGTCCCTTTCTATTCCTCTCTAAGTCTACACATTTAAAAACATTTGTTGATTTATATTTGTATTTGAGGAAGTTACCTCACCAGGAACTTCCTATACTGATGAAATCATGGTGGGAGGGGAGGGGTTAGGAAAGTTCAATAGGTAGTACACACTGACTATTATGCTCATTTCATAGATAAGGAAACTGAAACTCAGAGAAGTAAAGTGATTTGTTCAAGGTCACAAAGGTCATAAATGGTAAAACCATGATTCAAACTCATGTCTTCTACTTCCAAGTCTACAGTGATACCCATAACACCAATGGCTCTCAAACTTCTTAGTCTCAGGACCCCTTGACATTCATTTTTTCCCCTATTAAAAATAAACACACACACATACACACACACACACACGCTATTTACTTTTAACATTTTTTTTTTAATTTTGAGTTGCAAATTCTCTTCTTTCCCCCCACATCTTCCCCATCCACTAAGGAGGCAAACAATATGATGATATAATTATACATGTGAAATTATTCAAAACATTTCCATATTAGCCACATTGCAAAAAAGCAAGAAAAATAAAGTGAGAAAATTATATTTTAATTTGCCCTCAGAATTCATCTGTTCTCTCTGAAGGTGTATATCATGAGCCCTTTAGAATTGTCTTGGATTGTGTTGACAAAGGAGCCAAGTCTTTTACAACTGATCATCATTACAACATTGCTGTTACTATGCACAAAGATCTTCTGGTTCTGTTCACTTAACTTTACATCAGTTCATATGTCTTCTCATGTTTTTTCTAAAACCAACAACTGTCATTTCTCATAGAGCCACCTGATAGTCTTAAAAATTATTGAGGACCCCCTCCTAAAGAGTTTTTGTCTGAGTTATATCTATTGATATTCATTATATTAGAAATTTATATATATATATATATATATATTTTAAAAGCAATCGGGGTTAAGTAACTTGCTCAAAGTTACATGGCCAGTTATTTCTGGGTGTGGTGCTGAGTATCTGAGCCCGTCTCCAGGTCATCCCGACACTGGAGCCGGTACACTTACTCGCTGTGCTACCTGGCCAACCCTAAAATATACATTTT
This sequence comes from Petaurus breviceps papuanus, assembly GCF_028583685.1. Lineage (NCBI taxonomy): Eukaryota > Metazoa > Chordata > Mammalia > Diprotodontia > Petauridae > Petaurus > Petaurus breviceps. The sequence continues at coordinate 6,591,320 of NW_027187347.1, forward strand.
AAACATTTATTAATTCATTTAAAAATAATAAAACTTAAATGTTAATATCAATTAATATTTTTTATGGAAAATAACTGTATTTTCCAAAAAATAGTGAGAAAAAAATAATGTTTTACAAATCTCTTTAATATCTGGCTTAATAGAAGACACTGGGTAATTCATATCTACTTCTGCATTCAATCTGTTATGATATACTGTTTTGGCAGAAGCATACAAAGACAGTCCAGTTTCAAACAGATATGTAGTTGGTAAAGGGCATTTTAGTAGGTGAATAATGTCTGAATTTTATGAAAAATTATTTTAACCTCTTGGTCCCCTGAAAGGCTCTCAGGGACCCCTTAGGATACACCTCCCATACTTTGAGATAATACCACTGCATTACAACATAAGACAAAGAAGAAGAATCAACCTGGTAATTACCAGCTAGGAGGTTCTACATTTTTAAAATTTTTAAAGAATGAAGTTTAAATGTATCTAGAGGACAACAAAATAAAAGCAGTACGTGTCAGGGATATCTTATAAATAAAAAATGAATCTAATCAACTCAGTAGCTTTTTAATCAATACACTGTTGCAGGGAAAGAATATGTTAGATGCGATTTAGCTTGATTTAGCCAAGGCTTTTTGACACAGCACCTCAGCAGATTTTGCAGGAGAAGCAAATTCTATTGGTACTAACCTTCTCAAAGAGTGAGACAGAGTTAGAGTAGCAGTCAACAAGTAGAAAGGTAAATTGAGACATGGAACCGGGGAGACAAGAAGTATTCACTATCTTATCAGTAAGCTGTTTACTAGTCATCTGTCCTTCCCTTCTCTGCCCCTGGTTTCACTTTGCTCTTTTGTAAAATGAGGAGACTGTAAAAGATGGTCTCTAACATCCCCCCCGCCCCTCCACTTCCAGATCCTGTGATGTTTGATATAAAAGATCTCATGTGGGATTGCTGGGTGGTGCAGTGAATAGAACACTGGCCCTGGAGTGAGGAGGACCTGAGTTCAAATTCAGCCTCAGACACTTAACACTTACTAGCTGTGTGACCTAAGGCAAATCACTTAACCCCAATTGCCCTCCCTTACCCTTCCAAAAAAAAGACAAAAAAAATGTTTAAGAATAAAAGATTTCCAGTATTTTAAAAGTATTACAAATGTTATTAAAGACCAAAAGAGTCCTCAGAGTCTTATAGGTGTCCTCCTAGCTCTGCCATTAAGCAGATCTTGTGCCATCAGACAAGTCACTTCATCTGCAGGCCTGCATTTTCATCATGTGTAGAATTAAAGAGTGAGAACAAAGATCTCTAAGTTACCTTCTGCCTCCAACATCCTACACATCTATGGAATTTTATGATCAGAAGGGTAGAAGGATGATTCAGTGCAAGTCCCTATCTCAATAATTAAATTTGTTCAAAATGTGAGAATGAAGAAAGCATATTTTTTTGCACTTTTTTTTTGGAGGGGTGGGAGGGCAGTTGGGGTTAAGTGACTTGCCCAAGGTCACAAAGCCAGTAAGTGTGTCAAGTGTCTGAGGCCAGATTTGAACTCAGGTCCTCCTGACTCCAGGGCCAGTGCTCTATACACTGTGCCACCTAGCTGCCCCCCCCCAAAGCATATTTTTTAAAGGGTTAAGCTACCATCTTTCACAAATTGGTCTACTAATGATTCAGTGGATAGAGTACCAGACCTGGAGACAGGGAGACTCATCTTCATAAATTCAAATCTGACTTTAGACTCTTACTAGCTGTGTGACCCTAGGCAAGTCACTTAACCCTGTTTGCCTCAGTTCCTCATCTATAAAATGAGCTGGAGAAGGAAATAGCAAAGTACTTTGTTATCTTTAACCTCAAATAGGGTCACAAAGAGTTAGACATGTCTGAAACAAATGGACAACAATCACAATAAATTTCTCAAGTGTTACCCTAATTGAGAGAAAGGAGAATAATCACCTGCCCATTTTGATAGACTTGGATTATCTTTGACATATTCACCCCCATTTACTATTAAAGTGTTGGTCACAAAGTTAATTGGAATCTAGAATTCAGGGCATTTCTCCTTTGCCTTAGCAATTCCTGTTGTTTGTGAAAAATGCTTCTCTGGGACAAGAAAAACTGATTAATTAGGCTGTAAATATGTTTACACAATTAAAGTAAGGAGAGAGATAATTTACAATTGATAGAAAGGTGGAATTTTGCAGGATTTCCTTCCTTTTCAATGTTAAAATCTGAGTCTTAATAACTTCCAGGAGAGAAGAGGATTTGCAGACAAAGCAGTCCCATATTCCAGTTGGTGAGTAACCACTGGTTGGAGATGCCCTAAAGGACCAAAGTTCTATGCCTTGAACCCAGAATATATATATATTCATTCATTCATTCATTCATTTTTACCTTTTGAAGGGCAATTGGGGTTAACTTGCCCAAGGTTACATGGCTAGTTTTCTTGTGTGAGTGTTAAGTGTCTAAGGCCAGAACCGAACTTGGGTCCTGCTCCACCTAGCCACCCCCAAGCCCAGAATATTTATGATGAAGTCTGAGATAAAACAAAAAGGAAGGGAGAGGATACTGGATGACAGTGGTTAAAGAGTGCTAATTCTTCTCTTCCCTATACCAGTCATTAGGAAATCAGACACCAGGTGATAAATGTTTTTATCACAAAAACTTAGAAAACCACCCAACTAAGGACTAGAAGGGTTGCAATCTGCAGCAGCAAAGGAAGTGTCCTCACAGATGAAATCCAAGATACTTGTCTGGGAGCATTGAAGTAACTGTACTTCTGGTACCCCAGGACATCTTCTTTAGCCAGAAATTGTGCCTGTGCCACTGGCAATATCCCTTCTATTATCTGAAGTGAAATGTAGGATGCAGGAGCCTGTCAATCATTTCTATAGGCCCCCCTCAATGTGGATATTATCTTTGTTGGTCTATCTCTCAAGCAAACTGAGTCTTTTCATCCTAAATGATTTTGGTCTATGCCCTTCCAAAAATCCATAAAAGAGGAAAACATCTACTCAGCATTGCCTCTAGGAAACTAATTGATGACCTGGAGAAAGACCTGGCTTCTTCTCCCACAACTAGGTACCTAGGCAGGCAGGTCCTTCCTATATTGCCTAAATGAATTAATAGATAAAATAAGTGTTTATTGCCATAAGTGTTTAGGTAATTGGTTTTGGGGAGGAAAGTATTAGCAGCTGGGGAGACCAGAAAAAGTTTTCCACAGAAGGTGACATTTAAGGTGAGACTTGATAGAAATGAGGGATTTCAAGATGTCAAAGTGAGGAAGCACAGGGAATAGTTGGTGCAAAGACAAGGAGAAAAATGATGGAGTCTCATGTGTGAGGAACAGGAAATAGACCAGCACATCTGATACATGTGTATATTGTCTCTCCCTTTAGAATGTAATTGCTTGGAGAGCAGGGGATGGTTAATTTTTGTCTTTTATCTCCGGTATTTAAGACTGTGCTTATATTATTTCAAAGAGGCAAAAGAACTAGAAGCCAAATTGCCAACATTTGCTGGATTATGGAGAAAGCAAGGGAGTTCCAGAAAGACAGCTATTTCTGCTTCCTTGTCCACACTAAAGTCTTTGACTGTGTGGATCACAATAAAATGTGGTAAGTCTGCAAAGAGATGGAAGTACCAAATCATCTTTCTTCTCTCCTGAGGAACCTTTATTCGGGTCAAGAAGTAAAAATTATAATTGAACATGGAACAACTGATTAGTTTAAAATTTGGAAAGAAGTACAAGAAAGCTGTATATTGTCACATTGTTTATTTAAATTATATTCAGGATATACCATGCTAAATGCCAGGCTGGATGAATCAAAACCCAAAATTAAGGTTGTCAGGAAAAATATCAACAATCTCTGATATGCAGATGATATCACTCTGATGGCAGAAAATGAAGAATTAAAAAGTCTCTTGATGAGAGTGAAAGAGAAGAATGTAAACATCAGCTTGAAATTTAACATAAAAAAACCCTAAGCTCTTGGCATCAGGTCCCATTACTTCCTGTCAAATATAAGGAGAAGAAATTGAAACAGTGTCAACTTTTATATCCTTGGCTTCAAAGTTCACTGCAGATGGTGACTGCAGACACAAAATTAAAGACAGTTGCTCCTTGGAAGGCAAGATAATGGCAATTTTGGAAAGAAGACTAAAAAGCAGAAACATCACCTTACTGACAAAGGTCCATAAAGTCAAAGCCATGGTTTTTCCAATAACAATATATGGCTGTGAAAATTAGACTGTAAGGAAATCTGAATGCTGAAGAATTGACACTTTTGAATATGACACTAGAAAAGATTCTTGAGAGTCCCTTAGACAGGACAGAGTTCAAATCAATCAATACTTAAAGAAATTAATTCAGACTATTTACTGGAAGGTCACATGATAAAGTTTAAATACTTTGAATACATAATAAGAAGACATGACTCATTAGAAAAGAACCTGACATTGGGAAAGTTTGAAGGCAAAAGGAAAAGAGGATGGGAGAGGATGAGATGGGTAGATAGTATCATGGAAACAACAAACATGAACTTGAACAGATTTCAAGAGACAGTGAAGGTTAAAAGGGCCTGGTGTGCTATGGCCCATGTGGTTACAAAGAGTCACACATGACTGAACAGCAATATTATTGACTTGATTACTGTCCCAAGAGCAAAAGGTGAAGAGGGGGTTCCATAATGTGGCAGAACAGATACAAAGATGCCCAGCATGGATGATTGAATGGAATGTGAAATATGCATAATCTGAAGTTAGCTACATAAAGTAGGTTAGGTGAGTTTTCACTAAAATACTCATTACTCAGGACATCTCAACCCCAAGAAGTTCAAGAGATAAGTGGATTAAGTCCCACAGAGGGAGAAAGAAATATGGTCTCTGGAGTTTTAGAGAGGGCTGTTCCAGGTAGAGAAAAGAAGGAATTACAAAGGTACTCTGTACTGATATACCTCAAAGCCAATGTGGCATGGAGAGGAGAGAGGTAGAATAAAGAAATTCCTTATTATCTCTCCAAGAATAATTCCTTCTCAGGGGTCAAGGTCTTCCTTAACTACTGGTTCCTTTCTAAATGACACTATAGCTCTAGCAATTCAGCTTTTTAAGAGCCCTTAGAGGCAAAACCTACTTTCATCTAGCCAATCAGGCTGCCCCTTCTAATTCAATCAAATAAAAGCTCTTCTACATCTCAGAGTGTTAATACTTTATAAACACATTAAACCTCATCATCTGTGATTATGTCATGTGACCACATCAACTGAGTGGGGGAGGGGAGAGACTCAAATCTTAGCCTGTCACAAAAAAAAAAAAAGACTTATGTGCTTTTTATCTGGAGTTCACAAATAGCCAGTCAAATTGCTGGGGAAAATTTGTTGTGTTCCAGGCAGGGATCAAAGTTTTCCTTATCTGATGCTCTTTTTATTGACATTAGAGTCCAAGACTGTACCGACTCTCTTTGGGTTGTCCCTGCACAAAGACTGAATTAGGTGAAAATCAAAACATAGACATTAGATATATCCCATTTATATTGAAACGGTGGTTAATTCTAAAGTAGTAACTAATAGTAAAAATTTGTATAGTTCTTATTACATATCAGGCACTATGCTTAGCACTTTATGATTATTATTTCATCTGATCCTCACAACAATCAACCATGGGAGACAGGTGCTATTATCATATTCATTTTACAAATGAGGAAACTGAGGCAAATAGGATTAAGTGATTTGCCTAGGGTCACACATCTAGTAAGTGTCAGAGACCACATTTGAACTCAGGTCTTCCTGATTCTAGGTTTTTCATTCTATCCACTGAGCCACTGTAATGAGAATCTAAATTTTAAAGATCTTCCCTGCCCCTAGGCTAAAGTGCACCTGGAGCCTGGGGTGGGAGGCTTGTTTTTCAGTAGATACTTTTTGATTGGCCAGTGGGTCCAAAAGGTTGTTACATTCTCTGAGCCAGGAGAAGGCTATATAAGCCCAGATGTGAGGCTTTGTTTTGGGGCTCACTTTGAGAAGTGTTCTGTGATTTGATCTGTATTTTGGGAAGCCGTTGTCCAGGGCCCCCCCGGCTTTGAAAAACCCAGATGTGGAAACCCAGATGTTGACTGGGTATGGATGTAATGGTTGGACAGTTTGGAAATCTGTCTACTTGATCTGTTTCTGTCTTGATAATTCTGCCTGTATACTTTGAAGTTTGGGGTGCTGACCTTTTCCCCTGAACAAGGTAAACGATATTTTCTGACTGATTAAAGTAAGCTTGTTAACCCATTTTGAGTTGCTTTCCTTTAACAAAGCAGATCCAAGAACCTGTGGTGGAAGCAACCCTGAGGACGCTTGGGGTGCTTGCCGCTACAGCCACCTAGCTACCCATCATTTTACTTTATGGATTAGCAAATTGAGGTTCAAGTAGATACTCTATGTCACAAATTTCTAGAGGCAGAGTTTAAAATTTAGATGTTGGAAGGACCCTCTGAAGTCATCAACAATCTTCCTTACAATATTCCACAAATCTTCAGCATTAACTTGAAGGCTCCTCATGAGGGGTAACCAAATATTCTCTAGTGTTATCTTTTCTACTTTTGAATCCCTTTGATTGTTAAGAACTTTTTCTCATATCAAGTCAAAATCTGCCTCTCTGCTGTTTCTATCCATTGTTCCTGATTCTACCTTGGATAGCCAAGCTATGAGGGGGGACGAAAGGTGGAAGGGAAGGACATCTAATCCCTTTTCCACATGACAGCCCTTCAAATACTGAAAGAGAGCTATCATATCACCCTTCAAGCTAAACATTATTTCCCGCCTCTTCTTCATTTTCTATGAGTACTCTTCAAAAAACATGACTCAAAGCTTTTCACTCTCCTAAACCTATTCTCTGAATACTTTTCATCACAGTCATACCCATCCTAAAATATAACATCTAGAGAACTCCCATTGTTAATCTGATTAAGGTAGGCTGCCAAGTAAAATGAATTTCCTTTTCTGTTCCTGTATAGCTCCTCTTTTCATGCAATTTTGATGCTATCAGGTTTTTTAACTGTGATATTAGACTATTAAGTCATGTTGAGATTGTAGTCCACTAAAAGCCCCAGATATTTTTCAGATGAACTGTTGCTATTTAGCTAACACTCTGCTGTCCTATACAGTGATGTTGAGTTTTTGAAACCAAGTGTAGCATTTTAAAATTATTCCTATGAAACTTCATTTTTATTATATTTTGACTAATACTGTAGCTATTGGAGATCTTTTGGTGTCATGACTCTTCTGTTCACTGTATTAACTTTTTTTTGTCAGGGGGAAGGTAGGGCAATTGGGGTTAGGTGACTTGCTCAAGGTCACATGGCTAGAAAGTGTTAAATATCTGAGGCCAGATTAGGTCCTCCTGACTCCAGGCCCAGTATTCTATTCACTGTGCCACCTAGCTGCCCCCATTGTATTAACTCTTTATCCCAGGTTTGTGTTGTCTGTACATCTGATAAATGTGCCTTCTTTGCATCCAAGTCATTAATAGTATATGGACAGAGACTGGACCTATGATGTCACTAATAAAGGAAATTCACAAATGAGGTAAGGCTTTCTATCAATGCAAGTAAGCACCTTATCTACATAAACTTAGAGAATTGTTTAGAGTACAAAAAGGTTCAATTACTTGACCAGAGTCACATAGATACTATATGTTGAAGACAGGAACTGAACCCAGGTCTTTCTATCTCCAAGAAACTCCCTCTATTACTAATAAATTGTTACAGCCACAGATAAAAGACATGTATTTTAAATACTATACAGGTAAGGATCCTTCATTAGAGACCTTTCTCCACACTGATATATACTTATTATTGACTATTTTTTCTGACTCACAACTCAGGTCCAAATCTCTCCTATTGTCTGGTCCATTTCCAATTCTTGTCCACAAGGATGGCATGAAAGATTTTGTCAAATACTTTGGAAAAAAGTCAAAACAATCTTCCCAAAAGCATTTTTCCCAGCATGATTACAGATTTTGTTTGTTTTTATTTTTGTCCTTTTTTGTTTTGATTTTTGATTGTGCAACAAGCTCTTGAAAAAAAAAAGGAATCTTGCCAGTTTCAGCACCACAATTTGGTCTGAACTAATAGTAAGGCAGCCTCAGTAAAGTCGGGTTGGAACATCTTACAGTTTTAAAGAATGTGACAATTTAATTCTGCCCTCAAAAATCAGGGTAATAATATCTATTTGGCACAGCAGAATGCCAAGCAGAGGGAATCCAAAAGTTCATTTTGATAGGGCTCTGGTTCCCTGGTAGCCAAGTTCACACATTCCAGCTGGCTTTGAAGAATTCCTGAATGCTCCTGAATCCAAGGCCCCAATTCAGGAAGCCAGGTTATCCATTATTCATCAGGACTTCACACCAAATTTCTAAATTAGAATCTGACCTGGAAAAAGAAAAGGCTGAGGTTTTTTTTTTAATTCCTTTAAAATCTTTGATAATACAAAGTGACAGATCAAAAGAAGGCTATCAGCTGAGACTCTGAAAGGCTATTGGGAGATCAAAATAATAGCAATCTACATTTTTTAAAATCAAGTTTTCAACCACTTTTACATATCACAATATGAATTTGTCAAAATAGTCATTTAAAAATATTAGAAACTATAAATACTCAATATACCTCTTAAGACAAAGGTTGGTGTTCTCTGTTTCCTTAAATTCTATCTTAAGAAGAAATAACTAAGATCTTGGATGTTAGGTTGATAGAAGTAACTTTGGTAAGCGAAAATAAAAAGACTGGGTTTTATTTGCCCCCAGACCCAGTCCCCAGCAAATATGACATCAAAGTTAGGGCACAAAGCCCTCTCTTTTTATTTTTCTTTATGGTCATGGGAAGTTTGTCAAGGAGGTTTAACAGTTGTGTAACTGAAACCATTAGGCTGCTTACAGCTGGATACATCCTTCTGACAAGGCAATGTTCAGCCTGTAGCAGTCTCTCCAATGAGTGAAATGCTAATTCATGAAGTGTTTGCTGTTGCAAGTCAAAGAGAATCTATTTACAGAGATGAGAGCTGGGCAGAGGAGCACCCAAGGAGAGGGAAGGCAGGGGGGGCGGGGGAGGGGTCCCCCAAGCAACTAGAACTAGTGATTGCTGTTGTCACTGTAAATAATAGGACCACACAAAACGTGTTAATTGCTGGAAGGCAGGTCTGAGAGGTTCTCTTAATTAGGATGAATGAGTTTCTAGCAGAAATTTTCAGCTTATTGTCAGCATTTCCATTGTCTTTTCACACCATGAGGAAGGGCCTGTTTGGATTCTGTGTGCTCTGAATGCCAACATTCACAAGCAGAGGGAACCAAGCAACCAAACCCAGGTAGCCATATTACCAATGCTAATACAACTCTGCTGCTTGTCAATTGTGCTGCTGCTATTTCTGCCTGTGTCCCTGGTTTTGACATCTCTGCATGTGTACATGTTATGTACAGATGTGCCATCAGCCTTGGCTCACGGCGAGAATATCAACAGCAAGCCCTTAGCAACAGAGACTGAAAGTTATTCCTACTGAGCTGTAACTGTAAGGGGGAGATAGAGCAGGGACAAATGCAACTGTCCAACTCAACATGATCAATCTTACAGTGGCTCCCATTTAATGAATAAATCATGAGATGTTTATAGACAGATCAAGATTCAGCTGAGGTGACTAAATAATAAGTCTAGGCAATGTAATGAAAATAAACATATACCAGCTGAAGTCTTTTCAAGAGAAGCTACTTAAGAGCTTAGGGGGAAACTGTTTGACTAAACAAACAAACAAATAAATAAATAAACAAACAAACAAATGAATGAATGAATAAATAGATAGATAAATAAATAAATAGCCCAACCTCTACCTTGATAGGAAAAATTAAAAAGGTATATTACAGATGGACTATTTCTTTGCTCTTAGTGAATTCAGTATCCCTAGATGATATTGCATATATTAGAATCTCACTTTAATTATATCCAAAAAATATTTTGGGGGAATGTACTCTGTGCCCAACCCAGAACTTTTCATTCAATGGGGGCAAGAAAGAAATATATGGCATAGACCTTTCCCTCAAGGCATTTAACATCATCTTGGGGAGATAAAATGTGTCCCCCTGAAGCAAATAGGAAAAGTAACACAGATGTTAACAGGGCCTGCTTTAGCATAAGACAGGCTTAGCTTTAAGTCATGCCTTTGGAACATATTAGCTATGTGACTGAGGTAGTCATTTGGCTTCTTGGAGTCATAAGTAATCCCTCCAACAGCATAAGTTTCAGTGCCATCTGCAGTTGTGGTAACATAATGGCAGAGAAAAATAGACCCCAAATGCAAGAATAAGTTTAGATAATCTACAGACATCTACATAACTATTGATATGTTAAATGTGAGATCCTGGTCTGATATTAATGAATTAACATGCTTCTGCCAGAACGGAATGATAATTATATTATTATTCTTATTATAAACAAAGCCAGAAAACAAAACTGGAAATGTGGTTTAAAGCTTCTCCTGCCTATGCCCAAAGGGCTAAAAAACTGTGTGCACCCTTTGATCAATAGTACTACTACTAGGTCTTTATCCCAAAGATACCATGAAAAGAGGGAAAGGACACACATGAAAAAAATATATATTTATAGTAACTCCTTTTGTTGTGTCTAAGGATTGGAAAGTGAGGGGATGCCCAACAATTGGGGAATGGCTAAACAAGTTGTGGTATATGAATATAATAGAATACTACTGTGCTATAAGAAATGATGGGCAGGCAGACTTCAGAAAAACCTAGAAAGATTTATAGGAAATGATGCTGAGTGAAGTGAGGAGAACCAGGAGAGCAGTGTACACAGTAATAGCAACACTGTATGATAACTGGCTTTAATAGACTTATCTTTTCTCAGCAATACAATGATCTAACACAATTCCAAAAGACTCACAATAGAAAAAGTTTTCCACATCCAAAGAAAGAACTGTAGAATCTAAATGCAGATCAAAGCATACTATTTTCTCTTTTTTTTCTTTCTTACGTTTTTTCCCTTTTATTCTGATTCTTCCTCCACAACATGACTAATATGGAAATATATCGAATTAAATTGCAGATGTATAGCCTATATCAGATTGCATGCCATCTTGGGGAGGGGAGAGAGAAAAGAATTTGGAACTCAAAATCTTGTAAGTGAATGTTAAAAACTAAAAAAAAAAAATCCTTTCTTTAAAAAAAATAAAGCTTCTCCTGGTATAGAAGAATGAAAAAGCTGGCAAGATTGGTTTCATCTTGTTCCCTTGGGCAATAAGAAATATCATTTCAAAATTATCTTGCCTTGAATTTCTCATAATAAATATAAACAAGAAGAAAAAGATGAAGATAGCTGTGGTTATGTGCACATCTACTGCAGAGAATAAATAAAGAGACATTCTTCAAAGATTTTGACAAAACCAAATTAATAATGTTAACAAAAATTATAGTGTGTAAGCTTCTTGAGGGTAAGGAATCTACTTCATGCAGGAACTGTATGTGGAAAAAATAGGAACTTAATGAACATTTGTTGAATTAAATTGAATTGAATATATACTTGGTGGCTTTAATGTGAAGGTTGACACAGAAGAGGAAAGCAAAAAAAAAATACATTGGAAAAGATAGTTTGTGATGAATAAATGAAATGTGACAAAGGCTTGTAGGAGCCTCACACCTCTATTTTGTGAATATTTTCTTCAACAAAAGTATCAGAAAACACCAGGCATGGCAAGTACCAAACAACTATTAACAAGTGAAATTGCCACTGCATAGTTAGTTCACTGGTAGCTTGAAATAAAGGTCAAAACTAAAACCAAGTTAGAAGAAAAGGTAAAGATAAGATGGAATTATATACAATTAAAACAGTTTCAACCCAAAGCACTTACATGTAATTAATGTTTAAAAAAAGAAAATGGATTCAATTTGGTCCCAATTATTATATGAAATCATTAACATTTCTTAAAAAAAAAAGTTAACCAATGTTAAACAGTCTCCACAATGAAGAGGACAAAAGAGCCTAGAAACCACTATGCCAAAAAACCATTTAATCTTCTTGACAAGTAGAGACACATGGAATTCAAGGACATTACCAATTTAAAATGTGTGCTCATTTATAAAACATCAAAAGCAGTTTGATGGAAGATTAAGAGCAGAATGACCTCATAAAATAGTAAAAGACAGTTGAAGAAAGCTTGGAATGGAACACAACTAAGCCATATCAAAATGAGAGCGAATATTTGTGAAATGATATACAAGTTCTGTCTTGAACCCTTCTCCACAAATGCAGCATGTCCAAAATGGAGCTTTTTATCTTCCCAACTAAACCTTTCCCAGTTCTGAACTTCCTCATTTCTTTTAAGAGAAATATTTTTCATTAATTCAAATTCATCTTTATCTTTTCCCTATCACCCCTACTTCACCTATAAAATTACTTGCCAAGTCTCATTACTCATATACCCGCAATACCTCTTGTCTTCAACTTCTTCCCTCTATCCACTAACATAGATATCCCTCTATTTCAGACATTCAACACCATTCCCCTATGTGACTATAATAGCCCTGACTGATCTGACTTTTGTCTCTCAGCTTTTACACAGCTAGAAAGTTATGTCTAAAGTGTAACAGTTTTTTATACTTTTGCCTATAGTATAAAACAAAGATATTTGATGGCTCAGTAGATAGAACACTGGACCTGGAGTCAGAAAGACCTGAGTTCAAATCCAGCCTTAGACATTTCCTAGCTGTGTGACACTGGAAAAGTCACTTAACCTCTTATTGCCTGACAAAAGGATGCACTGGATCGACTGGAAAAGGGAATAGCAAACCACTCCAGTATCTTTGCCAAGAAAACCCCATGGATCCATTGCATCATGAAGGGTCAGACATAACTGATCTATTGAACAACAACAACATAGTATAAAATTAATTCCTTAGCCTGCCTTGTTCAAACCCAACTTTACTTACTTGTTTCTCATTACTCCCTAGGCAAAATGGATTAGTAACTAATCCCTAGACTTCCACTTCCATGTATTTGCACAAGAAATTCACTATATCTTAAATGCATTGCCTCCTCATTGTCTTTCAATATTTATGTCTTCCTTTAAGGCTTAGTTTAAATATTACTTCTTCTATGAAGCTTTTCTGACCCACAAACTATTAGTGCTCTCCCCTTCTCAATTTCCCTTCTTTTATTCACATCCATATTGTTTCACCCATCAAAGAATATAAAAATCCTCAAAGGCTGAGACTCTGTTATTTGTCTTTCTCCCTTTCCAGATTAATTTTTGTTACTCTCACACACACACTCTATGGTCCTTTCAAATTGTACTTTATTCACAACATTCCATCTATGCCTTTGCATGGGAATCTGTAGCACCCTTGTTGGCTACACTCCAGTAAAACTGCTTGAGCAGATGAGCTACACCAGGTTGAGTGTAATTGACAGACTCCAAACCTGTTAGTGAGTTGGGGGAGGAGAAGGAGTTGACTACACCAAACACATGAAGACTTCCCCTACCAGAATGGGCAGATGAGAACAATTTATTCCAACAGCAATTAAGGTGGTTGTAGCAGGCTAGTTATAAAGTGCTTAGAGCTTGGTCAGACATTGAAGACACCAAAATCATTTACTGCATCCCAGACTATCACCAGTTATCTTGACTTTTTGTCTTCCCATTAGACTTTGATGACACTGGAAGAGAGGGAGGCTGACTATTTTCTGTAACTCTACTTCACCTAAGTCCAATTCACACACAAGTCAAGACATCACCTATTATGGATTATCATTGGTCCTCTTCAAAAATGAAGGATGAACAACAATTGCTTAAGCCTATAATGATCTCCTTCATACTTACCTTTTGAATCCCTCACTTCCTTCAAGGTTCAATTGACATATAACTTCCTCCATAAAGGATGCTTTTCTGATATTCCCCATTGTCAGTGCTTTCCCATCCAAAACTGCTTTTATATGTGTGGTATTTATTTATGCATGTACCTATTGTACCCTCTCAGAAGAATGGAAGCTCCTTAAGACAGGAACTATTTCATTTTGGTCTTTATAAGTTCAGAACTTTACACTTCAGATATATCTGAGTAATGTTTATTAAATTAAATTGAAGTGAAGCAAAGTGAATTCTTCATGGCCAGAAAAAATGACCTACACATAATAGTTGCTCAAAAAATATTTGTTCAATTCATCCAAATTTAATCCAATTTAGTGGAATTGACTGTAGAACAACAATATTTGAAGTAAAATATATTTCAATGTCTGTTATGCAACATGAAGCAGGAGAAATAGCACCTAAGCCAACAAAGTGGAGAAGAGCAGCTGGACCCAACCAAATGTAATAGAAATTTATACTTGTGACAGATCAACACAATCTTAAAGGATTCAGGGATCTACTTTCAAATTTTCTCAAGAATGGGAAAAGATCATGGACAGTATAATTGCCAGAAAGAGATAACCAAGAAGTTATTATTCACAATCCGACAATAAGGTTGACTTAAACTGTCCTATGAAATATTTATTTAATTTTTATTTATTTAATTATAGAACTCATACATTATTAACCCATACATTTATTTTTTTAAAAATCACACCTTCATCATTTAAAAAATGAGATGTGTAGTGAATATAAGATGCCACCATGTTTTCTATTTATTGTTTATGAAGAAGCAATTGACACAGTGAAATACAGATTTAAAGGATCTCCTAGAACAAGCAGTCTTCTATCTACATATTAAAATCACATAAAACCTCTTGGTAGATGGATAGGTTGAAAGAATAGAGAAAAGTATAAACAAGGGGAAAATAGGATGGAGGGAAATACACAGTTAGTAATAACAGTTGTGAATGTTAATAGGATGAACTTTCTCATAAAACAGAAGCACATAGTAGAGTGGATTAAGAAACACATTTGAAGCAGAGAAACACATGGAGTAAAGGTAAAAGACGGAAGCAGAATATATTATACTTCATCTGAAGTGGAAAAGAAAAAAAACAAGCAGGAGGGATAGCAATCCTGATATCAGGCACAGCTAAAGCAAAAATAGACCTAATTAAAAGAGATAAGAAGGAAACTACATCTTGCTAAAAGGTACTATAGGCAATGAAGTAACATCAATACTAAACAGATATGCACCAAGTGGTATAGCATCCAAATTCTTATAGGAGAAGTTAAGTGAGTTACAGGAAGAAATAGACAACAAAGCTATGCTAGTGGGAAACGTCAACCTTTCCCTCTCAGAACTAGTTAAATCTAACCACAAAATAAACAAAAAAGAAGATAAGGAAGTGAATAGAATTTTAGAAAAGTTAAATATGATAAACCTCTGGGGAAAACTGAATGGGATAGAAAAGAATACACATTCTTCTCAGTGATGCATGGCACCCACACAAAAATTGACCATGTGTTAGGATGTAAAAATCTTACAATCAAATGTTTAAACACAGAAATGCAAATACACCATTTTCATATCAAAAGTCAATATAAAATTACATGTAGTAAAGGGCCATGGAAAGATGGGCTAAAAAGTAATTGGAAACTAAATGATCTAACCCTAAAGAATGAATGGGTCAAACAAAAAATCATAGAAACAATAAATAATTTCACTAAAGACAATGACAATAATGAGACACCATACCAAAATTTATGGGATGCAGCCAAAGCAGTTCTTAGGGGATATTTTATATCTCTAAATGTTTACAGGAATAAAATACAGAAAGAGAGGATCAATTAATTGGCATGCAACTAAAAAAGGTAGAAAAAAGAAGAAATTTAAAGTCTTCAGTCAAATATCAAACTAGAAATTATGAAAATAAGAGAGCAAATTAATAAAATTGAAAGTAGAAAAACTACTGAATTAATAAATAAAATTAAGAGCTGATTTTATGAGAAAAAAACAATAAAATAGATAAAACTTTGGTTAATTTGATTTAAAAAAGAAAGAAGAAAACCAAATTACCAATATCAAAAATGAAAAGGGTGAATTCACCAACAATGAAGAGGAAATTAAAGCAATAATTAGGAGCTATTTTGCCTAGCTGTATGTCAATAAATCTAACAATTGAGATGATATGGATGAATGTTTTCAAAAATCCCCAGATTAACAGAAGAAAAAATACTTAACCCCATTTTAGAAAAATAAATTTAATAAGTCTTCAATGAATTCCCTAAGAAGATATCACCAGGGTCAAATGAATTTACAAGTGAATTCTACCAAATGTTTAAACAACAATTAATCATAATACTATAAAAAATACTTGGAAAAATAAGTAAAGAAGTCCTACCAAATTATTTTAATGACACAAATATGGTGCTGATACATGATCCAGGAAAAGCCAAAACAGAGAAAGAAAATTATAGACCAAATTAACTAATGAATATCAATGCAAAAATATTAAATAAATATTAGCAAACAGATTAGAGCAATATAGCACAAAGATCATACACTATGACTAAGTGGGATTTATACCAGGAATGCAGGGCTAATTAGATATTAAGAATACTATCAGGATGATAGACCACCTCGGTAATAAAACTAACAGGAATCACATAATTATCTAAATATATGAAGAAAAAGCTTTTGACAAAATATAGCACCCATTCCTATTCAAAACACTAGAGAGTATAGAAATAAATGGATTTTTTTTCTTAAAATGATAAGCAGTATCTATCTAAAACCATCATCATTATATATAATGGGGATAAGCTACGGGCTATTCCAATAAGATCAGAGGTGAAACAAAGATGCCCATTGTCACCAATATTATTTAATATTGTACTAGAAATATTAGCTTTAGCAACAAGTGAAGTAAAATAAATTGAAGGAATTATGATAGACAACAAGGAAACAAAACTATCACTATTCACAAATGATATTATAGTACGCTTAAAGAATACTTGAGAATCAAGTGAAAAAACTACTTGAAATAATTAGCAACTCTAACAGTTACAGGATATAAAATTAACCCACATAAGTCATCAATATTTCTATATATTACCAACAAAGTTCAGCAGCAAGAGATAAAAAGAGAAATTCCATTTAAAATAACTGTAAACAAGAGAAAACATTTTGGAGTCTGCCTGCCAAGACAAACCCAGGAACTACATGAAAACAATTACAAAACAATTTTCTCAAAAATAAAGCCAGATCTGAATAGGAAAAATATCACCTGCTTATGGGTAGGCTGAGCTAATATTAAAAAATGACAATTCTACCTAAATGAATTTACTTATTCAGTGCCATACCAATCAAAAAAAAAAAAGAGATTTATACAGCTAGAAAAAAGATAACCAACTGCATCTGAAAGAACAAAAGGTCAAGAATATCAAGGGAATTAATGGAAAAAAATGCAAAAGAAGACAGCCTAACTGTGCCAGATCTAAAACTATATTATAAAGCAACAATCATCAAAACTATTTGGTACTGGCTGAGAAATAGAGTGCTGGATCAATGGAATAGGTTAGGTACATAAGACACAGTAGTAAATGACTATAGTAATCTACTGTTTGATAAGCCCAAAGATTCTAGCTTCTGGGATAAGGATTTTCTGTTTAACAAAAACTATCGAGAAAACTGGAACATACTATGGCAGAAACTAGGTATAGACCAAATCTCATACTGTATCCCAAGATAACGTCAAAATATATACATGATTTAGACATAAAGGATGATACCATAATCATATAAGGAGAGCAAGGGATAGTTTACCTGTCAGATCTATTAAAAAGGGAAGAATTTATGACCAAACAAGAGATAGAGATCATTATGAAATACAAAATGGATAATTTTGATTACATTAAATTTAAAAAGGTTTTGCACAAGCAAAGTTGGTGTAACCAAGATTAGAAAGAAAGCAGAAATCTAGGGAACAATTTTCATAGTTTTTTTTCTGATAAAGGTTTCATTTCTCAAATATATGGAGAACTGAGTCAAATTTGTAAGAATACAAGTCATTCCCCAATTGATAAATGGTCAAAGAATATGAGCAGGCAGTTTTCTGATGAAGAAATTAAAATTCTCTATAGTCATATGAAACAATGTTCTAAATCAATATTGATTAGAGAAATTCAAATTAAAACAACTTTGAGGTACCAATTCATACCTATCTGATTGTCTAATATGACAGAAAAGGAAAATGTAGGAGATGTTGGAAAATTGGAGTTGTGAACTGACCCAACCATTCTGGATAAAAATTTGGAACTATACTCAAAGTGCTATAACATTTTGCATGCCCTTTGATCCAGCAATACCACTACTAGGTCTGTATTCCAAAAAGATCATAAAAAGGAGAAAAAGATCCACATGTACAAAAATATTTGTAGCAATCCTTTTTTTCATGGAAAAGAACTGAAAATTGAGGGAATGCCCACCAATTAGGGAATGGCTGAACAAGTTGTGATATATGAATGTAATACATTCTATTGTGCCATAAGAAATAATGAGCAAGCAGATTTTAGAAAAACCTGGAAAATTTTATATGAGCTGATACTGAGTGAAGTGAGCAGAATCAGGAGAACTTTGTATGCATCAATAACATTTTGTGATTATCAACTATGATAGACTTAGCAATACAATCTCAGCAATACAACGATCAAAGACATTTATAAAAGATTCAGGATAGAAAACACTATCCACATCCAGAGGAAGAACTAAGGAACCTGAAAGGAGATCAAAGCATAATATTTTCTCATTTCTTTGCTTTCTCTTGGTGTTTCCCTTTTGTTCTGATGCTTCTTTCACAACATGACTAATGGTAAAATATGTTTAATATGATTGTACACATGTAACCTATATCAGATTGTTTAGCATCTTTAGGAAAGGAGAGAGGAGGGAGAAAAAAAATGGAACTCAAAATCTTTTAAAAAATGAATGTTGAAAACTATCTTTACATGCAATTGGAAAAAATAAAATACTATTAAGTGGGGAAAAATAAAGTAGAACTTTAACATTTGCAAAGTGCTTTACATATCCCATCTATTTTGATTCTCATAAACACTTATGAGACGGGTGCTTATCATTATCCCAATTTTCTATATGAGGAAACTGGGGCTGACAGAGGTGGTGGATAGAGTGCTGGACTTGAAACCAGGAATGACTGTGTTGAAATCCTGACTTATCCATTTATTATCTGTGACCCTAGGCAATCACATAACCTTCCTGTGCCTCATTTCCTCATCTATAAAATAAGGAAAATGCCATTAAGCTCAATGGCAACTAAAGTGTTTTGCAGTTCTAAGTCTGTGACCCTATGAATCTTTGCCCTGTCCAAGGTCCTATAGCAATTAAGTGTATGAAGCAAGGTTTAAACCTGACTTTCATAGTGTAAGACTCTTTTGGAAGAGAAATTCCCATTAAAATGTGTGTGTGTGTGTGTGTGTGTGTGTGTGTGTGTGTGTGTGTGTGTACACACAGGTAATTTAGGAAAGGAGAATCATTAGTCACTGGGAGGATCAGGAAAGACGTCATATATAAAATGATACTTGTGCTGAGCCTTGAAGGCTTGTAGATTTTGAGAGATGGAGGTCAGAAGGGAATTCGTTCTTGTTCTTTTTACAGAAGGCTTTGTGCTTATTGTAACAAACCTTAGAACATGAGGGGAATCTCCTTGATGAGATCTGTGGACAGTCAGTCAGTCAGCAAGCATTTACTTAATGTTCTGTGCCAGGCATTGTGCTAAACATAGGGAATAGAAATTCAAGCAGAAAGAAAACCAACTCCTATTTTCTAAACGTACATTCTAATAAGGGAAGATAATGCATAACAGCAAGCTGAAGGTGAGGAGAGGAGGGCATGAGGATCTGTATTGCACTTCATAAGAAATGAAAGATGTATGACCTGAGCTTTCCTCTTAAATGGAGATTCTGAGAAGAGCCATCCATTCAGAGGGGGAAGTTCTTTGAAATGTTTCAGCACATGTATGGCAACTGGATATATATCCAAAATCCTTTATCATATGTATGATGAAAGATGTGTTGAATATAGACACATAATATGATATATAACTTAGCAGTTATAAAATATAGTAAAAATGGCAAGGGTGAAAAAGTGAAGAGAGACAAGGAAAGGAAGATGAAAATGAGAGTTGGAAGGTGGGGAAATCATTGTTTGTACTCAGGTTTGTTTTTTAACCTAAAAATACTGTAAAATATTCATTCACCAATGTCACTGCCAAGAAATGAGGGTTATATAGGATAAGGACCCAAATTCTTCAACTGGGCCTAATACTAGCAAAAGTTATTGGGGCCAAGTTTCACTCAGTGTGAATGCCTGTTTAAAATGGATGTTATTTTCAGCACAACCCTTGGAGAAACACTGACAGGAGGTAAATTATTTTTAAGTTAGCCAATTCTATTATAGATTTCTGTTCCTACCTCTAGTCTTTGGTAGGTGTCTGGGTCCAAGTACTTACAAATAGACGTATATTTTATTTCTTCTGTTAAGTGTGAACAATCTGTAATAGAATGCTGACTCTCACTTTTAGACTAAATGATAAGCAGATATACATATAAATTCTTCTATCACATACAGAAAGGATGACATAAATTGTTTTTTTTCCCACATCTGTGGTGGTATTAATATGTCAGTCAGCATGAGGTACTATTTTAAGTTCCTAGCCTCTCTTCTTTACCCTGATGTTGTCATTCTGTTTGGATAGCATCTGTTTATTGTATTTGCTTATGATAGAGGGGAAAGGAAATCAATACCCTGAAATTATTACATCCAACAAAGTTAAAATGTGATACATGAAACTTTCTGTAGTTGCATAAGATGTAATTATAGGGGATTTCAAAGGTTATCTTTTTGGAAGAGACCATAGAGATTATCTTGTCCAACACCTTCATTTTAAAGATCTCTCTGAGGTTCATCACTGACTATGGTCCAAGGGAATTGAAACATTTTCTATATCAGCCTCCAGTTACACCTCCCTGAGCATGAACATTTTAACAAGAGTTTGTTGCATTTGCATTGCTTTATTTGTCTTTGTTCTTTCAAATGTTCTATTTACTAATATGCTAGTTAATTCATTGCATTTTACTTCTCAAGACAATTGAAAGTTACCTCATGATATGTAAAACACTGCAGTTGAAAAGGTAAGGTACTTGTACTCATAAGACCCAGTTCAATTGGGTTAGTCTTTTAACATCTCTGAGTTTCAGTTTTCTCATCTGTAAAATAGTAAAAATAATGCTAATACTTCATTCCTCACTGAGCTCCATTCTTGATTCTTTGGACTTCTTTGTTCTCCATGCCATAAAAAACCTCATCATCCTAGAACTTTACTCTGTCCCTGCAGTTCCTTCCTCAGATTAGTCACCTCTTCTGGTAACCTCCATTGTAAGAAAAGTGCCCAGGTCAGTCAAGTTCGCTCCTCCATTGCTCTCCATGCACCATGGCTACTGTCTGAACTCTCCCCCATACTACAAAGGCCTTCTCATGCTATCAACATCTCCCTTTTCAGTTTATTTTCTGCATCATCTTCCCTCATTAAAATGTAAGTTCCTTAAAGGCAAGGAATGTCTTGTTCTTGTTTATTTTTGCTTCCCAGAATGTAGATGGCATGTAGTAATGCTTAATAACTGCTTCTCAATTAGACTTGTTACCTTGATAGGTTTGTTGTGAAACTCACATGGTCAAATTTAAAATAGTTTGTAATTATAAATGGTTATGTCTAACTGTTACTATTATTATTATTACTATTATTGGTTTACTCTAAAATAAAGTTTTCCCTGCTGATCACCTTGGTCCCAGAACATGGGCCTCATTATTTCTGATATGATTAGGAAATAATGTTCGACTATTTCTCCAAACATATCCCTGGATCTATCCAGATGATTGGTTCTGTTTGTCCCATGTCCCTCTTAAATGTCTTTTAGAATACTGAAAACCCTCAGAAAGAATTATATGACTCACTAAAGTTTTCTATTTTCCTGTGTCCTTAAGATGGAATTTTAAATCCTCTGACATGGAAGTATTGTCATAAATTCTCCTCTGAGTCTCAAAGGTTATATTCACCCATAGAAACTTAGATATCTTCAGAATATCTAGTCATCAGGAAAGCATGCTAGTATTATCAAATTAAAACTTGCAAATATGCAAGCTCCTTGAGCTATCATCTTCAAAGCACAGTAACCGAAGAACAAGACATGCACATTATATCACTGGATAATCCCAGTTAACCCATGGAGTTCAATGCATTATCCATATATAGAAGTCACATTCCATGCTCTTGGATACCATGATGTAAGCAAGCTCTGAAAACATATACTGAGCTCTAAATTGGATATCAGGGCTCCCATTGAATATTCTCATTTGAGAATTTTCTCCCTTGGAGGACTTTGCTAGCCAACCTACGATCAAAAGGTCAGTGATGGTGGGTAAGGAACTTGACTTTGCACTTCTAAGACATTAAATGGCCCTGATGTGTCACTTGTATCCAGCCTTGAAGTCTGCAACCTGCAAGAGAGAATGACTGACAAACAAGACAGTATAAGCTTTGTCTTTCTACTCATAATTAGTCAAATCTAGTTTAAAAGCTGTAAGTTTATTCAAAACATAATATGTGTGGGGGTCATAACATGTAATATAACTAAACTGATAGAATAAAATATAAGTCTATTGTACAACTTTGAAAAACAATTGTAGTTGGAAATCCTACTTCATGTCTAAGTATAGACTTACCTACATACTACTCTCTCATCTTTTAAACATCTTGCTTCTTTTTCCTAATATTTGCACACATACACACACACATGCATTTATGTATACATTAGGCCCCCAATGTCTCTGTGGTTCCTATTGACTCCATAGATAACCCCTCTATGTCTTCTCTTAGAATCTGCTCTGGAAGTACTCCTTTGTTTCCTCTCTCCCTTCTTTCCTCTGTTCCCCTCCCCCACTTCCTCAAAATATCTCCTTTTTATGAGCAAGATCAATCCTACATACTAGAGGCAGAGCCAAGATGGCAGCACAGAAGCAGGAAAACTCCCTGTGCTCCCACCATAACCGCCTCAGACACAACACTCATACCCACACCCACACCCACCCCCCCCCCCCCCCAGATTAGCTGTGAACCTTGGGCAAGTTACGTATTTTCTCCCCATCTTTCTCCTACCCACCACCCCAAAACAGCGATCCCACTATATACCCCCTCCCCCAGTCTGCTCTCCCTTGTATCCTCCCCAATCCCCACTCCAATTTTTCAGTAGGGCCAGATGAATCTCTATACCTCAGTGTCTGCATATCTTATTTCCTAATTGTATGTAAAAATTATATATATATATATATATATATATATATGTATATATATATATTTATTTAAAACATTTGATTTTAAAACTTTGAATTCCAGATTCTTTCCCTTCCTCCCTTGTCACCCACCCTTACTGGGAAGATAGGCAATTCAATATAGGTTGTACAAGTGTAGCTACACAAAACATTTCCATAGTGGATATATTGTGAAAGACTGACTATATTTCCCTCCATCCTATCCTGTCCCCGACTTGTTTTATTCTCTACTTTGACGCTGTCTCTTTTCAAATGTGTGTGCTTCTAACTTTCCTCCTTGCCAACCTGCCCTCTCCTCCATCATCCCCCCTCTCATCGCCTTTCCCCCTACTATCCTGTAGGGTGGGATACCCTATTTAGTTTGTATGTCATTCTCTCCTGAAGCCAAATTCAATGAGAATAAGGTTGACCCATTCCCTTTTGCCTTCCTGTTCTTCCCCTCCATTGTACCCATTTTACCTCACCTCTTCTATACGAGATAATTTACCCCATTCCTTCTCTCCCCATTGCCTCTCATTATATTCCTCTCTCACAACTCAATTTCATCTTTTAAGTATCATCCCTTCCTATTCAATTGGTTCTATGCCCTCTGTCTATGTATACTTGTACACATATATAGACACACTCACATATGTATTCATATGCCCATATACCCTCCTATATGGACATATATATGTATGTATGCACACATACATACATACATACATACAAACATTTATCTTCCCTTCAACTATTCTCATACTGAGAAAAGTTTCATAAGTTACAATTATTGTTTTTCCATGTAGGGATGTAAGTAGTTCAAGTTTGATAAGTTCCTTATGATTTCTTTTCTCTGTTTACCTTCTCATGCTTTTCTTGCTTCTTGTATCTGCATGTCAAATTTTCTATTACACTCTGGTTTTTTCATCAAGAATGCTTGAAAACAGGGAGGCTAGGTGGTATAGTAAGTAGAGTGCCATCCCCGGAGTCAGAAGGACCCAAGTTCAGTTCCAGCCTCAGACACAACACTCATACCCACACCCACACCCACTCCCCCCCACCCCCACAGATTACCTGTGAACCTTGGGCAAGTTACTTAACCCCAATTACCCTCCAAAAGGCAAAAAAAAAGAATGCTTGAAAGTTCTCTATTACACTGAGTGAATTTTGTGGAAATGAATGATGTAAACTGAAAATAAACATATATACACACATTCACATATGTATTCATATGTCCATATACCCTCATATATAGACATATTTATATAAATATACATATATATATATATATATATATTTCTATTCCCTTCAACTACTGAGAAAAGTTTCATAAGTTACAATGATCATTTTTCCATGTAGGAATGTTAATAGTTCAACTTTGATAAGTTCCTTATGATTTCTTTTCCCTGTTTACCTTCTCATGCTTCTCTTTCTTCTTGTATCTGAATGTCAAATTTTCTATTCAACTCTAATTTTTTCAGCAAGAATGCTTTAAAGTCCTCTATTCCGCTGAATGACCATATTTTCCCTGAAACATGATACTCAGTTTTGCTGGGTAGGTGACTCTTGGTTTTAATCCCAGCTCCTTTGCCCTCTGGAATATCATATTCCAAGGCCTTTGATCCCTCAGTGTAGAAGTTGCCAGATCCTGGATTATCCTGATCGTGTTTCCACAATATTCAAATTGTTTCTTCCTGGATGCTTGTAATATTCTCTCCTTAATCTGGGAATTCCAGAACCTAGCTATAATATTTCCAGGAGTTTTCTTTTTGGGATCTTTTTCAGGAGGTGATCGGTGGATTCTTTCAACCTCTATTTTGCACTCTGGTACTAAAACATAAGGGCAGTTTTCTTTGAGAACCTCCTGGAGGATCATTTCTAGGTTCTTACCTGGATCATGGCTTTCAGGTAGTCGAACAATTTTTAAATTCTCTCTCCTGGATCTATTTTCCAGGCCAGTGGTTTTTTCTATGAGATATTGCACATTGCCTTCTATTCTTTCATTTGTTTGGATCTATTTAATAGCATCTTGATTTCTCATAAAGTCATTAGCTTCCATTTGCTCCAATCTAATTCTGAAGGAATGATTCTCCTCAGTGAGCTTTTGAGATTCTTTTTCTATCTGGCAAATTTGGCTTTATAAGGCATTCTTCTCCTCATTGCATTTTTGAACCTCTTTTGCCATTTGAGTCAGTCTGTTTTTTAAGGTATCATTTTCCTCAGATTTTTATTAAAAAATATACCAATCACCTCCTAAAAGAAAACCCAAAATAAAAGTCCCTAGGAATATAGTATGCAAATTCCAGAACTCCCAGATCAAGGAGAAAATATTGCAAGCAACCAGAAAGGGAAAAAAAATTAAAAAACATCGAATATGATGGAGTCACAGTTAGGATAATACAAGATGTAGCAGTTTCAACAATAAAGAATTGGAGGGCTTGGGATATGATATTCCAGAAGGCAAAGGAACTGGGATTACAACCAAGAAGCACCTACCCAGCAAAACTGAGTATAATACTTCAGGAGAAAAAAGAGGATATTCAATGAAATCTAGGATTTTCAAGTAATCCTAATGAAAAGAACAGAAATGAATAGAAAATATGCCTTTCAAATCCAAGACTCAAGAGAAGCATAGAAAGACAAACAGTAAAGATAAATCATAATGTATTGAATAAATTTAAACTGCTTACATTCCTGCATGGGAAGATAATACTTGTAACTTATAAGATCCTCTTCAGTTAGAAGAAGTATATAAAGACAGATGGCATGGTTGTGAGTTGAATAATGATATGATGACTATCTAAAAAAAAAACAGGAGCAAGGGGTGAGAAAGAGGAATGGACTGGGTGAAGGGGAAAGGTAGAGGTAGAAAGGGGTAAGATATCTCACATAAAAGAAGTTTTTCAGTGGAATGAATGATGGAGAAGATGGGAACAAGCATGTGAACTTTATTCTCATCTGAATTGGCTCAAAGGGGGAATAACATACAAACTCAATTGGGTATAGAAATCTGTTTTATGCTACATAGAAGTACGAAGAGAAAGAAATGTGGTAGGAGGAGGGCACTGATGATACAAGGGAGGGCTCATGGGGGAGATGGTAATCAAAAGTAAAACACTTTTTGAGAATGGACAGTATGAAAGGAGAGAGTAGGATAAACAGGGGAAAATAGAATGGAGGGAAATAATTAGCAATCATAACTGTGAAAAAAGTTCTATAGCAAGTGACTCTATTGAAGGCCTCATTTCTCATAATGCATAAATATATAGGGAAATGCATAAAATTGGTAAAAAAAAAACCTATTCTCCAATTGATAACTAGTCAAAAGACATAAACAGTCACTTTTCAGACAAAATAATCAAATACTCTAAATCACTATTGATTAGAGAAATGGAAATTAAATCAAGCTACCATCTCATATTTATTACATTGCTTAATATGACAGAAAAAGGAAATTTGAAAAATGTTGGAAGAAATGCAGGAAAATTGAGTCAGTAAAAACTAATACTGTTGGTGGAGTTGTGAACTGATTCAACCATGCTGGAGAACAATTTGGAACTATGCTTAAAGTGCTATAAAACCATGCATAGCTTTTGACCCAGAGCACCACTACTAGGTCTAAAGTCCAAAGAGATAAAAATGGAAAATGAAAAGAACCTATATGTACAAAATTATTTATAGCAGCTATTTTGGTGGTGGCAAAGAATTGGAAATTGAGGGGATATCTATCAATTGGGGAATGGCTGAATAAGTTGTGGTATGTGATTGTGATGAAATACTATTGTACTATAAGGAATGAAGAGCAGGATCCTCTCAGAAAAAAACAAACTAGAAAGACTTACGTGAACTGATGCAAAATAAAATGAGAAAAATAAGGAGAAAACTATACACAGTAAGAACAATATTGTATAAGGTTCAACTGTTGATGATTTAGTAATTCACAGAAATACAATGATCCAAGATAATTCTGAAGGACATATAATGAAAAATGGTATCCTGCCCCACAGAAAGAACTTATGGTGTCTAAATGCAGATCAGAGTATACTTCTTTTTTTGTTTTTTTTTTGATCTGTGCTTTTCTTTGTACATGAAATTATTGTGCAAATACACAGAGAAAATACAGAAATATGTTAGGTATGACTGCACATGTATACCCTATGGAAAATTGCTTGCCTTCTCAAAGATGGAATGGGGGGAGAGACAAAATTTGGAGCTCAACATTATTTAAAAGCAAATATTAAACATTGTTTTCACATATAATTTGGGGAAAAAATAAAATGAATATTTTAATTTTAAAATAATTGATCTGGAAAATACATCAAAAAGATAATTTAAGAATCATTGGACTCTAAGAAAATCATGATTTTTTTAAGGAAAATTGAAGCCACATTACTTAATTTTTTATCTTTTTAAATTAATTTGTTTATTTTAGTTTACAGGATTCAATTTCACAATTCCTTGAGTTTCACATTTTGTCCCTCTCCCTCTCCTCCCCCTCACCCCATGGCGGCATATACTCAAGTATAGGATATGTAAATACTTTCACATTATACATTAGTCAGGTTATAAAGACGGATTGTATCAGATGGAATGAAAAATGGTAAAGAGAACATAAAACCAAACAAGAAAAGGAAAAAGATCAGGTATTTTGGTTCCATCTGGATATAAACTCAGTTCTTTCTAGTTCTTTCTCTGGATGCACACATTTCTCTCCATCATGAGTCTTTTGGGATTGACTTATATCACTGCATTGCTGAGAAGAGTCCAGTATATCAAAGTTGGTCATCACACATATGTTGTGTCTGTAATTATGTACAAATTTCTCCTGGTTCTACTCTTCTCACTCAGCATCAGTTCTTTTAAGCCTCTCCAGGTAAATATGAAGACTGTCTGCTCCTCGTTTCTTATGGCACAATAGTATTCCATAACATGCATATACCACAACGTGTTCAGCCATTCCCCAATTGATGGGCACCCCTTAATTTCCAATTCTTTACCACCACAAAAAGAGCTGCTATAAACATTTTTGTAATATGTGTCTTCCTCCCACTTCTATGATCTCTTTGGGATATAACCCTAGGAGTGGGATTGCTGGGTCAAAAGATATGAAATTATTTATAGCCCTTTGGGCATAATTCCAGATTGCTCTCCAGAAAGGCTGGATCATTTCACAACTCCATCAGCAATGCATTAGTGTTCCAATTTGCCCACATCCTATCCAGCATTTGTCATTTTCCTTTTTTGTCATCTTAGCCAATCTGACTGGTGAGATGTGGTACCTCAGGGTTGTTTTGATTTGCATTTCTCTAATCAATAGTGATTTAGAGCATTTCTTCATGTGTTTATAGATATCTTTAATTTCTTTCTCTGAAAATTGCCTGCTCATATCCTTTGACCATTTATCAATTTGGGAATGACTTGTATTCTTATAAATTTGACTCAATTCTCTGCATATTTTAGAAATGAGTCCTTTGTCAGAGACATGGTTTGTAAAGATTCTTTCCCAATTTCCCACCTCCCTCTTAATCTTGGTTACATTGGCTTTGTTTGTACAGAAGCTTTTCAATTTCATGTAGTCAAAATTATCCATTTTACATTTTATGATGTTCTCTAATTCTTGTTTAGTCATAAGGTCTTTCCCTCTCCACAAATCTGACAGGTAAACTATTCCTTGTTTTCTGAGACTGCTTACAGTATCAACCTTTATAACTAGATCATGCACCCATTTAGACTTGATTCTGGTATATGGTGTTAGATAATGGTCTATGCCCAGTTTCTGCCATACTATATTCCAGTTTTCCCAGCAGTTTTTGTCAAATAGTGAGTTCTTATCCCAAAAACTAGGGTCTTGGGGTTTATCAAACAATAGATTACTATAGTCATTGACTTCTGAATCTCATGTGCCTAATCTATTCCATTGATCCACTCCTCTATTCCTCAGCCAGTACCAAATAGTTTTGATGACTGTTGCTTTATAATACAGATTGAAATCTGGTATAGCTAATCCACCTTCCCTAGCATTTCTTTTAATTAATTCCCTTGATATTCTGAACTGTTTATTCTTCCAAATGAATTTTGTTACTATTTTTTCTAGCTCTATAAAGTAGTTTTTTGGTAAATTAATTGGTATGGCACTGAATATATAATTTAATTTAGGTAAAATTGTCATTTTATTATATTAGCTGGACCCAGCCATGAGCAATTGATAGAAAATCATGATTTTTTTAAAAAAAAAAAGCTTGGCTACAAAGTTTTAAGAAATTATAAATAAGAAATTCCCAGATGTATTAGACCCTGAGGGCAAAGTGAAAAATAGAAAGACCCCACCAATCATCATTAAAACAAAACCAATAATCTAGATTTTTCATGTTAAAGAGAAAAAAAGTGAAAATAGTCATGAAGACACAAGACATGAAAGTAAGTACCATAAAGGAGATAAAATTTTGAAATACAATATTCCAAAACTTGAAAGATAAAGATTTATATCCAAGAACTACTGACCATGAAGAATTAGAGATGAACTGAATAGAAATAAGCTTTTAATGAATAGGAGATTTTGAAGACTTTCTAATAAAAAGTTCAATTATGAATAGAAACTTTTAAATGCAAAAACAGGAGTCAAGACAAACCTAAAAAGGAACATATATTTGAGCAATTAGAGTGCTCTTAACAATGATGGAGAATTTATAATCTAGCAAAGGTAGAATATACTTTCAAGTATATAGAGTAAGTATACCTTCAGAATCCTAATATCTTCAAAGTTTAAAGAGGAAATAAAATAAATCAGAGGGACTCCAGGTAGTTTTGTTCTGCTTTGAAAGTTTTTTTTAAGCAATTGGGGTTAAGTAACTTGCTCAAGGTTACACAGCCAGTTATTTCTGGGTGTTGTGCTAAGTATTAGAGCCTGGATTCGATCCCAGGTCATCCTGAAACTGGGGCCGGTGCTCTTACTTGCTGTGCTATCTGGCCTCCCCAAAAGTTTTAATAGGAAAGCAAATGAAAGGACACACTAGAGAATAAATGAAGAAGGTGGAACTTAGAATTTCCCCCAAAGAGATCAGAGAAAGAAGGAAAGACCTTAAATGTTCAAAACTATTTACAAAAAGTCTTTTTCTTATAGCAAAAAAACTAGAAAATAAAGTAGTGCCCACCAACTGAGGACAAGCTAAATAAATTTTGGATATGAATGTAACATGTATATGTATGTAATAAATGTATATAATATATGTAATAATATGTACATTTAAAGGAACATTTAACTATCATAAAAGGAATAGACTCAGAAAAACTGGAATTACTAAATAAACTCTTGTATAGTGAAGTGAGCTGAACTGGGAGAACAATGTCATAATAATGACATCACTATAAAGAAAAACAACTTTGAAAGACTTGAGATCTGATCAATTCAATAGCAATCCACAACTTGAAAAGACTTATGATGAAGCATATTTCTCACTTCTTGATAAAGAGGTAATGGGTGGAGGGAGCGTCACTGAATGAATATTTTTGGAAATGAACAAAGAGGGGATTTGTCTTGTTTGACTGTACTTGTTTGTTAGAAGATAGGATTTTTCTGTTCCTGGAGGAAACGATAAATTCTCACAATGAGAGAAAAGTGGCACAGAAATGACAGGATGAAGACTAATGACAGAAATGCCAGGCAAAAGAAAAGTACATCAATGGCAGTTACATGGCACAGTGAATAGAGTATTTACTTTGGTGTATATGGCATTGACCCTGGAGCCAGAAGACCAAATCCAGCCTCAGACACTTACTAGCTGTGTGATGCTGGGCATGTCACTTAACCTGCTTTGCCTCAGTTCCTCATAAAACGAACTTGAGAAGGAAATGGCAGACCCCTCCAGTATCTTTGAAAAAAAAAAAGAACCAAGAAGGTCACAAAGAGTCTGTTATGACTAATCAACTAAACAATAATAACAAATATCAATGAATTGTTTTTAATGCACAGACTAGAACAGAAGATTCAGTGGAAAACACAGGCAGAGAAGATAGCTCTGGAACTAAAAGGAAGGATTTATTACAAACATTTAATTATTTTTGTTTTTACATGCCTAAATTTTTCTCTGTATTCCTTTTCCTCTCACCCTGACACATCTCATATCATATTTTTAAAAATCTATACATAATTGAGAGTCATAATTTTATATATAATCCTATTTTTATCTATATATGAAATGTTCATGCTTATAGGTATATTTGAAGTTTAGAATATCATTTGGCAAAAATTAGGTATCGACCAATATCTTACACTGTATACCAAGATAAGGTCAAAAGAGGTACATTATTTAGAAATAAAAGTGAGATACCATAAGTAAATTAGCAGAGCATGAAATAGCTTACTTGTCACATCTAAATGAAATACTCTTTTAAAAATTCAGAATACCACAAAAATTTTAAAAAGCATTTTTAAAGAGAGATAAAAGGGAATGGATGCAAGAGATATTATAGGACCACTGATTTAGAACTATAAGGAAATAAGCATGAATATAATACCTACTGTATGCCAGCCACAGTGCTAAGCAATTTTTTAAACAAATATTATCTCATTTGATCCCCACAATAACTCAGGTTGATGATTTTTATCCCTATTTTAGAGTTGAGAAAACTTGAGACTTAACACAGGTTAAGTAACTTGCCCAGAATCACATAACTATTTGAGTTCAGATTTGAACTTGGGTCTCCTTCATTTGAAACCCAGTACTCTATTCACTGTGCTCCCAGCTACTTCTGCAGCAGAAGGTCATTAGAGGTCATCCAATCCAAACCCAATTATTTTACAAATGAGGCAACTGAGGCACAGAGAAATATGGTCTGAGAGCTAGTATCTGAGATAAGATTTAAGCCCAGATCTTCATATCCAGTTCTCTATCCACCACATCATGTGATGGAAATAGAATCAAGACCTACAAACTGTTTGGAAAAGGGAAAGAGGGAATAACTCTAAGGTTGTAAATCTGGGTTGACTTGAAATATGGCATTATCTTTAACAAAAATAAGGAAGTTTGGAGGACAGGGTTAGATTTTGTACAACACGGGACTAAGGTAGGAAATAAGTTCTGTGTTTGACATGCTGAATTTGACATACTTTTGAGACACCCAGGAGGGAATAACCAAGAAATATTTTATGATGCATGATTAGAAAATTCAGGAGGGAAATTGGGGTTGGATATATTAATCTTGAAGTCATCTTCCCAGAAAAGACATTTAAATACGTGAGAGTTAAAGAGAGATCTAAGAGAGAGTAAAGATTTAAAGGTTTCTTAACTTGGAATACACAAACTGCCAAAAATACTTTGAAAACTATTCAATATAATTAATTTCCTGTATAATCTTATGTATTTTGTTTTATGTTTAAAAATTTTATTTTGAGAAAGGGTTTAAAAGGGTTTTTACACTCCGAAAGGTGCACAAGACATAAAAAAGATTAAGAACTTCTGGCATGGAAAGAGAAGAGAACAAAACCCAGGGGAACACTCAGTGACTTTTGGAGAACACCCATGCTAAAGATATGGGATCTGTGAAATTATTCAGCTAAAGAGATGGAGAAGATGTGATCAGATGGGTAGGAAGAGAACCAGTTAAAAGCAGCATCATGAAGACCCAAAATGGAATGTGAATCAGCTAAAAAAAATTCCCAGTAGTTCCAAACAACATATGACAGAATTCTACCTGTTCCCAATTCCAGTTGAGTATTGTTCCCTCAATAGGGCAAATCTTGGAGTTATGTACATATGGTTTGATTTTTTTTTAGTTTCTCCCCCTGTCTCCTACAGGAGAAGGTGGTGGATTTTTGCCAGTGTATCTATTACACTACTGTTTCAGAGCTCAATTTTTGTAAGCAAGGATTGATATTTACAAAATGATAAACAGGACTAAGGTTTCCACCTATGAGCTTGAAATAGAATAAAGTTTTATAATTGGGATTGAACCTAAGATCTTGTTTTCACTGGAAATGTGATAGAAAGAGCTTAACTCACCAGCCACTGGTGCTAGAATCATAGAACATTAGCTCTGGAAAGGACCTTAGATTATACAGATATAGACAAATGATAAAAAAAAAAAACTTTTTCATCTAGAACGCTTATTTTATCTATGGATAATATACATTTTATCCATTTTTATACATTCTTATGTAAAACTTCGCTACACCAATGTGGATTGAAAAATCATCTGAATGTAGTCATCTTTGAGAATTGACTGAATTGCTTTGAGAGGTTAAATGATTTTCCCAGTATCACAACACTAATAGATGTCCTCAAAAGTAGGACTTAAATGCAAGAATACCAGGTTGGCCCCTCTGCTTAGGATTCCACACTGACTCTGAAATGATGTGTACTACAGGCTTCTTGTTTTATCAAGCCTGTGGTTTCAATGATACTGGAAACTCTCATGAAGAATGGGGACGCATTTGTATAACTCCTACTGTGTGCCAGGCAAACTGCTGAGTTCTTTTTCTTACAAATATTATTCATTTGATCTATTTCTTTCTATAAATAGTTTGAAACCTGCTCCATAATTCATAGAGAGTTGCCAAGGGCATTGAAAAGTTAAGTGACTTTCCCAGGATCAAAAAGCCAGTTATAAATTGGAAGCAGGACTTTAATACAAATCTTTCTGACTCTGTAACCAACTCTCTAGACCCCATGGCATAATAATACCTATAGACTTCTAATAATTGATAATATTATTCAGTCATTCTAGTCATGTCTAACTCTTCATGATCCTGTTTGGGGTTTTCTTGTCAGAGACACTATAGTGGTTTGCCATTTCCTTCTCTAGTTCATTTTACAGATAAGGAAACTGAGGCAAACAGGGTTAAATGACTTGACTAAGGTCACATAGCTGGCAAGAGTTTAATTTTAACTCAGATCTTCCTGACTAGACACAGTGTTCTATCCATTGTGCCACCTAAAGTCTACTTCCAACCCCCCAGCATATTCAAGTATCTAAGAGAAGTACTTTCTAAAATGCTAGCACCAAAAATGCTACTGAAATACAAATATTTTGAAATGAATGAGGCCTATTTTAATGGAGCTCAAATCACTTTACATACATTTTTACCTAGCATATCTCACAAAATGTTGTCCTAAATAGAGCCCTAATAACAGTGAGACAATTGAGGCACTTGTCTGGAATTGCAAGATTGAAGGAGTGTAGACAAACATAAAAAGAAAATGTATCTACTATCCCAAGCAAACCAAGACATTAGGATGAAGGATGAAGAGGGTGGGACACAATCAAAGGTGTGTTGGAACTCACTTATACTGATTCTCTAGAGAACCAATTGATAAATTTTTATTGTGTGTATTTATATCTTGGAAATTGGAAAATGTTACAAATCATTCCTTGGTTTATTGATTTGTTGATTGTCTAGACTTAAAAAGATGATGGACAAAATGTTAACTATGCAGATAAACTCGATGGTGTGTTTATATATAGACATACATGCATACATATATGTATATATGTGTGTGTATATTCCCAAGTCTGTTGCTAAACATTTATCAGTACATCCTGGATTCAATCATATATCATTACCTTCAGTGCAAAATTCATAGTTACAGTTCTAATCCCAAACTGCTACTTCACAATAACATAATCAATATATTACAACTATAATGTCACATATATCTGTTGTAACATTGTTTGGCCACATGCCAATTTATGATCTCTTCCTATATAACTAAACACCAATTAGATGACAAAATTTCAGTAGAGGTCCTTACATAGGGCAAGTTTGCAAGCAATAGAAGGAATCAATTAATCATCATTTATATTTTGA
This sequence comes from Petaurus breviceps papuanus, assembly GCF_028583685.1. NCBI lineage: Eukaryota > Metazoa > Chordata > Mammalia > Diprotodontia > Petauridae > Petaurus > Petaurus breviceps. The sequence goes on from NW_027187347.1 coordinate 6,626,371, forward strand.
TTTTTTCTCTCCATACACTCAAAGGAAATTGCTTGCTATTCTCTCAAAATTCTAAGTTATTTGTAAAGCCAAGCATGAGAAGATTCCCAGAAGTCTGCTGCTGTGAACAGGTTCAAGATTCTGATTACATAGTATAGTGAACAGTCTATTCAGAAGTAAATTAAAGCAAAACATTCACAGAAATCAAAGTACAGCATTCGGAATGTTATAACTTCACAACTTATCATTAGAATGGCTACATAGTTTTCACCAAAGTGATCACAGAGTTTTGAACAAAGTACAATCATTTAGTCACTCAATCACATAGTAACTCAATCATCCAGTCACCCTGAAGTGGGCAAGCCTCCTTAATTCAATCCCAAAGTACAAAAAGTCAGTCTTCCACCCAAGAGGTGCTATTAAGTTATAATATCATCAGTCACCAATCAGTACCCTCTTAAGGAGTAGTGGAAAATACAAAAGCCATCCACCCCTAGGTAACAAGTAAGTTACAATTTCATCAGTCAGCATTAAATACCCAAGGAGAAGTTTTCTCATGTGCACTTGAGGCAGGCTCTCAGCTTTCATGGTTCCCCTTCCATGGTCCCATCTCCTGCCCGAATCTAACCAACTGCCATCTGAGTTCAAAGGCAGACAGCTCACAGTTCCTTGTCCAGCTCTCCCTGCAGTTCCTGTTCCACACTGAAGCTCACAGTATCTAGTCCACCTCAAGTCCTTCACAGTTTCTGTTCCTGGGAAGAGAAAACTTAACAGAGCCACAACAATATCTACATACATCAAACTTAGCAAAATTGCAACAATATTCACACATATGGCTGGCACTCTAATCCCGATTCACTTTCTGCCTGTGAAATCAATATAGCCCCCAAACAAAGTACCAGCACCACAGTCATGCTTCCTCTGGCAGTTCAGGCTAGCCCTCTAAGTCTTTGTCAAGAGTTTGGCTGGCTCTCAGAAGAAGCTCCGCCACCACAAGTTCTGTTCTCAAAATCAAAATCTCTTCATGCAGTCTCCACATGACTTGCTCCAAGAAATTCTGTCTCAGTTCTAAATTCTCATTTCTCTTCTCAGTTCTTCTCAATTCTCAGTTCAGTCTTCAGTCCAACAGTAGCAGCCCAGCCTCCAAATGCTTGCTGAGAGAAATTCTCTCCCCCCCTCTCTGCCTCCCCAGCAGCAGCTGCTCTGCCTCTACAAGGTTTACCCCCAAGAAATTCTGACTCTTCCAGCTGGGGCTTTTCTTTATATGGGGTGTTAGCTCCTCCCTGTTCAGCCACTTCCTGTTACATCAGCAACAGGGTTTATACCTTCTGTTTCTTTACAGAGGCTTAATTTGAAATTAAGTGCTAAGTACCTGTTATATAATAATACCAAATTATATGATCAAATACTAAGGTGGATGATATAGACTAAATCATGTGGGATTCCAGAGAAGAAGAAAATCAATGAATGCTAGAAAGGACTAGGTAGAGGAATTATGTCCCTCCCCCCATCCCAAGGAGAAAGAAACCAGCTTTCAATACCCAAAGACATTTTCAAATAAGTTAAGAGTTATTTTCCATGTCCTGTGTGGGGAGTTCATGGCAATATGATAGCTCAATTTAAAATTTCTGATGTGAAGCACTGTTACAACCTTAAAGAACCTGGATTCAGAGAACACAGAGGTCCTCTCTTTCTCTATCAAGAAATAGATCAGATAATGACACTGTGTCTGAACAAATATAGATCTTTAGAAGTTAAAAATTATGGGAAGGTCAGCACTGTAACAAACTGGTCTGGGTTTTCCATACATAGCCTAGCTTGGACCGTGTTCTATACTGCAGCAACAGCAACTACTCCTGCTGCTACTGCTGCTGCTGCTGCCACCACCACCACCACTACTACTACTACACACAACGCACAAATACACACATACATATATATGCCCACACTCTACTTAGAAGTGATTGGTCACATGAAAATAACCTCCCTTAACTCTGGTAAAACTTGAAGAGTACTAAAGTTAGGGATTGAACCTGTGGTTACCGTGTCATAGAGAACTTCCAAGGTGAAGAAATCCATTCTACCCAATTAGGTTGGGACTTTCTTTCCAACTTAAAAGCTAAGAGTAGAGGTTCTTAACCCGGGGTCTACAAATGTGTTTTTGTTTTGTTTTGGTTTGAATAACTATTTCAATATAATTGTTTTTTTTATAATCTTGTATATTTTACTTTATGCATTTAAAAATATCATTCTGATGAGTCTATTGTTATTCAATTATTGTTTAGTTATGTCCTCCTCTTAGTCATCCCATTTCTTGGCAAAGATACTGGAGTGGTTTGCCATTTCCTTCTCCAGCTCATTCTACAGATGAGGAAACTGAAGCAAACAGCGTTACATGACTTGCCCAGGGTCACACAACTAGTAAGTGTCTGAAGTCAGATTGGACTCAGAAAGATGAGTCTTCCTGACTCTAAATCCCACATTCTAACTACTGTACCACCTAGCTGTGCCTTGGTGAATCATCATTTAAATGCATAAACAGACTGTATCATTCATAGCAAAAATAAAATACAGACAAAAAGTCAATTATTTACCGATACCCACACCCATGAAATGAGTCATTTAGCATGTTAGAAAGTCTGATGAAATAATCTCATAACCAGTCAAGCAATGAACTTAAGGACTTGGAAATTAGTTATGACTCTTGTTTTCATGGAGGCCTCAAAGAACATCAAACCAGACTTTTCCAAGCTAAAAGATCTACTATAGGACTGATATTAATAAATATATAATATTAATTAAAAAAAAGAAATACTATCATTATGTGAATTTTGGCACCTTAACTAAATCTTCAGACTATTCCTAGGAGAAAAAAATATTTATGGCATTAAGAGTCAAATAAAAAAAAATTAAAGATAGAGGGATTCATTTTGAACCTACTTAAATATTGTGAGTTTTAAAAATTAAGCTTGGACTTAAGAAATTGTTGCATGGTAGTTTCCATTTGCCTTTGTTAGAAACTTAACATCTACACTCCTGCTTATTTCTACATTTTATTCCACTGAAAATTCTAGAAGTCAAACAAAGACTTTAAAACAGAACTCTTTATTATATCAAAACAAGTGTCAGATTAGTAAAAAAAAAAATCGTTTAAGTTTGTCAACAGAAAAATTTGAAAATTAGAAGCAGCATGTCATAGACAATGTGGTATATTAGATAGGCTATGAATGTGGATTGAGGAAATCTGGGTTCAGATCCCACCTATGGGATTCTGGGTGAGTGAAAGGAGTGAAGACTTCTCAGACTATAAAATCTAGTAAGACTTTTTGTGGGAAACAGGCCCAAGTTCCCCTTCACCAGAAATCACATGATTTACAAGGACTCAAAACTCAGAGAGGTAGTATTTGGTATGCAAAATAAGGACAGAAGTGCTTTCTCAAATGTACATTGGGTGGTCTACTGTTTTCTTGTTCTGGTACTTGAGGTACATTGCCGCACTTAAATTGTGCACCTGACTTCTAGCCAATGGAAAAAAAGGGTCAGCAGGGGGATGAATTCCGCATTAGGGCTTCATAACTTTGCCATTTCCTTTCGTAAATTGCTTCTCCTCCCTGACCATTTGCCAGGAGGGTGGCCCTTTCTCGAGGTGGTAATAAACCATTCTTTTCTGCTTCCTACCTTGAGAAGCCTCTGAGTATTATTTGGGTAAGGATCTCTTTTGTACATAGTTTTGGGGAGCACACAGGTGTATGTCATTTAACTTCACTATAACTCAGTTACCTTATCTGTGATATAAACGAGACAGTCTAAATGTCTCTCAGGTCCCTTCCAACTCTAAATATTCTGGACTTGGGGTCAAAAAGATCTGTACTAAAATACCACTCCTGATATTCACTATCTTTGTGAACATGAGAAAGTCACTTAACTTCATCAAATCTGACATAAATCTCTGAAATTATAAATAATATATGTTATGAACTATGTTGGTAGAGAGAGATCCTTGAACTAACCCCAAAAGCTTACTAACAATTCAGAGCTTTAATAAAAATCTAGATGTTAGTTATCTCTAAATTACTACTGACCTTCCCAGTGCTGGATGGGAAAAGAATATTTTAAAAATGCAATTGAGTATTCTTCACATTATCTTCTAGTCAAGTGATTTACAGATGTGATATTAACATAATATTTAGAACTATAATTGGTAAGGGTGTTAGTACCCAATGAAGAGGTCCCAACCAAGATGGAAATAAAAGGATGCTTTTAAATGTCACTTACAATATCAAATACAGCTTAATGGCCTACTTAGAGAAATATAATAATATACATCCTATTTACAATACTTTTATAATTCTGAATTATAACAGAAAATGTAACTATAAAGACAGACTACATAACAATCATTTTAATATTCTATACTATATAGCCTATAGCTTGTTTTCAGGAAAGGAATATGTACTCTATCTGCTATTTTTAGAGAGTGAAAGAGCATTTCCAAAATTGATTACAGCCTAAGTGGAGAAGAAAGTTGATATACTTGAAAGTAACTGCAGAAAAAAATTTTTTTTGCAGAGCCTAGGTTGAACCTAAAGGTGAACAAAGGTAAGCCTACCATGAGTTGCATCCAAGACATGAGCTATTCAATATCTTTGCAAACAAAATGGGTATTTTAGTGGTCTGGCTAATCAGCAGCATGAGGAAATATGAAGGTTTGGGAATAAAGAATAACTGTGTGTGTGCATACACATGCATGTCTGTACACATGTGTCCTGTGGGTACATGTGTTTTTAATGTCTGTTTCAGTCAAATTCAGAGTAAAGTCTATCCCCAGTGTCATTTCTCAGATCATCATCAGTATTCTAGAAAGAAGTGGTTACAAACATGTCCATAAAAATCATGAAGAGGCTACAGAACCCACAAAATGACACAGAGAAGCTAACCTCCCTCTGAGGATAGCCCAGCAGTAAGGGGCCAGAGCAGTGCTCTGGGAGCTGAGCCCAGCCCCACATGAGCCCAAGATTTGATCCTCAGGGTGAGCCTGACCAGCCACCAGCTGGAGGGACTTCAGATCACCAGCAGCTGTGGCGGTTTCCAGAATTATCAACCCATAGATGCCAAGGACATAGTTAGAGGTAAGTGCAGTGTGGACTTTGGGAAATAGGAATTCAGAGTGTGATCTAGCTTTTGCCCCTGGGGTGAGAAGGAGGTGAGGCCCTGTGGCCCTGCAGCCACTGCAATATGACAGCATCAGGTACTGGCCTGCAGAGTGTAGGGGGACCAAGCAACCAGTCTGAGGGGTAATTGTTCTTACTTTAACCTGATTGGATCTGGATTGCTGCCTAGGGTGGAGGTACTGGGGTGTGTGCCAGCTTGTCAGAGCATGTGGAGCCTTCAGAGAGGGCACGCAACTAATACCTTTGGCATCTGAGAAAACCCCAGCATTTGGTACAAAGATCCCTGCTGGTGACAGAGTTCTACTGTGGCAAAAGGCCCAAAAGTCAAGTAATTGAGTGGCAATATGAGCAGGCAAAGGAATCAAAGCAAACAGAACAACCAAATTTTAAACTCGTATTTTGGGGACAAAAAGGATCAAAGCATGGAATAGGCAGAAAACAATGAAGGCAGAACTCTTGCACCAAAAGTTTCCAAGAAAAATACAAGCTGGTTACAGGTCACAGAGGACCTTAAGAAGGATTCTGAAAACCAAATAAGAGAAGTGGAGGAAAAATTGGGAAGAGAAATGAGAACAATGAAAGAAAATTATGAAATGAGTAAACAACTTGACTGAAGAAAATAACACCTTAAAAAATAGACTAACTCAAATGGCAAAAGAGGCTCAAAAAGGCAATGAGGAAAAGAATTCCTTAAAAAGCCAAATTTGCCAGATGGAAAAAGAATCTCAAAAACTCACTGAAGAGAATCATTCTTTCAGAATTAGCTTGGAACAAATGGAAGCTAGTTGACTTTATGAGAAATCAAAATACTATTAAACATATCCAAACAAATGATAAAATAGAAGGCAGTGTGAAATATCTCGTGGGAAAAAACACTGACCTGGAAAATAGATCCAGGATAGATAATTTAAAAATTATTGGACTTCCTGAAAGCCATGATCAAAAAAAGAACCTAGAAATAATCTTTCAAGAAATTCTCAAGGAACACTTTCCTAATGTTTTAGAGCCAGAGGACAAAATAGAGGTTGAAAGAATCCACTTATCACCTGCTGAAAAAGATCCCAAAAAGAAAACTCCTAGGAATATTATAGCCAGTTTCTGGAATTCCCAGATCAAGGAGAAAATATTACAAGCAGCCAGAAAGAAACAATTTTAATATTGTGGAAACACAATCAGGAACCCAGGATCTGGCAGCTTCTACACTGAGGGATCAAAGGGCTTGGAATATGATATTCCGGAGGCCAAAGGAGCTGGGATTAAAACCAAGAATCACCTACCCTGCAAAACTGTGTATCATGTTTCAGGGCAAAATATGTTATTCAGTGGAATAGAGGACTTTCAAGCATTCTTGATGAAAAAACCACAGTTGAATAGAAAATTTGACATTCAGATACAAGAAGCAAGAGAAGCATGAGAAGGTAAACAGGGAAAAGAAATCATAAGGAACTTATCAAAGTGGAACTATTTACATTCTAACATGGAAAAACAATAATTGTAACTGAGGAAACTTTTCTCAGTATGAGAATAGTTGAAGGGAATAGAAATGTATATATACTTACATATATATGTTTATATAGGAGAGTATATGGACGTATGAATACATATGTGAATGTGTATATATGTGTACAGGTATACATAGATAGAGGGCACAGGACCAATTTAATAGGAAGGGATGAAACCTAAAAGGTGAAATTAAGAGGTGAGAGAGGAATATAATGAGAGGAGATGGGGAGAGACAGAATGGGGTAAACTATCTCATATTTAAGAGGCAAGGAAAACAATGGAGGGGAACAGGAAGGCAAAAGGGAATGGGTGAACATTACTCTCATTGAATTTAGCTTAGGGAGGGAATGACATACACACTAAATAGGGTATATCACCCCACATCGGAGTAGGGGGAAGGGAATGGGAGGGGGGACGATGGAAGGGAGGGCAGACTGGTGGGGAAGGAAGTTAGAAGCACCCATTTTTTTAAATTTTATTATTATTATTATTAGTTTGCTATTTGGAGGGCAATTGGGGTTGAGTAACTTGCCCAAAGTCACACAGCTAAATTTTTGGGGTTTTTTTTCTGTGTGTATGCTAAGTGTCTGAGGCTGGATCTGAACTCAGGTCCTCCTGACTCCAGGGCCGGCGCTCTACTCACTGTGCCACCTAGCTACCCCATAATAGATTTCTTCACATTTTGTTCTTGCTTTTCAGAGTGGGGGAAGGTAGGGCAATTGGGGGTTGTGACTTGCCCAAGGTCACATGACTAGTTTTGTGTTAATTGTCTGAGGCTGGATTTGAACTCAGGTCTTCCTGACTCCAGGGTCAGTGCTTTATTCACTGTGACACCAAGCCGCCCTGGAAGCACCCACTTTTGAAAAGGGACAGGATCAAATTAGAGAATAGAACAAGTGGGAGGTGGGATAGGAGGGAAGGAAATATAGTCAGTCTTTTACAATATATCCACTATGGAAATGTTTTGCATGGCTACACATGTACAACCTATATTGAATTGCTTATCTTCCCAGTAAGAGTGGGTGACAAGGGAGGAAGGGAATAAATCTGGAATTCAAAACTTTAAAATCTAATGTTTATATATATATGCATACATATATATTATATATATATATATATAATATTATTTTACATGTAACTGGGAAATAAGATATACAGGCACTGGGCATAGAGATCCACATTGCCCTACTGGAAAGTCAGAGGGAGAGAAGTTATGGGAGAGAGCAGATTGGAGGAGGGTTTATCCAGTCAGATTGCTATTTTGGGGTGGTGAGTAGGGGGAAAAATGGGGAGAAAATTTGTAACTTATAATCTTGCGGAAATTTATGATGTAACCTAGAAGTTAATAAAGCATTTGATAAAAAAATAATAAAAAACTTAAAAGGATGAAGAATTCCACAGGAATGAGACTCCTGTCCTTTTCTTCAATAAACAGCAAAGAAAAGGACTCAGGAAATTTTCCAGCCATTTGGATGTAAGAACTTCCTCACAAAAGCTGTGAGTTGGGAGAATATTCTGAGCATTCATATGTAAATCATACACCAAATCTCCATTCTCCTCCCTTCTCCCCTTCCCACTTTTCATCTCTCTCTCTCTCTCTCTCTCTCTCTCTCTCTCTCTCTCTCTCTCTCTCTCTCTCTCTCTCTTTCTTTCACCCTTTCTTCAAATATTGAGATTAGAAAAATGGGTATGGGGGTGTTTTGTTTTTACTGATCATCACAAATTCATACATAGGAAATAGGGTCCCTTAGCCTCCACAGTCCTAAAAAGAAACAATGCACAAAGCAGAAATGAATTGTGAATTCCAAGATATAACAGTAGAATAAAAGGCAAGTCTCATTCAAATAGAATACCTGAATAAACAGTTTATGTTTGCATACATTTCTCCTCTTTCTGTGAAATCCATGAAGCCCCTAAGAGCTTGGTTTCTAAAAACCTCTCATTGAAAGTTAAACTTCATGGCATTTCTGCCCCACCTCAAATGCCCACTCCTCTAACCAGTCTGAAATGCACCGAATTATAGGTATTTCTTGGCGGGAAGCTATTGCCCAGTCTGAGGGTAATGCTTCAGCAATATCAGGAATGAATTTGATGGTTCAAAAGAGGGGTAATGAAGTATTTAATCCATGAAGTTTTCATGCCCTTGAGAAAGCATGTGGTAGGTTAAATATTATTTCCTGAAGCCTCTCTCCAGTAAATGTGAGTTTTACACACAATCTCATGTAATCTGCACTAGTGTTTAAGATAGCCAGAATTATTTACAAATGATTTGCTACTGACTTTCAGAGATTCAGAGAGGTTAACATTACATGATCATTTTCTGAGTGAGGAAACCAAGGTCCATAGAGGCTAAACCAGTGTTTCATAGGTACAAAACAACCACTGATCCACACTGTTATTTCCTGCATAGACTAATAACATGGACTAATAAGTAATACCTAATTACATTCAATTCCATTAACTCAATAAACATTTATTAAATACCTACTGCATGCCTGTCACTGTCCTGAATACTGTGGAAGATATAAAGTTGAGGTGAGATGATGTCTCATTGAGCTTGTCTATTTGAGGGATGAGACATGAACACAGATAACAATAATTCATAATGTCATGAGAAGAATACAAAACAGCATATGAAGAAAGATCCAACTTCAAAAAATCATTACTGACCAGAGGGATTTGGAATAGCTTTTTGAAGGAGATGAATTTGAGCTGGACATTAAGACAGGCAAGAACATTCCTAGTAATAGGGAACACTGTGATGAAGGTTCAGAGGTGGGAGAAAACAGAGCATATACGGGGAGCAAGGGAGGGCAGAATTGTCCAATTTAACTGGAACATTGATGATGGGCAGAGGCCTAATATGAGATAAGGTCAGCAAATGAGAGTGACGTCAGACTACGAAATGCCTCAAAAGCTATGCCAAAGACACATGAAGTCTACTTGTGAGTAAATATGGGGCCACTAAAAATCGTTGAACAACTGCAATATAATCAGATTTAAGCAAAAGGAAAATAAGCTGGATAGCAATATGAAGAATTAACTGAAGAGGAAAGGGAGTGGCTATGAGGAAAACTGCTAGGTGACAATTATAACAACAGGAAGGAAGAATAGTAAGGATCGGGGGTGGAGTCAAGATGGTGAGGTAGAAACAGGACTTCCCCATGTCTCCAGATTCCACCCTCCCCAATACATGTAAAAAGGGGACTCTAAAGAAACTTAGGAGCTGCAGAACCCACAAAATGATACAGAGAAGCTAACCTCCTGCTGTGGATGGCACGGCAGGCTGTCAGGAATCAGCCAGCAAATCGGTCAGCTCAATGCTCTGAGAGACTGCCTAGCCCTACACCAAAACTTTAGCCACAGGGCATGCCTGACCAGCCACCAGCCAGAGGGACTCCACATCAGGAGCAGCTGTGGCCATTTCCAGATTTATCAACACACAGATGAGGAAGGGCAAAGTGAGAGGTCAGTGCAGTCTGGACTTTGGGACCCTGTAAGTGGAAGTGCATGGCTTTTGCCCGGGGGCAAGAAGCTACTGAGACACCAGCACAGCCAGCCAGCTCCATGTGGCAGCTTCAGCTCCTGGCCTGCAGAGTATAGGGGGACCAAGCACCAGGCTGAGGGGTAATTGCTCTTGTGTTAACCTTCTTGGATCTGGATTGCAGTCTAGGGTGGAGGTCCTGGGGTGCATGACCAGCTTGCCAGAGCATGTGGAGGCTTCAGACAGGGCACCTATCTAATACCCCCAGTAGCTGAGAAAACCCCAACATTTGGGACGAAAGCTCCCCTGTCTGGTGGCAGGGTCCTACTGTGGCAAAAAGCCCGGGGGTCAAGTGACTGAGGGGAGACATGACCAGGCAACAGTAACTAAGCAGACAGAAAATTCCAACATTAGACTCCTATTTGGGGACAAAAAGGAGCAAAGCATGGAAGAGGAGGAAGACAGTGAAGTCAGAACTCCTGCACCAAAAGCTTCAAAGGAAAATATGAGCTGGTTACAGGTCATAGAGGATCTTAAGAAGCAGATAAGAGAAGTGGAGGAAAAATTGGGAAGAGAAATGAGAACGATGAAAGAAAATTACCAAATGAGAGTCAATAGCCTGAATGAGGAAAATAACACCTTAAAAAACAGACTAACTCAAATGACAAGAGGCTCAAAAATGCAATGAGGAGAAGAATGCCTTAAAAAGCCAAATTTGCCAGATGGAAAAAGAATCTCAAATGTTCAATGAGGAGAATCATTGCTTCAGAATTAGATTGAAGCAAATGGAAGCTAATGACTTTATGACAAATCAAGATACTGCTAAACAGATCCAAACAAATGAAAGAATAGAAGGCAATGTGAAATATCTCATGGGAAAAACCACTGATCTGGAAAATAGATGCAGGAGGGAGAATTTAAAAATTATTGGACTACCTGAAAGCCATGATCAAAGTAAGAACCTAGAAATCATCCTCCAGGAAGTTCTCAAAGAAAACTGCCCTGATGTTTTAGAACCAGAGGGCAAAATAGAGGTTGAAAGAATCCACCGATCACCTCCTGAAAAAGATCCCAAAAAGAAAACTCCTAGGAATATTATAGCCAGGTTACAAAATTCCCAGATTAAGGAGAGAATATTACAACCAGCCAGGAAGAAACAATTTGAATTTTGTGGAAACACAATCAGGATAACCCAGGATCTGGCAGCTTCTACACTGAGGTATAGAAGGGGTTGGAATATGATATTCCAGAGGTCAAAGGATCTGGTATTAAAATCAAGAATCACCTGCCCTGCAAAACTGAGTATCATGTTTCAGGGGAAAATATTCATTGGAATAGAGGAATTTCAAGCATTCTTGATGAAAACACCAGAATGGAATAGAAAATTTGACATTCAGATACAAGAAGCAAGAGAAGAATGAGAAGGTAAACAGGGAAAAGGAATCATAAGGAATTTATCAAAGTTGAACTATTTACATTCCTACATGGAAAAACAATAATTGTTAACTTTTGAAACTTTTCTCAGTAGTTGAAGGGAATAGAAATATATATATGAGGGTATATGGGCATATGAATACATATGTGAATGTGTGTATATATGTTTACAGGTATACATAGATAGAGGGCACAGGACCAATTTAACAGGAAGGGATGATACTTAAAAAAAGGTGAAATGAAGAGGTGAGAGGGGAATATAATGAGAGTAGATGGGGAGAGACAGAATGGGGTAAACTATCTCATATAGAAGAGGCAAGGGAAAATGGTTACAATGGAAGAGAAGAACAGGAAGGTAAAAGGGAATGGGTCAACCTTATTCCCCTTGAATTTGGCTTTAGGAGGGAATGAAATACACACAAAATAGGGTATCTCACCCTCCAGGAGAGTAGAAGGGAAGGAGATGAGAGGGGAGATTATGGAAGGGAGGGCAGGCTGGGGGGGGGGGGAGGAAGGTGGTAGCACCCACTTTTGAAAAGGGAGATCAAAGTAGAGAATAGAACAAGTGGGAGGTGGGATAGGAGAGAGGAAAATATAGTCAGCCTTTTACAATATATCTACTATGTTATTGTTTTGCATTAGCCACAAATGTACAACCTATACTGAACTACTTATCTTCCTAGTGAGGGTGGGTGACAAGGGAGGAAAGGAATGAATCTGGAATTCAAAGCTTTAAAATAAAATATTAATATATATGCTATTATTAATACTACTTTATGTGTAATTGGGGAAAAAATATATACAGGCACTGGGGCATAGAGATCCACTGGAAAAATTGAAAGGGGTATGGGAGAAAATATGGGAGAGAGCAGATTGGAGGAGGGGATATCCTGTGGGACTGATATTTTGGGGCAGTGGGTTGGGGAAAAACAGGGAGAAAATTTGCAACTCAAAATCTGGCAGAAATGAATGATGTAAATCATAAGTTAATAGAGCATTTGAAAACAAAACAAAACAAAACAAAAAAGAATAGTAAGGATCCACAGCAGAGTGGTGCCCTTGAGGCTAGAGAAGAGAGAATCAATGTAATAGAGATGATCACCAAGACTTGCTGACTCCAAGGTTACAAAAAGTAGAGAAGGAGCATATTATAATATCCCTGAAGAAATAATGAAGCTGGAACAAGGAACATGTTTAGGAGAAAAGATGGCGAACTTTGTTTTAGATATGTTGGATTTAAGGTGCTCATGTGATGTATTAGTAGAATTATCTCAAAAGAAGCAATACTAGTCTAGAAAAGAAGGAACCCATCAGATATATAGATAAGTATGGATATAGAGGGCGGCACTGCGTAAGAACACCAGCCCAGGCATCAGGAGACCTGGGATTGGTTCCGGCCTCAGATACTTGGCACCCACACAAAATAACTGGCCATGTAACTTTGAGCAAGTTACTTAACCGCAGTTGCTTAGAAAAAAAAAGGATGGATATAGACATATCTAGATAGATAGATAGATAGATAGATAGATAGATAGATAGATAGATAGATAGATAGATAGATAGCAGTCATATTAATAAATGTAATAATTGAAACCATATGAGTAAATGAGATTGCTAAAAAAAAGTGTAGAGAGTTTAGGGGAAAAGACTAAGAGAAGACCCTGGGTGAACCCTCATTTTAAGGCTTCAGAAAAAGGACTAATGAAAAAAGAAGCTGAAGGAGTGGTTTGGGAGGTATGATAACTAACTTGATGGGCTACCTCTCTAACTGCAAGTCATAGGCTATGATCATTTTTCATCCACTTTGTATCATGAATGTGGATGGTTAGACAAAAACTTTTCTGACTACAATTGTTTTCACTAAGAAATTGCTGTAGCATTCCAGGGCTAGATAAAATAAGTTTGGTAAAATATGTGAACAGGTGTATTTGAAGAACCTTGTCATCCATAAGGAATCTTCTTTTTTTTCCTAACAAAAGCTAAAGTTTTATATTTAAATAAACAGAAAGACTGAGGGTAATTAGGTTTGATTTTCTGTCTAACTCAAAATTTGTAGAAAGAACTGAGAAATACTCATATATTTTGTACTGTCAATAGAAATGTAAACTTTAGAAATTTTACATGACTTTTTTTTCAGTATTTATGACTTAAATCCCCCACCAAGTCCTATCTCAATGGTCCATTCTGACATAAAGGTAACTCTGGATTCTTGAAGTCTATCACAGCAAAACATAAACCCTGGCAGATTCTAGTATGCTGGAAAGGCTTCAAGTACAGTCCTGGCAACAAATAATGTTGTACAGCCTAGCTAAGTACAGCCAGCCTAGCTAAGCATGTAAAGACTCATTATCAGTTGGTTTGATGGTTGGCAATAAATTCTTTGGCCATAGCAAGACATGAAACAAAGAAAATTGCAAACCGAACCACAATTGTACACCACCCACTTCCACTACTGTATAGCAGGAAAAAAGGTTCAGAAGATACCAGGAATCATAGTTCTTGGATTATCTATAAACATGAATTTAGCTATTGATACTCTAAACAGTAGATTTTTGTCCAGTCACTTAAGAATAAACAAACTAGAAGAGGGGGAAAAAATCATATTGATTGACATTCTTACTATAATTGAAGAGACAGGAAGCTGACCAACAATTTCATGAATATAGGGAAATGCTGTGGATGGACACACTCTCTTCTAATCTAGATCAGTGCCTTTTCTGCAAGTTAAAGTCTTAGAGAGTTGCCTAGAACACTTAAAGGTTGTGACATGCTCATGGTCACAGAGTCAATATGTGTCAGGACTTGAACCTAGTTCTCTAAGATTTCAAGTCCACTTATGTGCAGTCAATATCTCTATATCCCAATCTGCTATCAATTCACAAGTATTTAATAAATGCCTACGAAGTCCCAAGCACTAAGCGAGGTGCTGGAGAGGCAAATACGAAGGAGAAAATAATCTCTACTCACAATGAGCTAATATTTTAGTGGGGGAGCAAAGTATGTATTACATTTCTTTCCATCAGTTTGGACTATGCCAACAATTAAAAACACTTTTAACAATTAAATACTCTTAATTAAGAAATGCTCTTTTCTGTTCTAATTTTTAAAAACTAGCAAAAAAATACACCTAATTGTGTATATATTATTGCTTAAAGAATTTATATTATCATTGGAAATATCAATAAGTTCAACAATTTGATTTTTATAGGTTTTTTATTCTGCATTTCTTCTTTGCATTCTTGTTGATTCTAGACGGTAACTCTGCTCTCCCAATTGTATCACTTTTCTTGAAAATCTGAAGATGTATTAGTATTTAAAATTTCAAAATATACTTTATGACCACTTTTTCAGTGATCTTAAATAAAACTTACACTCAACTTATTTGAACCTTTTGGAGACCAAACCCTATAAAAATAAATAAATGGCCTTTAATACTTGCAAGGGCAAGTGGGGCTTCTTTGGAATCCAAAATTAAAAGATAGTAGATTTAGAGTCAGAAAGGACCTTACAAATGAGGTAAATGAGGCTTAGAGAAGTTAAATGATTTGCGCAGTGTCACACAGATCCAAGGTCATCAAGGTAGTAAGCATCATTTTGAACCTAGGTCTTCTGACTTCAGAACCATTGTCACTCTGTGCCATACTGTCTCAGTGGATGGTTGCATTTCAGTTTTTTTAATGTATTTTATTTTTAATTTATGAAATAAAACAAGCATTTCCATAACATGGCATAAAAAGGTGATTGCACATGAAACTGCAAATCTACTATCCACAACTTGCTATTACTTTCAAACATACAACAAAATTATCATGTAAACTTTTTTTTTTTCCTTCACTACCCCTCACTGCTCTAGTGATGGCTACCACTAGACACAAATAGTTGTATATACATGTAAAATCATTCTATACATACTTCTATTTATCAGTTCTTTCTCTGGATGTAGATACTGGTAGTTTCTTTCTTCATATGTCCTTTATAGTTAATTTGTATATTCATAATAGTCAAAATGACTTATTCACTCAAAATCATTCTTAAAACAATATTGCTGTTATTATATACAATGTTCTCTTGGTTTTACTCATTTAGCTTTTCATTATTTCATGCAAGTCCTTCCATGCTTTTCCAAGATCATTGAGCTCACCATTCTTTTAGGACAACAGTATTCCATCCCAGTCATAAACCACTACTTGTTCAGTCATTCCCTAATTGATGAACATCTCTGTAATTTCTAGTTTTTTGCCACCACAAAGAGAGATGCTATAAACATTTTAGAACATATTGGTCTTATCTTTTTTCTCTAATAATCTTTGGAATTAGACCTAGCAGTGGTATTGCTGGGTCAAAAGGTATAGCTAGCTTAATTCTTTGGGCATAATTCCAGATTACTCTCCAAAATGGGGGGATCACTTTACAATTCCACCAACAATGAATTAGTGTCCCAATTTTTCACATCCTCTCCAACATTTTTCACTTTCCCCTTCAATCATTTATGTCAATCCAGTATATGTAAAATGATAACTCAAGACTGTTTTAATTTTCATGTATCAAATCAATAGTGATTTAAAGCATTTTTTTCATATAATTATAAATTGTTTTTAATTTCTTTACTGAAAAACTGCCTGTCCTTTTTCCTTTGACCATTTATTATTTGGGGAATGACTCATATTCCTATGGATTTCACAGTTTATATATATATTATATATATATATATATTTTATATGAAACTTTTATCTGAAAAACTGTCTATAAAATTTCCCCAGATTTTGTTTTTCTTCTGATCTTGACTACATTTATTTTATTTATACAAAAAAACTTCTAATTGAATACAATCAAAATTATCCATTTTGCACCTAACTTTGCTTTCTATCTCTTGTTTATCTATAAATTTCTCACTTATCCATAAGTCTAATGAGTAATATGTTCCATGTTCTTCTAATTTTCTTGTAATATCTCTCTTCTTATCTAGGTTTGTAATGGGAATGTAAATTTTAAAGATCTTCCTGCCCCTACACTAAAGTGCACCTGGAGCCTGGGGTGGGAGGCTTGTTTTTCAGTAGATACTTCTTGATTGGCTAGTAAGTCAATAAGGTTGTTACATTCTCTGAGCCAGGAGAAGGCTATATAAGCCCTGATGTGTAGCTTTGTTTTGGGGGCTCACTTTGAGAAATGTTCTGTGATTTGATCTGGATTCTGGGAAGCCGTTGTTGAGAGCCCCCCCTCAGCTTTGAAAAACCCAGATGTTGAAACCCAGATGTTGATTGGGTATGGATGTAATGGTTGGACAGTTTGGAAACTGTCTACTTGATCTGTTTCTCTGTCTTGATAATTCTGTCTGTGTATTCTGAAGTTCAGGGTGCTGACCTTTTTCCCCTGAAGTAGGTTAACTATACATATTTGACTGATTAAAGTAAGCTTGTTAACCCATTTTAAGTTGCTTTCCTTTATCGAAGCAGATCCAGGAACCTGTGTTGGCAGCGACCCTAGGGATGCTGGGGTGCTTGCTGCTACAAGGTCATGTATCCATTTTGACCTTCTCTTGGTAAATGGTATAAGACATTGGTCTATGCTCAGTTTCTGCTATACTGCTTTCCAGCTTTCCCAAAAAAATTTTACCAAATAATGAATTCTTATCCCAAAATTCAACAAGCATAAAATAGGTATCTACAAGTCTATGAGCTACAGAAAGTCCCAATCTACTTCAGTAGAAGGAATTTCCTCATTTGAGCATATCCTATAACAAGTTTTAAACTCAATCAGGCTTGGGGTTTTGTTTTGCTTTGGTTTATTTGTCCTTTTAAATTCCAGATACAGGGTGTAGAATCCTTACCAAATCAAGAATCAAGTCATGATAGCATTAGAGACAGGATTCCAACCCAAATATGAAACCAGAAAGCCCAATAGGGAAGTCCTGAGAAGCCATGTTAAATAGAATAGGACCAAAGACAGTGCTCTGGGTTGCTGCACTACAGACTTTCTTCCAAATTGATACTGATGCACTAACTTCTCTTTGATTCTAGTTAATCAATCAGTTTTCAATCCATTTGGTCCATATCTCCCCATCTTTTTTAATACTAGATATTTTATTTACTAACTGCAGTGCAATTAAAATTAGAATAAAATGTCATTAAATAAAGGATTGAAAATTGACTAGGGACCAGATAACTTAATTCTAAAGCACTTGTAGTCAAAGAACAATCATAGAAATAGCAGATAACTTTATTAAAGCTAATGACAACAATGAGACAATATATGAAAATTTTGGTGATGCAGATAAAGCAGTACCAAAGGGAAAGAGTATTATCTAAATGCTTTTGTCTACAAAAAAAGAGAAAGAACAGATCAATAAAGAGGTTATTCAATTAAAAAAGCTCTAGAAAACCAACAAATGTTCCATTAAATAACAAAATAGAAATTCTGAAAATTACAGAAGAGATTTATAAATTTAAAGTAAAAAACTGAATTAAAATACCTGGTAACTTTTTTTTAACAAATAGAAATAAAATTTATTTGTTCCATGACAAATAAATAAATTGTTTTTATAAAAGCAATTCCTTTCAGATACTCTACCTTTAAGTGACATAAAAAAAGCTTCAGCATCCTTTTTAATGCCAATATTTTGCACAATTTAGATATAGCTATTGAAGTAAGTTTTAGCAGTAAAAAAATACAAAAAAGGAAAGAAAAACAAAGAAGAGAAAGAAAAGTAACCCACCGAGAAGCTTATGTATCAAGTAAGATTTGGTTAATATCGGTTTTTAAAATTACATCCAGAATTTGAATTACCCTAATTGCCATACCAATTAATTACCTATTGTTGGACTCCAGGTACTTTGTAAGAAAAATTGAACTAATAAACATAATATCCAATGATTGGATTGTTTGTAGAGAATCTGCTATATAATACTGGGTTTAGAATTGGAAGTTTTCAATTAAGCTACAACTTTATATTTGATTCCACTGACTAAAGATGCAGTTTTTAAAAATCTGCTTCTGTGGTAAATTTCTAGAATTAAATTATAAACACAAAGCATTGTATTGTAAATATTGTACCCTGGTAACTTTTTTAACACGTACAAATCATTAGCTAACATGATTTTTTGAAAAATGGGGGGAAATCACCAGTATCAAAAATGTGAAAGAATTCACAGCAAATGAAGAATAAATAAAGGATGTTGTTAGAAATTAATTTTCCATTTATATACTAATAAAACCAACAATTTAAATGAAAGGAATGACTTTTCTAACCATTTTCCCTTGCCTCTTCTATAAGAGATAGTTTACCCGATTCTGTCTCTCCCCATCTTTTCTCATTATATTGCTCTCTCACCTCTTAATTTCACCTTTTAAGTATCATCCCTTCCTATTAAATTGGTCCTGTTCCTTCTATGTATACCTGTAAACATTTATACACACATTCACATCTGTATTCATACCCCCACATACTCTCCAATATAGACATATATATATGTGTGTGTGTGTATACATATATATATATAATCAACTTTTCCCTTCTATTACCTTCAACTATTTTCATACTGAGAAAAGTTATATCAGTTACAATTATCATTTTTCCATGTAGAAATGTTAATAGTTCAACTTTGATAAGTGCCTTATGATTTCTTTTCCCTATTTACTTTCTCATGTTTCTCTTGCTTCTTGTATCTGAATGTCAAATTTTCTATTCAACTCTGTTTTTTTTTCATCAAGAATGCTTGAAAATCCTCTATTTCATTGAATGACCATATTTTCCCCTGGAACATGATATTCAGTTTTGCTGAGTAGGTGATTCTTGGTTTTAATCTCAGCTCCTTTGCCCTCTGGAATATCATATTCCAAGCCCTTTGATCCCTCAGTTTAGAAGCTGCCAGATCCTGAGTTATCCTGATTGTGTTTCCACAATATTCAAATTGTTTCTTCCTGGCTGCTTGTAATATTCTCTCCTTGATCTGGGAATTTCAGAACCTGACTGAAATATTCCTAGGAGTTTTCTTTTTGGGATCTTTTTCGGGAGATGATAGGTGGATTCTTTCAACCTCTATTTTGCCCTCTGGTTCTAAAACATCAGGACAGTTTTCCTTGAGAACTTCTTGGAGGATGATTTCTAGGTTCTTTCTTTGATCATGGCTTTCAGGTAGTCCAATAATTTTTAAATTATCTCTCCTGGATCTATTTTCCAGGTCATTCGTTTTCCTGGTGAGATATTTGTAGCGGCAAGCACCCCAGGGTTCCCAGGGTTGCTGCCAACACAGGTTCTTTGATCTGCTTTGATAAAGGAAAGCAACTCAAAATGGGTTAACAAGCTTACTTTAATCAGTCAAACATATGTATCGTTTACCTAGTTCAGGGGGAAAAGGTCAGTACCCCGAACTTCAGAATATACAGAGAGAATTATCAAGACAGAGAAACCGATCAAGTAGACAGTTTCCAAACTTTCCAACCATTACATCCATACCAAAGCAACCTCTGGGTTTTTCAAAGTCGAGGGGGAACTCTCAACAACGTCTTCCCAAAATACAGATCAAATCACAGAACAATTCTCAAAGTGAGCCCCAAAACAAAGCTACACATCAGGGCTTATATAGCCTTCTCCTGGCTCAGAGAATGTAACAACCTTATTGACTCACTGGCCAATCAAAAAGTATCTACTGAAAAACAGAACTTCTGACTTCACTGTCTTCTTCCTGTTCCATGCTTTGATCATTTTTGTCCACAAAATAGGAATCTAATGTTGGATTGCTTTGCTTGGTTTGCTTCCTTTGCCTGGTCATTTTGCCCCTCAATTACTTGACTTTTGGGCTTTTTGCCACAGTAGTACTCTGCCACCAGATAGGGAAGTTTCATTCAAAATGCGGGGGCTTTCTCAGCTGCTGGAGATATTAGTTGGATGCCCTCTCTGAAGCCTCCAAACACTCTGGCAAGCTGGTCACACACTCCATGACCTCTACCCTAGACAGCAATCCAAATCCAAGCAGGTTAAAGCAAGAGAAATTACCCCTCAGATTGGTTGCTTGGTCCCCCTACACTCTGCAGGCCAGGAGCTGAAGCCGCCATGACGGCAGCTATGCCATGACTCCTCAGTGGCTTAACCCCCTGGGGCCAAAAGGTGACACACTCCCAACTACTGGGTCCCAAAATCCACACTGCACTGACCTCTCACTTTGTCCTTAGCATCTATGTATTGATAATTCTGGATCACCACAGCTGCTGGTGATCTGGAATCCTTCCAGCTGGTGGTTGGTCAGGCCAGCCCTGGGGCTAAAACCTCTGGCTCAAGTGGGGCTTGGTTTGGTTCCCAGAGTTCTATGCTGGCCAATTTCTGCCAGCCTGCCAGGCTGTCCTCAGTGGGAGGTTAGCTTCTCTGTGTCATTTTGTGAGTTCTATAGCTCCAAAGTTTGTCCAGAGTCCCCTTTTACATGGATTGGAGGTGGTGAGAGCTGGAGCCATGCAGAGGTCCTTTTTCTACTCTGCCATCTTGACTCCACCCCAATCCATATCTCCCCATCTTGCACATACAATAGCAGAAGAGATGCTGGAAATGTTTTGATAAAATTACCTATCTCCAATGCCTAACTAAATGTCCATATCCCTTACCTAATTTTACATGTCTTCCAAATTATATTTCTTAAAATCCTTTCACAAACTACTCCTAACTTTGTGACCTATCTTTTCCACAAGTATTTGCACCCTTTGCCATCCAGTCCCTTATCATTAAAAGTGGATTACTTCCTTCTAGTTTGGTATATTGAAAGAGCTTGTTTTCAGACATTGTATAGGTCAGAAGGAAAGTAAAGAAACAGAAGAGGTCCTGTTGGCAATCATAAACAAATAAAAATTAAAGGAAACATTGAGTCAGAAACCCAAGATGAGAAAATGAAAGTTCCTTCAGACAGAATTTAAGGCAACACTGGAAGGTTTGCAAAATACACAGAGAAGCATACTAAAAGCTATGTGTCCTCTAACCTTTTAAAGTATAAATCCAAATGATGCTATATGAGAATGAAAAGGCTTCTTTTTTTTACTTTTTATTAAAATAAATTTAAATTAAATTAAATTATTACCTAAAAAAGAATGAAACCTAGAATACCCCCCAAAGAAACCCAGAAATTTCCTTTCCCAGAAAACTGTGCTTTGTATCACTAAAAAGTATGTATATTCGGGGATCTTTTAGGCATTATTCTGGAGTTTTCATTTCTAGACAAACAAGTCAAGATAAGGAGTGTCATAGTATACAGTTTGTGTGGGATTGTGTATTACAGCTAATCCAGAATAATATAACTGTCAGGATCAAAATTTAGTAGGACAATATGGTCTATTCTTTTGTTCTTAATTCTTTTTTTATTATTAATTTTTGTATCTCCCTTGGAGTCCGAATATTTTGTGCACATTCAGCACTTTATCCTTTTTTGTTGAATGAATGAAAGAATGAGTGAATGGTTAAAGAAAATATTGATAATATGTCTGGATTGCATGGCAGTACTGAAATGAATATGAAATGGTCATAGATCCCTTCTCATTTCATGTTGCCAGGATCCAGGGTGAAAGATATGCTCTCTCTCATACCCTTCCCCCCTGATCCAATCCCACAAGTTGTTTCTATGATGGAGAGAGAACCCTGAAGTAGCAGTCTGAGTATTCTGTAGTGTCAGCTCTCTTGTCAGCACTCTCAGAGTAACATAGAACACACTTCCCTTTTTCTGATGCTGTACTGACTTTCTTATGTTGAATTTGAGATAGGAGAGGAATTTGGAAAACCTGTCTCTCTTGTCACTGGCTGGCTGAGCTGCCAATCAACATCAAGAAGACTAGGGCAAAACAACATCCAACTGAAACCACGGTGGGCTAATCTGACACCAACTGACAACTGCACAATTTGGGAACAGTGGTGGAAAGAAGCACATTCTTTATGCCTCATAATTATTCCTGGAACATCCTTAATAGGAAATTGTTAAATGCAGCCCTGCATGATAGATTGATGAGCAGAATAGGGAAGGGTGGAAGGATGATTTCCAAACTGAGGGTGGCTTTGCCCTCTTAGCATTTGGAGTAGGTTCTCATAAACGCCCACAAGGAAGTAGGAGGCAGAGAGAAAGCAGGATGGCCCTTAGAGCTGTAGTATGAGTCAAGAGCAGGTGGTATGAGTTACAGCAGATAAATAGTGGGCAAGAAAGAGCATACCAGGCTGTCTGAATTGAAGCTAGGGACTTGAAAACACCTCTCCTGGGAATTTCTAGACCTTTAATAAAAACCAAGGGGAAACCTCCTTTCACAGCAGGGAGAATCTTAGAGGCCATATGATCATAGATTTAAAGATGGAGGGGACATTGGAGAACATCTAGTCCAACCTCCTCACATTTCCTGTAATGAAAGTGACATATAGAGAAGTTAAATGACTTGCCCAGTGTCACACAGCAAGTGTCTGAGGCAAGATAGTCTGCCATAGTGGTAGAGAGGGTAAAGTTCTGGATTTAATAGGGACCTAGTTTTATAACATGATTCTGTCACTCACTGCCTGTGTGACCTTGGACCAATCACCTAACCCCTTTTGGTTTCAGTTTCCTCATCAGTAAAATGAGGGGGTTGGTTTAGATTGACTTTAAGGTCACCCCCATCTATCTATGATTCTGAGATTTCCAACTCCAAATAGAGTGCCCTATCTACGATACCATGCCCACCTCCCTATGACTTCACTTCATATAGAGGAAAGGAAAGCATCCTTTGACCCCTTCACATGGAAAATTGGGTTAAAATGTTCCTTTGAAGTCCTTGAAAAGTAGCTGATTCCAGGTCATGAATTTAAGGTTCAAAAGATTACAAACCTAGGTAACTTAGAAGCCCTCTAGTGCAACCAACTCATTTTACAGATGAGGAAAATGAGGTCCTCATGTGGTCAAGCATTTTGCCCTAAGGTTATATAAATAGTAAACATCAATAATTGCAGGAAATAATTTCAATTGGCAGGTGGTAGCGTATATTGGGAAGAGCCTTGGCTCTCATGTCAGAGTATCTGGGTTCCATTATACCCACACTGCCTCCCAATTAAAAAGGTTTCAAGCAAATAGTGCCATTTACCCAAAGTGTTTCTCTTTTTTTTTAAAATTTCTACCTCTCCTAAACTTCCAAGCTGCATTGCTAAGCAAAATAGATGTAGTTTTCTTCTAAGTTAAAATAAGCAATTTTCATACTCATAAATGTTTAAATATTCACTTAATATAGTAGTATACACATTAAGGACTATTTCCATAGTCACAGATATCAGGGTAAAAAATACTTTGAAATGAACATTTCAAGTATTTCCAGTGCTATCCCTTTTAGAGCCAGAATACTATAACAAAATGCAGACAGTATTCCTCAAAGACAAAGAAAGCAGTCAACCAAGCTACAGAGCTACTGTCACAACAATGAAAAGTGTTGAAATGGAAAGAAGACTATATATGTGTCTATATCTGTATATAACACATAAGGCTGTAAAATGAAGCCTAATGAATTTCTCTTCCCAGCATTACATGATTTTAATGTCATTCCTTTTTTCCTCTATAGAAGCTGACAACTATGGAAGCACTTAAATAAAAATATGACAACCTGACCAAGAGCTTTTCCTAATTGTAATCTATGGTCTATATCCCTTGATTCCTTGGTTATGAGCTCGTGTTCATATGGTGAGAAATGAAACAACTGCATATTTCCTCAGGGAGGATGCTTGTCTCAAGCTAATTGCTATGTCAAGTGTTTTTGTAATTGGTATAAACAATTCTTGAATTAACCATTCTTAGCTATCCTTAAACTTTTAGTTTTTATTAATCAATTGTCAAAAAGGTAATTGCCACTACTCCCCTCAACAAATACTATTTATTTGAATTAAATGGCAGCATATGTATAAAATATGAATGAAGGTCAATGAATGAAAAATGCATTTATTAAGTGCTATGCTTAAAGCAGCAGGCTAAGCATCAGGGATACATATAAAGGAGTAAGACAGTACCTTATCTTAAGCAGCTTATGTTCTTTTTTTTATTTTTTTTGTTCTTTATTAATTTGTTTGTTTACTTTTAATTTACAAGATCCAGTTCCACAATTCCTTTAGTTTCAAATTTTCTCTCCCTCCCTCCTCTCCCCAACCATGGCTTAATAGATCTTCCATTTCTTAAAAAAATCTACGATTTCCTTTTATGAGTACTCCCTCCACCAGTAGGAGGTTCAGTTGCTCATGACTTAGGTCCCTGATCAAGAGCCAGAAGGAAGGTCAGGGGCCATCTTGTTCAACCTCTTAATTTGAAAGACAAGGAACCTGAAGTTCAGGAAAGTAAAGCAACTTACCCAAAGTCATGCAGGTTATAAAAGCATCAGAAGTAGGATTTTAATCCAGTTTCTCTGGCTTCAAAGTCATCATTCCTCTGGTAAATGTATTGGTGAATTTCATGAAAATCTTGGTGAATTTTCATTTCATTTTCATTTCAATCTTTACTAAGTATCTATAATAATAAAAGCTGCAGAGAGAGTGCCAACCTGCATTGGTAGAGGGATTTTTCTCATTTAGGAGTTTCTTATGCCAAAGAAATCATAATTTCTGTCCCTATCCCATGTATAAGGAACAGTACTAAAGACAACAAGACCATCTCTCCCCTCAAGGGGCTCACTGTCTACTGGAGAATATGATATGTTCACAAATAAGTAAAATAGATGGTAATTTGATGGAGAAAGCAGGAGTAACAATGGGATGGATCAGGAAAGTCTCTGTGAGAGGTTCCTCTTACAATTCCACTTTACATCCTAGAGTGAGAGTAAGTTGAAGTGCGTTAGTATCTCCTTAACCACTCAGCCTCCCCACCACTGTGATTATAGTATATTTTTTATATAGCATGACCTCTCAACAGAAGTTGACTGCTTCATTTAGCATTTGACTTAACGAGAAGCAATGATAAGTAGCAAGTGGGCAAACACATTAATCAAGCCAACTTTTAGAGGCAATCCTTTTCCCCAAGTTTGAGATCTGGCTTGCAACTTCCTTTACCTGCATTGTTCCAACATTCCAGATGCTGTGCACTCTGGAGACCTGCTCTAGAAAAAGGTACAACCTAGAGTAAGATTATCCCATCTTTTCTTTTTATTACCAATAAGAGTTTACCAGATACTGAAATTTCAAACATTTTTAATATCCTCTCATTATCCTGCTTACCATGGAGGATGGTTTCCATGATCCTTCAAAAGATAACACTACATTCTAATCCTTTTATTAAATTACAAAAAGTAGTCATTTTATCCACCTACTTGGTAGTCCTCAGAACATTAAATATAAATGAATAATGGGATAGTAGTTTGTCCCGGAACCATTACTAACAGAATATTTTCAAAAAGATGAAAATGAGATAATAATATTAGTTGATCCTTGTATCCCACTTGAAGATTTGCAAAGTATTTTATATGTATTATCTCAATAAGTGCCATTAATACAGCACTTCAAAGTTCACAAAGACCTTTGCCTACATAATTTCTGTTATCTTTGCAAAGTAGTTACAAGGAGGGTAGTGCAAGTATGATTATTCCCATTTTGTAGACGAAGATATTAAGCCTCAGAAGATTTCTTT
This sequence comes from Petaurus breviceps papuanus, assembly GCF_028583685.1. Taxonomy (NCBI): domain Eukaryota; kingdom Metazoa; phylum Chordata; class Mammalia; order Diprotodontia; family Petauridae; genus Petaurus; species Petaurus breviceps. The sequence continues at coordinate 6,652,524 of NW_027187347.1, forward strand.
GACAGCTCATAAGTGGCAGAGCAAAGACACATCTTCAAATCCTCTGACTCAAAAATCCAGTCCTCTTTTTGCTCTGCCATAGCATTACAATCCTACTTTTTAGACTGACTTAGATTTTTTTTTCCTTGGGGGCAGGGGAGGAGAATAGAAACACACAAGATGATGAACCAAAAGTCTTGGTGCAACTTTTAGCTTGAACAGCTTTAATGGCTTAAAAATGCCCCAACACTCTTAGAACATGCTGCATTTGCAATAATACCTTTTTCCTCTATAAGAATAATCCTCTGCTTATTTTCAGATATTTTACTTCCATTCTTTGCATTTCTATCCCTTGATATACACTAAGTGCTTAATAAATTCTTGTAGTTGAATGATTAATATGATCCATAGTTGAGAATTCTTGAATTGATTTCCAGTTTCACTGAGGAATTCTTCCATAGTATTGGACAATTAAATGTTCTTATTTTGTGCCTGTGAAATATTTGCTAGACACATAAGTAAAGGACTTTGAACTCTAGTTATCTTCAAACAAGAGCCTTATTGTGCCCTTCAAATGTATGTTTCATTTTATTCTGTGGCTAAAGCCACCTATATCTTTGTGTCTTGCTGATTCATTTAGTTAGTGAGCAATTAACAGGAAAATGAAACCATTAATTGATGTCTAAGCATGAGTTTAGATTAACCAATCACTTAAGTTTTCACTCCTATGTTTCCAGTAAGTATCAAATATGCTTTGATTTTCATACCATTAAAAAGCATAGATTGGCCTTACTTAGTGATGTCAGATTTACTTTGGCAAGAATTCAGAAGACATTAGTAAGCAATGATGATTCAAGTTTGCATGTGGTTGCAGTGGATATGTTTGACAGCTACATTTCAAAATTGTAGGAGACAGAAAAAAAAAGAAGAAAAAGGAAGAAATCAGCCATTAATGAATCCAGCATTATTGCAAGTCAACATATTTAAGATTGTGAAGCAAAGAAAAACATCTATTTGATGACCTGGAAGAAGAATGAAGAGCTCAGATGAAGAAGCATCTGTGTGACAGGCAAATGATTTGTTTGTAAATGGACTTTAAAAGCATTAGAAATTGTTTGTGTCTGAATTCCCTTCATAGGGATTTTGTGAGTTATCATCCCTCCTAGTAATAACCAGATAGCCCATAGTTAGCAGACTGTATCACCTCTGAATGTGAAAAGAGCATTTTAAGTCTATCGGAGATGGTCAGTTTTATTTTGTTTTAAAAGTTGTTTGGGGAGGCAAGATGGTGGTATAGAAGCAGGAAAACTCTGTGTGGTCCAACATAGCCACCTCAAATACGTATAAAATGACTCTAAATAAACTTTAGGGCTACAGAGCCCACAAAATGAAAGAGAGAAACAAATATCCCACTGAAGGCAGCCCAGAAGGTGGACAAGAAGGGTCCATTGTAAAACCCAGGAGCAGAACCCAGCCACAGATGAGCCCATGGTTTTAGCCCCATGGTGGCCACAACCAGCCATGGTTGGAGGGACTTTGGAAGAGTGGATCACAAGCAATTGTGGTGGTTTGGATAATTATCAACCTATAAAGGCCCAAGACAAAGTGAGAGGTCAGTGTGGACTTTGGGAACAGAGGGTCCAGGAGTGTGATCCAGCTTCTGCCCCAACAGGGAGAAGTGGCTGAGGCATGGCTGCTGCTAACACATGGCTGCTTCAGAACTCCTGGCCTGCAGATTGTAGGGGGACCAAGTGACCATTCTGAGGGGTAATCACTCTTGCTTTAACCTCCTTGGATTTGGATTGCTATCTAGGGTGGAGGTCCTGGGGTATGTGACCAGGAGCCAGAGCTCGCGGAGTCTTCAGAGAGGGTACCCAACTAATAGCTCCAGCAGCTGAGAAACCCCAGCAATTTGGGACAAAGCTTTCCTCTCTGGAAGCAGAGTTCTACTGCAGCAAAAAAACTGAAAAGTCAAGTAATTGACTGGCAACATGAGCAAGTAAAGGAAACAAAGCAAGCACAGAAATCCAACTTTATATCCCTATTTTGGGGACAAAAAGGATCAAAGCATGGAACAGAAGGAAGACAATGTAGTCAGAACTTCTGTACCAAAAGCTTCCAAGAAAAATATGAACTGGTTATAGACCATAGAGGACCTTAAGAAGGATTTTGACAATCAAATAAGAGAAGTGGAGGAAAAATTGGGAAGAGAAATGAGAATGATGTAAGAAAATCATGAAAAGCGAGTCAACAAACTGACTGAAGAAAATAACACTTTAAAAAAATTACTAACCCAAATGGCAAAAGAGGCTCAAAAAGCCAATGAGGAGAAGAATGTCTTAAAAAGCCAAATTTGACAGATGGAAAAGAAATCCCAAAAGCTCACTAAAGAGAATCATTCCTTCAGAATTAGGTTGGAGCAAATGGAAACTAGTGACATTTTGAGAAATTGAGATATTATTGAACAGATCTAAACAAATGAAAAAATAGAAGGCAATATTAAATATCTCACTGGGAAAACCACTGGCCTGGAAAATAGATGCAGGAGAAATAATTCAAAAATTTTTGGATTACCTGAAAACCATGATCAAAAAAAGAACCTAGAAATCATCCTTCAAGAAATTCTTAAGGAAAACTGCCCTGATGTTTTAGAACCAGAGAGCAAAATAGAGGTTCAAAGAGTATACCAATCACCTCTTCAAAAAGATACCAAAAAGAAAACTCCTAGGAATATTATAGCCAGGTCCCAGAGTTCCCAGATCAAGGAGAAAATATTACAAGCAGCCAAGAAGAAACAATTTTAATATTGTGGAAACACAATCAGGATAACACAGGATCTGGCAACTTCTACAATGATGGATCAAAGGGCTTGAAATATGATATTCCAGAGGTCAAAGGAGCTGGGATTAAAACCAAGAATCACCTATGCAGTGAAACTGAGTATCATGTTTCAGGGGAAAATATGGTCAATCAATGAAATAGAGTACTTTCCAGCATTCTTGCTGAAAAAAACCAGAGTTGAATAGAAAATTTGACATTCAGATACAAGAAGCAAGAGAAACATGAGAAGGTAAACGGGGAAAAGAAATCATAAGGAACTTATCAAAGTTGAAGTATTTACATTCCTACATTGAAAAATGATCATTGTAACTTATGAAACTTTTCTCAGTATGACAATAATTGAAGGGAATATAAATGAATATATAATATGTATACATACATATATATGTCTGTATAGGAGGGTACATGGGCATATAAATACATATGTGTGTGTGCATATATATATACACATATATGTATATGTGTATATATATATGTACAGGTATACAGAGACAGAGAGCACAGGAGCAATTGAATAGTAAGGGATGATACTTAAAAGGTGAAATTGAGATGTGAGAGAGGAATATAATGAGAGGAGATGGGGAGAGACAGAATGGGATAAATTATCTCATATAGAAGAGGCAAGGGAAAATGGTTACAATGGAGGGGAAGAACAGCAAGGCAAAAGGGAATGGGTCAACCTTACTTTCATTGAATTTGGCTTAAGGAGGGAAAGACATACACACTAAATAGGGTATCTCACCCTACAGGAGATTAGGGATGAAGGGGACAAGAGGGGGGATGATGGAAGGAAGGGAAGGTGTGGAGGGAAGGAAATTTGAATCACACACTTTTGAAAAGTGACAGAGTCAAAGCAGAGAATAGAACAAGTGGGAAGTGGGATAGGATGGAGGGAAATATAGTCAATCTTTCACAATATATCCACTATGGAAATGTTTTGCATAGCTACACATGTAAAACCTATATTGAATTGCTTATCTTCCCAGTAAGGGTGGGTGGCGAGGGAGGAAGGGAAAGAACTTGGATTTCAATATTTTAAAATCAAATGTTTAAAAAATATGTGTGTGTGTGTGTGTATTACATGCAACTGGGATATAAGATATATAGGCACTGGGGTATAGAAATCCATCTTGCCCCACTGGAAAGGCAGAGAGGGTATGGGGGAGGATATAGGAGAGACCAGATTGGGGGAGGGGGTATACAGTGGGATCGCTGTTTTGGGGTGGCGTTGAGAAGGACAGGGAGGAAATTTGCAACTCAAAATCTTGTGGAAATGAATGATGTAAACTAAAAATAAACATAAAATTTAATTTTAAAAAATGTAAATTTTATTTGATAAAAGGAAACACCTTTAATAGTTTCCTTAAAAAAACTTTCAGAAACTTTTAGTTCACAATAATTTCAATTTTAAAAATTCTGGGAGGTTTTGGTCTTAGTGGGTTTTCCAGAGTTGGTAGTCTTATGGAGGGTTAGGGACATGTGTATAAATCTATTAAAGAACAAAACACAGGAAGACTGATACCTTCCTTTGTGGCTCAGACCATAAATATAAGAACCCTGTAGCTGTCATCAAATGCAAAAAATCTAGATACCTTAAATCTTCCCCTATATCTTTCCAAAAGCAGGATTTAAAACTGAGGAAGAGCGGTATGGTACTCTGGAAAGAACACTGAATATGGAGTCAGAGAGCCTGAGTTTGAATTCAGATTTACTGCTTCCCCTTTGTCTGACCTTGGGAAGCGTCATTGAACTTCTGAGACTCAGTTTCTTCACCTATAAAATGAGGGAGACAGAATGGGTGAACTCTAAAATCTGGTCCCACTCTTCATCCTAGAGTGGTAAAAGGGATTTTTAAACTACAAAGAACCTCAGAGATCATGTAATCTAATTCCATCATGTCACAGGTGAGGAAACTTATAGAATCATGAAAAATTATTTTGGTTAAACCCAACTAATGTCCATAAAACTGGATGGGATAAAATTTGTGGTGGTTATTTGCTGTCATGTCCTACTCTTTGTGACCCCATTTGGGGTTTTCTTCGCAAAGATACTAAAGTGGTCTGCCATTTCCTTCTCCAGCTCACTTTGCAGATGAGGAAACTGAAACAAACACAGTTAAGAAATTTGCGCAGGGTCACACACCTAGTAAGTGTCTGAGGATGAATTTGAACTCAGAAAGACAAGTCTTCCTAACTCTAAGCCCCATACTCTAATAACTGTGCCACCTAGCTGCCTTGGGACTTTTGATAGCATTGATATAATGAACTTCTAATAAGGAAACTTCCCCTAACCATATAGATCAGAACCTTCTCTGAAACTTAGACTCTTCCAGTTGCCTTGGTCAATGAAAAGTTCATTGACTTGCCTGGGATCATACAAACACATATAGTGTGTCACAGGTAGTACTTGAATCTAAACCTTCCCAACTCCTACGTCAGCCTGATACTACTCTTCCTCAAGTCCTTCCTTTAGAACTGGATTGGGATGATTGGTTGCTCCTGCCTACGTTCCCAATACATTAATCGTAATGGTTGAATGAAGGAAACTCCTTAGCCTTACTTTTTTTTACCAGTGCCTAAAACAAAAATAAATAAATAAATAACCAAATTAAACAAGTTTTATAAAACACTTTTAAAAACTCAAATTGTCATGTAAACATTAGCTGTTATTACAAAAGCTTTAAATTATTTTCATAAAAGTTATTATCATTAAACTGTACTAAGATTTTGAGCGGGGCGGGGGAAGGGGCCTGCATAATACTGCAGATGTACTGGAGAAGATTCTGTCACCAAAATGAAAGAATTAGATCTAAAGAGTTTTAAAAGTGATAACGTATGAAAAATCATAATCAATGTGGTATTTGTGTATGAAGCCTGTTTTCCTGTCTTTGCTCAGACTAAAAACTACCAAGCTTCATTAACTTAAGGAATTTTGTTAGCTCTTTGTGATCATTATGGTACTTTTGGTCATTGTCCTTTATACTGTCATCTTCAGGGACTTCAAGAATTAATTTAGCTTTAACAAATCGGCTAAGTTTCTCCCAAAGAGTAGCCTGACCCTAAACAAAATCTTGGTCTAATAATAATGATCTTATAAGTAATCATGAGATGATTAAGGGCTGCATGCTTTAGGTTTTCTGAGGCCTTCCTTCCTCTCCTATCCCTACCCTTCTCAAAACACCTGGCCTCTAGGGGACTGAACCAGAAGCAAACTCAACCTGATAAAATTCAGATAAGCACTGTTAGACTGCCTAAGATATCACAGCATCAATACTCCCACAAACACCATGAGGAGGACAAAAGACAAAGAGACCAATGATAAACAACTGTGGCACAAAAGCCATGCAATTCCTTCCTGTCTGCTTTGTCCACATTTAATCTCCTTATAACTGGGGGGGGGGGGGGGGGGCAATGTTTTCTTCACTGCAAGTATCTCACCCTCCATTCACACTTTACCACAATCAGTGGTGGGTCTCAATGCTCACAAAACTTCATACACCAGCTCCCTTCCTACTGTCTTGGATGCCTAGGTATCTCTCAGGAGAAGTTGCAATGACACGCTGTTGCCTTCACTAGCTTCTGCTGCTGCTACACCAAGTCTAGTGAGGAAGGAGATTTCCTGTGTACTTACCAACATCTCCTTCCGCTAGACCCACAGTGCCTCTGTCTCTGGATGTGAATAAATTCCTGGTGAGTTTTCCAGCAACACAGATGTAGATGATTGGCAGAGATATCAATAGGTAAGTGGTGATATTTAGATAGATAATTATAAAATGTTTATTTTTCACTAATCTATAATATTTGTTATTGTTGTTCAGTCCTTTTATACTTGTGACTTTATACTCTGACTCTTTGTGAGCCCATGTGGGGTTTTCATGGAAAGGATACTGGCGTAGTTTGCCATTTCCTTCTCTAGATCATTTTACAGATAAGGAAACTGAGGCAAACAGGATTAAGTGACTTGCCTAGGGTCACACTGCTGGTAAGTATCTGAGACCACATTTGAACTCAGGAAGAGGAGTTTTCCTGACTCCAGGTCCACCACCTAGATGCCCCAAATAATATTTTTATAGATATCTTACTTTGTGTCAGAGACTATGATAAGTACTTTACAATTATTGTCTCATTTGATCCTTACAACAACCCTAGAAGGCAGGTGCTACTATTATTGTCATTCTACAGATGAGGCAACTGAGGAATATAGAGATTAAATGACTTGTCCAGAGTCACACAGCTAATATGTGTCTGAAGCTAGATCTAAACTCATGTTCTCCTGACTCCAGGCCCCAGTGCTCCATCCACTGTGATAAATACATGCAACAAATACCACCAGAAGTACTTTTCCTCCCCTACATCCCATGCCCCCACCTTCCATCCCCTGGCTGATTACTTGTCATTTGATTTTTTGGCTCCAGTCTCTGTTCCCCGTCCAGATACCTGGGCAGTGCCTGGACCCTGATTGCCAGTGTGACTAGTCCTTCAGTCTGAATTCCTTGGCTCCTTTTCTCCATTTGCTCCCCTACCAAGGATTCTGACTCCTCTTCTGTACAGATTTTCAGGCACTTGATTGATCTTGATCCCCTCTAAGCTGCCTCATTGCTATGTCCACAGCCACATATATTCCATTCTGCAAGAACTATTAGGTAGCTTATGTTAATAATGTATTTTTCAAATATATAAAAAGTAAGAAAAAATAACAGAGTGTACAGGCACATCCTATCTAGTTATATCAATTTGTTCTGCGGAAACATGACATTAAGTAAAGCTTTATAAGGGGCAATTAGCTTAATAGGAACAATATTTGCACACATGCAATAACCAATATAACAACAATAAGTAAACAGGATATTCAGAGGACTTAAGGCTGCCTCAGAAAAAGACACTAGTCAAGTAATTCTCAACAGATTATTGGGCAAATTGCATTTCAGTGGGGTTTTGTGACTTTATAGCAGGGTTTGGCCATTTCTCACTCTCATTCATCCCTCATATCCAATCTGTTTCTGAATCTTATTATTTCTACCTCCATGACATCTCTCACTTATATCCCCTTTTCTCCACCCACACAGACACCATCCCATTTCCGGTCCTCATTGTCGCTCACATAAGACTATTACAGTGGCCTCCTTATTAACCTCCCTGACTCAAATCCCTTCCCCACTCTAAAGCATCTTCCACAATCACAGACTGATTTTCCTGAAGTACAAGCCTGACCATATCACTCTCTTTCTCAATAAATTCCAGCAGTTCCCTATTACCTGTAAGATCAAATCTAAATTCCTTTGTTGGACATTTAATCTGCTTCACAATCTAGCACTAATCTACCTTTTCAGCCTTTATACACATTATTCCTCTTCACTTTCCCTATGCTGTCAAATTGGCCATCCAATTCACCATAGACAATAGAACCTAATTTTTTTTTTGCTTTTTTGAAGGGGGAAGGGCTGGGCAATTGGGGTTAAGTGACTTGCCCAAGATCACATGGCTAGTAAGTGTTACGTGTCTGAGTCTGGATTTTAACTCAGGTCCTCCTGAGTCTAGGGCCAGTGCTCTATTCACTGCACCACCTAGCTGCCCCATGGAACTTAATTTCTTATCTCCATGCCTTTGCACTAGTTGCCCCTTCCAAAACACACACACCAGTCTTCTTAACACATTTTACCCTGTTCCATATATTCTATTGTCTACCCATCCTAGCCTACTTGATTTTCCTCACGCAAATTTCACCTCCCATCTCTGAATTTTTGCCCTATATCTGCAATGTCCCCTATACTTGCAATGAACTCCCTCGCCCCCTCCCCATCTCTTGGAATCACTAGTTTCCTTACAGACACAGCTCATGTGTTGCTGTCTATATGGAACTTTTCCTGATGCCCCAAGCTGCTAGTGTCATATCCCTTCAAATCACCTAGAATCCATTTTGCATCTATTTGGTGTATTACTCTATATTAATGTATTAGCTTCCTCAATACAATAAGCTCCTTAAAGGGCAGCCACTGTTTCGCTTTTGTCACTGTTATCTCTGGTGCCTAGCACAGTGCTAGTTGCCTAGAGCTTGGCAGCTACCTAATAAGCACTTCTAGATTGATTGATTAATAGCTAGCAAGCCCTCACCAACATGTTTTCCCTTTAATAGTCCAAGGCCACAATACGTTAAAAGTAGAGGTATTTTTTGAAATGACCTGGGGCATATTCTCCCATTAATACACACACTATCAGTAGGAAAAGGGGAAAGGTACACAAGTAGACAAGATATATGATCAGCTAACACATGTGGCCAGGACACAGTAATGAAAGGGCAATCTGAAATTTCAGGGCTGCTGATGTCTTCTCATATTTTTCTAGCACTCTAGCTAATCTCTAGCAGACACAGCCCCCCTACTTTATTCTGCTCTCAACATCACTCCATTTGATGCAACTTTAATAGACCCCAATTGTATTTTAATTTCCAAATTTTCTTTCTCCTACACCTTTTCTACCCATTGAGAAGAAAAGAAATATGATATCCATTATATGAAATCATGTAAAATATATTTCCACATTAGCCATGTTATAAAATTAAGAAAATTAAAGTGAAAAAAATGCTTCAATCTGTACTGAGTTCATCACCTCTCTCTGAAGGTAGATAACATTTTTCATCATGAGTCCTTTGAAATTATTATGGATTATTGTATTGATCTGGGTAGCTAAGTTTTTCACAGTTGATTGTGGTAATAATGTACAGTTTTCTCACAGTTCTACTCACTTCACTTTGCATCACTTAATACAAGTCTTCCCAGGTTTTTTCTGAAATCATCCTGCTCATCATTTCTTACAGCACAATAGTATCCCATCACAATCATATACCACAACTTGTTTAGCCATTCCCCAATTGATGGGCATCCCCTCAGTTTCTGATCCCTTGCCACCACAAAAAGAGCTGCTATGAATATATATATATCTATATATATATATCTATATATATATATATCTATATATATACGTATACATATATATGTAATATATTGCATGTGGTGGGCCCCTAGTTTCTATCACACACTTGTTTACTGTTTGTGCAATCTCTTTTGGCTCTGCTAGATCCTTAGTTTGCACTGACTGATTCTCAGGCTGGATACTTATGCCATCTGGTCACATAACTATGGACATTTTTATGATGAAAGAACACAAAATCTGAAGTCAGAGGACTTAGCATTCAAATTCTGATACCGTAAACTTGTTACCTTTGTGACCTTAGACAAGTCATTTCTTGTCTCCAAATCTGACTTTTCTCATCTGTAAAATGAGAAAGTTGGACTAGTCCTTTCTAACTTCTTAAGTCCTTTGCAACTATAACTTAAATTTCAACTAAAATCTCGTCTTTCGGAGCAGTTAGGTGGCATAGTGAGTGGAGTGCCAGCCCTGGAGTCGGGAGGACCTGAGTTCATATCTGACCTCAGACACTTAACACACACACACACACAAAAACTAGCTGTGTGACCTTGGGCAAGTTAATTAACCCCAAATGCCCTCCAAAAAGCAAAAAAATAAAATAAAATAAAATATCGTCTTTCAGTGGAATCCTTCCTTGACCCTTTGAATTCTAGTGCCTTCCTATTTTTCCTGTATATAGATTGCTTTGTATGGATTTGTTTGAATGTTGTCTTACCAATTATACTGTAAGTTTTTTAGGCGAGGACTCTTTTGCCTAGTTTTGTGTCCCCAGAGCTTGTATGGTGCAGGGGTGGGGAATCTGTGGCCTCTAGGCCACATGTGACCTGCTAGGTCCTTGGGTGAAACCTTTTGACTGAGTCCAAGTTTTACAGAATAAATCCTTTTACCCCCAAGGGGATTTGTTATGCTGTCTGGATTCAGTCAAAGGGCTGCCCTTGAGGACCTAGAGGGCTACGCAAGGCTGCAGGTTCCCCACCTCTGGAATAGTGCTTGTAACTAAAAATAGAATTATACAATATTAGATTTGAAAGGAAACTTAAGGATTAGGTGGGCCAAAGTATTTCATACATTAAGAAAATAGTCCCAGACAGGTAAAGGATTTGCCTGAGGGCATACACCTGCCTTATGGAAGTACACCACAATGATTTAACATGAGTGGGTGACTCTTGTGACAGGTAGCTAGGACTGTCTGACTCACTACTCTTGAGCCTTTGCCTTCATCTTTCTTCCTATCCTCAGTGCTAGTCACATTCCCTGGCACGTAGTATATGCTGGTTGAATGACTGAGTGTTGACTTTTTGCCACAGATGCTGTTTTTTTGTTTTTATTTTTGTCCAGGCTCTAGATTTCACTGGTATTAGGAATTTCCAGCAACGGAACCCCTTCTACCAATGCAAGGGGCAACTTTTCTGCAACTAATAGTATTAGAAATTTAACCTGAGAGATTAAGGGATTTAGTCGGGGTCATTTAGTCAGTGTATATCTGAAGAGGGACTTGACTTATTCTACCCATTTGGGACTGACTTATTCTACAGACTCACAATCAACTATGCCATACTGCCTCTCCATGTTGAATTTAGAAATCAGAAAAAGATCACAGATCTTTACTTTAGTATGTCTACATATACAGGGTGTCCCAAAAAGTTTAAAAAAGCTTTCATCTTTAGTAATTTAAATAAGTTAAATATTAACTTAATAGTCTAAATAGATTAATAACTTAAAACTGCACTGACTTTTGGGACACCTTGCATAAAATCCCAATCAAACCACCTACTATAATATGAGCATAATCTCTATCTCACCCTTTGTGTTATGGCATGTGTGTGTGTGTGAGTTATGGAGGGAGATTAAAAACATATAGAAGATGTAGGCTCCTGGACTGTAAGAAACTCTAGGTAGGGAACTGACCCCTGAGTATTCCTGTCAACACAGTCATGTTCCTTATAAGGTAACTGTGTCCAAGAAGCACCCTGCTATTTGGTACTGTTGCCTTGACCACTTCCCCCCTTCCTCTCCCTCCCCACTATCCCCTCTTTCCTTTGTCACATCTGACAAATGACTTTCTTGTCTTCTGACATGTGAACTGCAACATGAAGATGTGATCACTTCATAGGAGTCATATTGAGTCCAAGCTAATCTGGTTCTTCCTCAGATTAGTTAGAAGATGAATGTACCCCTTACACAAGATTTTCTTAACCTTAGTTGTATCAGAAACTTCTTTGGCAGTCTGGTGAAGCCTTTAAATCCTTCCTCAGAATCATGTTTTTAAATGCATAAGTTTAAAAAGGAACAAATTATATTAAGATGTTTTTATCAAAATATCTTTTTTTTAAGTTCACAGACTCCCCAGGTTAAGAAGCTCCTATGCTTAGATTTGAGAACATCATAGATTGTTGGTGCCACAAGGAACTACAGAGAATATCTAGTTCTACCCCTTAATTTTATAGATAAGGAAACTGATAAGAGATGCAAAGTAATCTGTGCAATACATCATAGCCAGCGAGAGGCAGACTCGACGGGAATCTAGGTTTCCCAACTTCTATTCTAGGGCCCTTTTTCCTATACCATGTTTGTGTTCTAGTTCTTTTTTAAGCCCAGCCTCCCAGCATATGCATACAAACTCACACATACACACACACACACACACACACACACACACCCTTGTGTAACCCTGGACATTTCTGCATTTCTGGGCTTCAGTCTCCTTATCTGTAAAACGAAAGCTGGTCTAATCTCAAAGTTCCCTCATTCTAGCATTCTTGTCTTTTGTTGTTCATGCTTTGTTATCGTTCATCTAAGAACAATAACAATTCAATGAGTGATGTCTTGTCTTATGCATGAATTGATTTAAGTGAGGAGGGTCTCCCAAAGTCATCAGCCTCATTCTCTCCCAGAGTCATCAAAGTCCAGTGGCAAGACAAAAATCAGGACAGCTGGCAATGATCCAGCATGCACTGGATGACCTTGGCATCTTCAATGTCTTACCAAGCTCTAAGTCAGGCCTGTACAACCTACAGCCTGTAAGCTACCCACAGACCTCAAAAATATAAAAGATGTTTTCCTCTGAATTTTTCACAGGCTGCCTGAAATCCTCTGGCAGGCCACAGGCTGTGAAGGCCTACTCTAATACTCTACAACACTTGCTCAGTCATCAGAACAAATAGTTCTCATTCACACATTCTGCCAGGGGAAGTCTTCACAGGCTTGGGGTTAACATCTCTAGAACTCACCAACAGATTTAAAGCCTGTCAGCTACCCTCAACCTGCTTTAGCTTGTCTGCCAAGACAGTTTACTAGGATGTGGCTGCTACCCATGCTACAGCTTCTTGAAGCCACAGATGAGAGGTGGGTGACACTTGGACACCAAAGGTGAATGAGCAGCCCTTGAAAGGGGCTTGGCAATTAGTGTAGGGGGCATTCAGGAAGGACCAGTATCTCTAACATTCCATGACTCACTTAAAAGAATGAAGACTGGTTATAAGGACTTAAAGGGCAGATTTAACATAAGAACTTCAATGACTTTCATTTCTTTTTGGATCTTCTTTCTGAGAAGGAGTAATCACTCAAGAGGATGGCAGAGGATGCATTTCTCCTGTCTGCTATAAAAAGGAGAAGTGAGTTCATTCAGTGCATTACAAAACAATGTTATCTAATGACCCGTGATTTATACCACTTTTTGTCCAACATGGCATTTCATATGCTTATTTCTATTTCCACATATGTGGTTTGATAAGACCAGCATATAATATTTGGTTGTCATAAGGCATAGTAATCAAATCAAAGTCTATCACTTTGTGTAATGGTTTCCTGCTCCTGTGTGGATGTGGAGACCAAGCTGAAATATTTATCAAAATTAGCTGTCATACTGAGGCAGGAAATGTGCCTGGGGCGATATTATTTCCACTGAAGTGACTCGTTAGCTGCCATAGTCCTCACTGTAGTCATCCTCGTACCTAATGGACGCTGAAGTGTCACAGGTCTTTGTCTCTTGCAAACTTCTCAAAAGACATTGTTCTGTCTTGGGATATGCACTTTTCCAAACTGGTCTGTGGGCTTTGCTTAATGCCAATTGATTCTTTTTTTTTTAAGTTTGGACCAGTAAATAAATTTTTGCAGTCCATTTAAATCTGATTTGTTACATGATCCTTTTGCTGAAAAGTAGTAGGCATGGGGAAGGCAAGAGAACAGGTGGGGAAAGCTATTCAACAATGCCAAAAGTGTGTATGTAGACAAGTGATACTTTATTGGAGTTATCCAGGCAAGTTTATCACAAGGTATATAGAGCTTTAACTGTTAAAAGAATAAAAATAATTATCCCTCTGTTTAACTGTGCCTGTCAAAATATGTTAAGTGCATTTAGGTATTATATGGTCTGATTTTAGATTTTAAATTGTACTCTGGCTCCAGGAGAATATATATTTCGGTGTATTGTACACAGTGCACATACTTAAATCATTAAGCATTTATTAAGCACCTACTATGTAACAGACTCTGTGCTAGGTTCTAGGGGGAAAAAGTCCAAAGACAATCCTTGCCCTTAAGGTGCTCACAATTTAATGGGGGAGACAACAAAAATGCACAAATAATAGATGGATGGATGGATAGATAGATAGATAGATAGATAGATAGATAGATAGATGATAGATAGATAGATAGATAGATAGATAGATAGATAGATAGATAGATAGATAGATATGTATGTATGTCTGAAAAATAGGAAATAATTAACAAAGGAAAGGCAGTAGAATTAAGAGAGGGTCAGAAATGCTTCCTGTAAAAGATGGGATTTAGGTTGTTTGTCTTTTTAATGTGAATATGAAAATTAGAAAATTAGATGTGAGTGGAGAGAAGGGAATGAGTGAGAGATTGTGAAGATAGAAAATTCATAGCAATTTTATAGTCACATTTAAGTAATATGCATAACATATTACTGTCATATATACATGCATACATTTAAAATATGGATATGTACAAACATTATTATAATGTTCAGTCAAAAAAACAAAACTATTTCCATATTCTCACCAAAAGCCATATTAACATTGTTCTACTGATGTGTATGAGATCTAATAGGCATGCTGAGAGGGGCAGAAGGGAAGAAGATGGGATCACCCACAAAGTTTCAGCTATGAGGCAACTGCAAAACAAAGGTAAAGGACAGGAGTCAGGACAGGGCCAAGGGGCACTAATATTTCATGATGGACAAAAAAGAAAAACAGAAGGAGTTGAAGAAATGGCAAGTCAGGTAGGAATCTCCCTCCTTACCTGGATTTGTTCCTCAGCCTGGTTCCTCCATTCCCCCTGTAATTAACAAGTAATCTAGAGTGATCAGAGTCTGGTGCAGCCCAGCTGATAGACCAGCTGTGTCAGGAAATAATCAGAAGGCAATATGGGAGGTCCCTGCCAACAACAGAGAACTGAAGGAGGGAAAACAACAGAGAGTAAATAAGGCTCCTGAACTGAATCCACTGATTGATAGATCACTGAATCTCTGGAAGTTGGGAACATGGGATGACTTGTGACAGGGGATGAAGCAAAATCAACGTTCCTCGTTGTTCTGTGTGACTTGTCCTTAATTCTTGAAGGGAATCATGACAGCAGAAAGATGATGCCATGACTTGCATTGCATTGGATTTGAGTGAAGAAAGGCTATACAAAGTTACTAGCCTCACTTTCTCCTCCAGAGCCATCTGGGTCCAGTGGTAAGATAATAGATCAGGACAGCAGGAGATGGCCCAGTATGCAGTAAGAGACACTGGTCTTTTTAAGCTAAATTCTCACTTTGATGAAGTAACACCCATTCAGTGAATAGACCTGTTGAAGAAGTGAATCAAGGATAGTCCCTTTAATATTTTTTTTTAATCAAACTGGGAAGGGAAGACCTTCTGGCTTGCTGGCCAAAAGATAAACAATTACTATTTACATTCACTCTGAATTAGGAGGGCCCAAAAAGTAACCATTAAGTGGTGCTTGGGCAGGGACCTATTGTTGTCCAACCAATATTCCAGGTACTCCTAGGTTTGAAGGATTTGCTCATGGACCAGCTTGCAGTTACTTTGGTCTGGGAAGACTAGTGATCATACTGTTGTTTTGATGTATTTTTGTTTGATCCCTTTTGCTTCCAGGGTTATGAGTAGTGAACAGTACATAATTAAATCCATCGTCACCCTCGGGGCCACTCCTGGAATTCACTGTAGCTTTTTTTCTTTGGTCTCTCATTCAACTCCCCATTGAGCTTCCTAGATTTTCTTAATGTCACCTGCCTATTCAACTGTTTTCCTCCTTCAAGGGAAAGTCATGCTATATTTCCCTGACAGTGTACAAAACAATCAAGTGTTGGAGTTTTGGAGTCAGATCCACTGTGTGACTGACTCCATTGTACTAAGACAGCGTGACCTGAGCCAGAGTGGTGGCTACATGAGTGGAGAAAAGAGAATGGATGAGAGAGAGACTGTGAGGATAGAAATAATATTTGATAATTGGTTGGGCCTAAATGAGGAAAACAGGGAGACTGGAAATCTGACAGTTTACTTGACTGTAGCAGGGATGTTGCTGTTAATATCATGTAGCAGTCCACAGGTTGGTGGCTAAAATAGAGTTCCTTGGGGAGGCCAGGTAGCTCAGTGAGTAAGAGCACCGGCCCCAGAGTCGAGATGACATGGGATCGAATGCGGGCTCTGATACTTAGCACCACACCCAGTAATAACTGGCCATATAACCTTGAGCAAGTTACTTAACCCCGATTGCTTTAAAAAAATAAAATAAAGTAAGATAGAGTTCCTTTTTATATGGGGGGTGGGTAGAGGTGGAATGGAGAGGGAGAATAAGTTTTTCCTGCCTTGGATTTTTATATAAGTGAATTCTGATTGAAAATGTAAATCAGGGGCAGCTTTGAGCAATTGAACCTAGAACAATAAATACTAGAAGGGAAGGACTTCCCAAACCTCCTCTCAATCCCTACCCCTTACCTCTTTACAAAGGAATAAATATAGAGGGAAAATTTTCACTACATATTTATTGCTGAACATTCTATCAATAGGTGCAATTCAAAATAGACCTATTGAAAATGCTGATTTTGAATTGGCATTTGAGCAGAGTGACAAGCCTGAAGTAGGGACAACTTGAATTCAAATCTGGTCTCAATCAGCTTACCAGCTGTTTGATCTTGGACACATCACTCTTCTCTGGTTCAGTTTGCACATCTACAAAATGGGGCTGATAATAGCACCTGCCTTCCAAAGTTATTGTAAGGATAAAATGAGATGTTTGTAGAGCACTTGGCAAAAAGTAAAAAGTAAATTGTATCACCAAGGCAATATTCACAGCACCAATGGTGACTATGAATATACTGTCATAGTTTTGAATTGCAAAATATAACATACTATCCATAGAGAAGACAGAAGCAAAACATTTATTCAGACACCAGAAAGCCAAATCCCAACACCAGAAAACTGAATTTGTCATAGCAACAAATAAATCTATACACAGTGACACTGCAGAGAACAATACCATCCCAAAGCATTCCCACAAACACAAGATTAGCTCTTTCCTGGCCTGCATCATCTCTCCTTCCTCCATTCTAACTGCTCTGAGTGTCAACTTCCTTTCAGTTCTGCTCCACCCAATCAGCAAACTTCTCCTACCACAGGTTCCATGTGATTACATTCAGCTTATTAAGGGACAAGGAAGATCTTTAAATTCCCATTATCGTTATATAATGTTAAGTATTATTTTGATTGTCATTATTATCATTTCAAGATCATTCCTCTTGTCATTATGGTTTCAAATGAGGAAAGGTCTTTTTTTTCTTTTCTTTTTTAAACTGAATGGCCAAATTTAAATTTGAACAAGGGATACAAAAATGAGGAAGTATGTAGAGAAAAATGGTGTTTTCTACACTTAACTCATGGACTTTCAAGGGTCTCTCATCAAGGGCTATATTACTGAGCTTGTGCCTCAGGGTTTGCTAAGTGTGAACAAAAGGACACTGTGTCTGTGAAATTAAAAAGAAAAGCTCTGAAAGCACATGATTGCCTATTCATTTGCAGGCTTCCACTTCGCACTGAAGTCATTTGGTGGAAATTAATTTAACCTTCCATCTGTGAAATTATTGTTTTCCGTGGGTTTGGCCACATGGCGATTAAGGGGTAGTTTTAGTTTCGTCATTTTCTTTATTACAGTTTAATGCCTGTGTTTTATTATCTATGTAGAAAGTGGGGCTGAGGACTGTAACCACATTCATCAGATTTCCACTATAAGGAAGCAGTTAATGAGCTTCACGTAAAATGCTACCTGGAGGAAATGTCACAATTAAAGGTGCATGTCTGTTGTGAATATGTAAAATAACATCCTGCTGGGGAAAAAAACAAAAACAAAAAAAAAGAAAAAGGAGAGAGGTACAGACTTTGCTGTTATCATTTCTTGAGCACAGTATTTTCAGTCCTTTGTAGAACAAAAAAAAAAAAATCCCTCAATATCCCTCCTGCATTTACTTCCAGCTCTGAATCCTCAGACATCCTGAGATCCATCTTCCCTAGACAGAAATCTGCTTATGAGCACAGCATCACACATCTGCCCCAACAGCTGCACCCCTACAAGCCTGTTTATCCACTCTCACAGAGCTGTTTCCACACACTCGATGGCACCCAGTTAAGAAGTTTTAAATGATTCATGTGTTTCCCCTCCCAGTAAGATTGCTTGCCAGGAAGCAGTTGTAAGTCAACTGGGGCAATTCCTCTAAGCCCTTCCTCCTCACCAAAGGGAGAAAAATAAATCCCAAGTAGAGCAGAGCAGCCCCAATGATGGCATTTTAAACAGACACAAGGGCAGCATATCAATTTGGTCTCCTGAAGCAGATGATATCCCAACCATTTATGTGGTGATAAAGGCTCCATTAAATAGCAGGACTGCTGATACTCTGCTACTGCTGCAGTACTTTGCCAGGTAGCAAAACCTCCTTAGACTCTGGCACAAACCTGCAAAATAGGCTATATTTCAAGGTATAACCAGTTTCGTGCATATAATAATTATAGGAAATTCATGTGTTATTTGCACAGCATGCTTGAATATATCAAAAGACGAATTTGACTCTTACTCGTACAAAGCCTTTAAAGATGACTCTGAAGCTATTTCTTTTCCTTCTCTATTATTTACATTCCATCTCCCAAACACCTTTGCACAGTCTCAAAATTACAGAACTGCCCATAACATTTATCATCTTTTTTTGAACAAATATTGATTTTCCCCCTTCCCTTGTCATGCCACCTCCTGTTCTAGATCAGAAGGAAATTGAACTTGGCCTTTCTCTTTTTGGACATCGTCTGAGCACGAGATCCCCAGGTTTGATCATATTAGTCAATCACAGAAAATGGGAAGCTGAGCTTATGCTTTGGGGATATACATGACTAGGAGAAAGATCTGTGATTTACTTAGTGTGAAAAACTCCCAAAGTGGAGATTCTCTATATTAAGGCAGATCACTAATAATAATAATACCTACTATCTATATAGCGCTTTAAGGATTGGAATGCACTTTTGTTGCACCAATGCGATATTCACAGTACCAACAGTGATGGTAAATATGACAGTATAGTGCTCAACTGCAAAATATTACAGACTCTCCATATAGAAGACAGAAGTAAAACACCAGAAAACCAAATCCCAAAATCAGAAAGTCTAATCCATCATAGTAAGAAAGAAGTTAATGCACCATAACAGCACAGAGAGTCACATCACCCTTTCGCCTTCCCACAAAACAACACTCACAAGCCTAGCTGTCTCCCTGAGTGCTTCCTCTCTCTCTCTCTCTCTCTCTCTCTCTCTCTCTCTGTCTCTCTCTCTCTCTCTTCTACTGTCTAGCTGCTCTGACTCCCAGCTCCACCTCCAACCATAGACTTCATGTGATTACATTCCGCCTATTAAAGGGTAGGGAAAATCTTCAAATGAGGGAAAGTCTTCAAATTCCCTTATGCTTATTAAGGGGTAGGGAAGATCTTCAAATTTCCATTGCCATTACAACTTTACAATTATTTCATCTTCTTCAAAGCTCTGAGAAGTAGATGTTATTATTATCCGAATCTTTCCTCATTTTTTTATCAGGTGGCAGTTAAATGATTTGTTTAGCTAGTAAGTATCTATTTATAATTTAGTATTTAAACCCTTTCAAGTTCTCTGATCAAAAACAACCACAAGAATATAATGATGGCTGACATTTATATAGCAGTGTAAAGTTTGCAAAATACTTTACTCACTATTTCATTTGAACCTCACAAACACCCTCTGAGGTAAGCTATTATTATCCCATTTTACAGATGAGAAAACAGACCAAAAGAGGTTTAAATGGCTTGCACATGGTTATACAACAAGTAAGTATTCAAGTTGAAATTTTAACCCAACTTTTCCTGATTCCAGGTCCAGCACTACATCCACTATGGTCAGGCTGGGTACAATCATTCTGATCCACTTCTGTCCTTAAAAAAAAATAAGGACTGGCTGGAGAGCTAAGGCAAAAAGCTGATGATAGTGAGTAGAGGATGAAAGAATCATTACACTGGCAGGGAGGTCGTCCCAAGGGAGTAGTCTCTTCAATTTGTTGAAGAGAGTTAGTTATGCTAAAGGGACTGAGACCAAGCCCTAGAGGTTAGAAATAAAAGTCCCGCTTGAGTGAATTTTCCAGGGACAGAATTAGCTCTTTGTTAAATCAGGCCTCACCTGGCCTGTACACAACAAACACTGGTGTTGCTTCTCCTGGGATAACTTACACAGAGCCCCTTTGGCTCTGTGCAGTCCTTATACATGGTGTGCTTAGAGCTGGAATGTTCCCCAATGGAACCAAGCACATGAATCTGATTAGCCAGAACTGATTTCACACACGAAGGAGGAAAGGAGGGGAAGAGAAAGAAAATATTAAATAGGGTAGAAGAGGAGTAAAAGTAAAAGAATAAAATCTGTTTGATGCTAGAATGATTTGAGAGGTTGTATGGTATAGTGAAAAAGAGAGTTGGGAAGGGAATCAAAATGGAATAGTGGAAAGATCACTTCCTCTAGAGTCAGAGTTTCTGAGTTCAAATCCCACCTGTGATTCTTACTATTGTACCTGTGTGACCTTAGAAAGACATTTAATTCCCCTAGACCTCAGTGTCCTCATCGAGAAAATGAAATGTTTAAATGAGATAGCCTCTGAGGTCAGGAAATCCTTGTTCTAATCCTGATTGGGTGGTGGTTTGTCCTGGTGCAAGTTAAAAAATTTAGGTCTCATTTTCCTAGTATATAAAATAAAGAGACACATAGGATTGGAGATCTAGAAATGGAAAAGATCTTACAACCCACTGAGCCTAACCCTCTCATTTTACAGATGAGGAAACTGAGGATACCTAGAGAGTTCAACTAGGGACTTGCCCAATGACACAAAGCTATTAATGGTTTAAGAAAGGATTTGAATCCTGGGGTATTCCTGATCCCAGGTCCATATTTAAACCATGCCGCCTCTAAGACAAGATCTCTGAAGTCCTATCTGTCACTGACATGCTGTGATTCTATGAGCTTTGCAGAAGGAATATAATTCTATGGGTCTCTGCAATAGGTTGCTGGGAAGAGTTTATAGAGCTTTCAAAAGTACATCACTCATAGCCAGAGAAATGGGGGGAAATTGTATAACGGCAGGGCAAGGAGGGGAGGGAGGGAAGGAAAAGGAAAGGGGAGGTAATTAGAGGGAAGAGGAAAGGAGGAGAGAGGAGGAGAAGGGAGGAAAGGGAGAGGAGGGGAATGGAGGGGCTACATTTATCTGACTTCTACTTTTGGCATTCAATGTTATACTTTTAATTAAAAAAAAACACCTAAGCAGAAAGTCCCTGTCAACATACATTTATCATCATGACCATCATCATCATCATCATCATCATCATCGTCATCATCAGTAATGAGATCATCTTCATTATCCTTATATGAGCAGTATATGGTACCTTATATTTATAATATGCTTTCTTCACAACATATTTGTAAAATATGTGACAGAAGTATACCCATTTTACAGCTGAGGAAGTTGAAATACAGAAAGTTTAAGTGACTGACCTAATGTCACTCAGGAAGTACCAGAGCCAGGACTCTATCTCAGGGCTTCCAGGTGTAAGATATTTTCAATCCTATACACTGTGTCAACACAAGCATTATTATTCCTATTTCCTGAAATAAGAAACACAAAGGAATCTTGCATAAGTAAGATTCCATTCAAAAGAAGGGACTGAATGGGGCACAGTGGGGTGTCCAATTATTATAGTTTTGCTATCTATATCTCCCTATAAATGATTTTTTTCTTTAAATACTGAGATGTTATGCATATATGTGAAATATTATTATTCTTATGTCATCGATATTACAGAGTGGGAGATAAGAAAAGTGTATGACACTTTTTTATGTCTATCTATGACAACTTTCAGTATAATATAGCTGTCTCTTCTGATATTGTATTTTTTTTACAAAAGAAGCCAATTCTATTGAAATGTAGTTCTCAAAACTATGCCAAACTAACTTTGTGTTTGTATGTAGTTGCATGTTATACCAGCAATGCAATATTAACAATGACTACGACAATTAAAAATATGCTGATATGGTTATTAATCATAAAATATATCAGG
>NW_027187347.1:6674910-6689126 GCF_028583685.1 Petaurus breviceps papuanus
CAAGTCCAACGAGGCATGGAAGATCTTTAAATCCCATAACCCTTACACATGTTCAAATTTCTTCATCTCAGATTAGTGAAATGAGGCAATATTTGTATCACATTTATATCACTTAGGTGAAATAAAAAAGTTATTCCCCTCTTTTTCCTCACTTGAAGAGATTAGTATTCTGAAAGGACACTTTTCTTATCTCTCACTCTGTAAATATTGCATGATTTTTCAAAATTATTATTCCAATTCCTCAACTGCATTTATCTTCCTAGGTTTCTTTTGACTCTTGTGTGTGTATTTTAAAGTTTCTACCCACCTCTAGTCATTTCACCAGTAGTTTGTGGAAATATTCTCTTCTTTTTCTCTTATTTAATATTTTGTTTTTCCCAATTACATGTAAAAACAATTAACATTTTTTTCAAATTTTGCATTCCAAATTCTCTCCCTCTCTCTCCTTCCTCTCCCTGCCCAATTGAGAATGCAAGAAATTTGACATTGGTTATACATGTATAGTCATGCAAAACACATTTCTATGTTGTAATGTTAAGGGAATTTGAAGATCTTCCCTGCCCCTTGATAGGACCGTGTGACCTGCTCTGAGCGCTGGTCCAGCCCCCAGCTTGAGTGATATGGAACCCATAATGGGAGGAGCTTGCCAAACAGGTGGAGCAGGAAGAGAGGGTGAGGCAGAGATGAGGAGAGCAAGAGGTAGCTGAGGCAGAGCAGATAACATGAGTGAGAGAGGGAAGAATTTTGCATAGGGGAGCTTGTTTGTGGGGAGGCCTAACGGAGGAAAGGCTTGGGGATGCAGCATTCCATGGATAGGTAATGTGTATAAACTTCTTTGTTACTATGGTGTAATTGACTTTCTTGTATCTGAACAAATATCTTTGTTTTTTTCTTTGAGGAAGAGAGTCTGTTATATTTTACGATTCAACCCTAGAAATATGTCTGCATAGTCATAGAGGCTGCTATGGTTATCGCATTGGCAATATACATGTAAGTCATTCTGTGAAAGAAAACACAGACAAGAAAAATTTAGATAAGATACATAAATAAAGTTTAAAAAAGTGTCTGATCTGCATTCAGGCTCTAATAGTTCTTTTTCTAGAGATGGTCAGAACCTTTCATCCTAAATCCTACAGAATCGTCTTGGAATGTTGCATTGCTGAGAATAGTAGTTAGTCATAGTAGATCATCATTTATATTGCTGTTACTGTGTACAGTGTTCTCCTGGTTCTGCTCACTTAACTTTGCATCAGTACATATAAGTCTTTCCATGCTTTACTGAGAGTATCTTGCTCATCATTTCTTAAAGCACAGTAGTAATTCATCACAATCACACACAACTTGTTTAGACATTACCCAGTTAATGGACATCTCAATTTCCAATTCTTTACCACCACTGAAATATTTTTGCACACATAAGTGTTTTTCCTTTTATTTTATTTTTTTTTATCCCTTTGGGATATTAGCATTACTTGGTCAAATGGTATTCATGGGGGTGGCTAGGTGGTGCAGTGAATAGAGCACCAGCCCTGGAGTCAGGAGGATTTGAGTTTAAATCCAGCCTCAGACACTTAACCCTTACTAGCCATGTGACCTTGGGCAAGTCACTTAACCCCAATTGCCCTACCTTCCCCCCTCTAAAAAGCAAAAAAATAAAAAAGCATTCATGGTTTTATAGCCCTTTAAGGCAAAGTTCCAAATTGCTTTCCATAATGGTTGAATCAGTAGACAACTTCATGTATAGTACATTAGTATTTTAATTTTCCCACATTCCCTCCAACATTTGTCATTTTCCTCTTCTGTCATATTAGCTAATCTGACAGGTGTGAAGTACTAGTTCAGAGCTGTTTTAATTTACATTGCTATCATCAATAGTGATTCAGAACATTTTTATGTGACTATAGATAACTTTGATTACTTGGTCTGAAAACTGCCTGTTCATATCCTTTGATCATTTAACAACCGAAGAATGGCTCTTATTTCTATTAATTTAACTCAGTCTTCTGTATGTTTGAGAAATGAAGTCTTTATCAGAGAAACTCACTGTAAAATATTTTTTCACAGTTATGATTACTAACACTATTTCCCTCCATCCTGTTTTCCTCCTCTTTATTCTACTCTCTCTCTCCTTTTACCCTATCCATTCTCAAAAGTGTTTTGCTTCTGACTTTTACCTCCCCTAAACTGTTCCCCCTATTATCACCTCCCCTCTTTTCTTATCACATTCCCTTCCTACTTCCCTGTATGGTAAGATAGATTTTTACATCCAGCTGAGAGTAAAGTTCATGTGCTCCCCTCCCTACTTTTTCCCATTTCTCCCTCTGCTGTCAAATCTCTTTCAGGCATCTTTTATGTCAGATGATTTATCCCATTGTACCTCTCCCCTTCCTTTTCTCTCAGTGCATTCTTCTCATCCCTTAATTTAATTTTTTTAGATAATCATACCATAACATTCAACTCATACCTCTTCTTTCTGTCTATGTATACTTCTTCTAACTGCCATAATAATGGCAAAGTTTTTAGGAATTATAAATATCATTTTCCCATACAGGAATATAAACAGTTTAACCTTATTGAATCCCTTATGATTGCTCTTTCTCATTCACCTTTTTTATCCTTCTTTTGCATCTTGTATTTGAAAGTCAATTTTTTATTCAGCTCTGGTGTTTTATCAGGAATGCTTGATAGTCCTCTATTTCATTGGATATCCATTTTTCCCCCTGAAGGAACATATTCAGTTTTGCTGGGTAGGTGATTCTTAGTTGTAATCCTTGTTCTTATGCCTTCTGGAGTATCATATTCCAAACCCTCCAATCTATTCATGTAGAAGCTGCTAAATCTTTTGTTATCCTGACTATATCTCCATGATATTTTTAGGATTTTGGTGATACAAACATAGTAGTGGAATTGCTTGGTCAAAAGGTATTCATGGTTTTATAGCCCTTTGAGGCATAGTTCTAAATTGTTTTCCATAATGGTTGAATCAGTAGACAACTTCATGAATTAGTTTCCTTTTTGGCTACTTATGGCATTTTCCTCTTGATCTGAGAGTTCTGGGATTTGGCAATAATATTCCTGGGGGTTTTCATTTTCAGGAAATAATTGGTAGATTCTTTCAATTTCTATTTTAGCCTCTGGTTCTAAAATATCAGGGCAGTTTTCATTGATAATATCCTGAGAGATGATGTCTAGGCCCTCTTTTTGATCATGACTTTCAGGCAGTACAATAATTCTTAAATGATCTCTCCTGGATCTATTTTCCAGGTCAGTTTTTCCAATGAGATATTTCACATTTTCTTCTATTTTTCATTCTTTTTATTTAGTTGGATTGTTTCTTGATGTCTCATAAAGTCATTAGCTTTCACTTGCCAAATTCTAACTTTTAAAGAACTATTTTCTTCAGTGAGCTTTTGTAACTCCTTTTTCCATTTGGCCAGTTCTACCTTTTAAGGAATTCTTCTCTTCAGTTAATTTTTGTACCTCTTTTTCCATTTGGTCATTTTGCTTTTGAAGTAATTCTTCTCTTCATTGGATTTTTGTACCTCCTTTACCATATGCCTATTCTACTTTTTAAGGTATTATTTTCTTCAGTATTTTTATGCATCCTTTACAAAGCTGTTAACTCTTTTTTCATGATTTTCTTGCATCTATCTCACTTCTTTTCCCAATTTTCCCTCTACCTCTTTTATTTAATTTTTAAATATTTTTGAGCTCTTCCATGACCTGAGATCAATTCATATTTTTCTTTAATGCAGGAATTTTTACTTTATCATGTTCTGAGTGTGGTTTTTGTTCCTCTTTGTCACAATAGTAACTTTCCATGGTCAGAATTTTTCTGTTGTTCTCTCATTTCCCAACCTATTTCTTGACTTTTAAATCTATGCTAAAATGGGGCTGTTTCCTAAATGGAGAGGTCACTATCCCAAGCTTCAGAGTTTTTTGTGCAGCTATTTTCAGAGGAAATTTTGGGAACCTGTAAGTTTTTGCCTCGTCCAAGGTGATATGATCTAGGGAGAGATGTGTTTACTATTCTCCTGTGCTGTGCACTGAACAACCACAAACACTCTTTTCAATTCTGGAACCATGATCAGGGTCCCTGCTACCTTGCAGCTACGAGCTCTGCTCTAATGCTCCTCCTTCCACTGGGATTGTGGAACTCACTCAGGACTGTGATCCAGATCCAAGTATAGGCAATACAGCAGGGTACCGCCCCTGGTGCCAGCAAACGGAGCCCTGTAAATCTGCTTCGGAGCCATTGCCGGAGCCCCTTATCATCTGTGGGCTGAGGGGTCTGGAAATCACTGCTGCTACCTCCTAATTCAGGTATCCTGAGGCCTACTCCTGGTTTGCTGGGAGCAGGTCTGCACTGGTGTGGCCTGTGCTGGACTGCAATCCTCTCTCACCATGGTGTAACAGACCTTTCCTGCCCACCTTCTAAGCTGTAGGGCTGGAAAATTTTTTCACTCCATCTCTTATGGGTTCTGCTACTCTAGAATTTGTTTAAAGTCATTACATAAAGGTAGTCTGAGGGGATTATGGGAGAGTTCAGGCAAGTCTCTGCTTTTACTCCACCATCTTGGCCCCACTTCCCTCTATTCTTTTTAAGAATATTTATGTATTTTTCCCTTGGCAGGATAATATTCAATTTTTCTAAGTTAGTTATTCTTGGTTATGTCCTTCTCCTCTGCTTTTTTGAATGCATGTTCTAAGGGTTTTTGTTTTTCTCCTTCACAGAAGTTGCTGATAAGCCTTGTGTGATTCTAGAAACATGAACTCTCTCTTGCTATCTAAGTATTTTATACTTGTCTTAGATTTTGGCTACAACATTACTGGGTATTTGTGGATTTCTAATAGGAAGTAATTATTTATATTTTACTTTGCCTTCTGGTTCTTATAAGTCTTATGCAGTTTAATTTACAATTTCTTAAACTATAGCATCTAGGCTTTTTTGTGTTTAAGGCTTTCAGGTATTCCTATGATTCTTAGATTGTCTATCACTGATCTCTCTTTTGGGCCAGTTTTTGTCTTCACATTTCAATACCTCTTTCAAATTGGTTCTAATATATTTTATATCATGATGTTATTGAGTTCTTTTCTCCATTTTATCTCTCAGGTCACCCAAAAAAGGTTAACTTTTTCTACCTTGTATTATTAGCTATTTATTCTCCTTTCCTTTTTAAAATTTTGTTCCTGACCTCATTTCATTTTTTCTGTCTGGTTTCATTTCTTATAGCCATTGTTGTAGCTCTTAGCATCAAGCAATTTTTTTCTTTGAGATTCTTCTTATGGTTATTTTGAGGTCACTCATTCTTTTTTTTTTTTTTTGCCTTTTGGAGGGCAATTGGGATTAAGTAACTTACCCAAGGTTACACGGCTAGTTTTTTTGTGTGAGTGCTAAGTGTCTGACTCCAGAACCGAACTCAGGTTTTCCTGACTCCAGGGCCGGCACTTGACTCACTGCGACACCTAGCCGCCCCTGCTTGTTCTTTTTGCCTGTTTACCTCTTAGGCTTCTTTTAACTCAATGAATTTCTTCTTTGTGCTTTGTGTTTTCTTCTGTGCACTCATATTTTCAGCCTCAGTTCTTGGTTTGGGGATTTAATGTCTAGCACTCTTAACAGAGTAAGATAGGCCTTATTTACTCCTGTACTCTCCTAGTCTGTGTTCTACTTCCATGAAAATTTGACTGAAAATGGATGGTATTATACTCCATTCTCTGGCTTCTTTTTCAGCCTTCTTGTAGCAGATTTCCAACTTCCTCTCCACTGCAGATTCTGGCCTCTGCTGGACTCTTCTTATCCATGTACAATCCCTAATTGAAAATTGATTCTTCCCCACTTGTGGTTTTGACATGACACTTGTCTCAAGTCCCCTATAAGCCCTCCTGCCCACTATGGTATTAAGTTGGTCCTATCTCCTGCTTTGGTACCTAGAAATCTGAGAAGTCCCCAGTTGTGTTGTCTCTTTGAATAGTTATGTATACATGCTTATATGTTAGCTACTCTACATTCCATCTCCTGCTGTGTCTGGTTTCAACTCCATGGAATAAAATACTCCTCTCAGAATAAGGTATCACTTCTAATCCCATGACCATGCCTGCAACTCAAACCTTCATTGGCAGCACTTCTTGTGCCTCTTCCCTCTGTTTAGAGGACTCAAAGGTGGAATATCACACTCCTCTCAATGCCTCCATTTATACAGAGCATAAACTGGACTCTCAGATCACTTTACTTTGCATCTTCTTCCTTGCTGGGTTTCAATTGCATGGAACAAGAAGCCCCACCCAGGGATATCCCTGTGTCCTATGCCACCTCTATTTTCCTGCCTCCTTTTGTCTTTTGTCTCCCTTTTTAGATTGTAAACTCATTGAGGGAAAGAAATGTTTTTCGTTTTATTAATTGTATCCCCAGCATTTATCACAGTGCCTGGCACATCTAGATATTTACTAATGTTTATTGGATTATATATTGTTTGGATGATGGTGGTGGTGGCAGTGGCAGATCAGAATCAGATCATTTACACCAGAAATCACAGAAGTGTTATCCTTAAGGAAACTGAACTTATTGATCAGTGGAGATTATGTACAGAAATGATAGAACTGTTCAATACATCACTATGGAGTAAAAAAAGAAAATTCACAACTACTGAATACCTAGGAGGAAAAATAATCTGGTGGCTAGAATTATACATGCAAAACTCACTACCTTTTATGGACTAACCTCAAAATATCCTGGAAAACTCAACTAAAAACCTATCCTGGATCTGAGCCATTATTACAAACTGTTCTGTTGTATACTTTCACATGGATATAACACATTAATTGCTGCCCATCCATTATAGCAACGATTCCCATATCTCCCACAAACACTTAATATACCATTCCAATTCTTAGTAATCTCCCTTTCCTCCAAATCCTTATCTCACTCTCTGACCCTCACAATTTTATAATTTAATACTTTTCATATTGTGTTGTTATTCATCCTTTGATTTGAAGAAGACCAATGACATCATGAAATTATGTCTTGACTTGCAAATGAACTGGAGTTAAGTGAAGCAGAATTGCACCAAGTCCTTAACCTCCTTTTCTCTTCCAGAGTCTTTCAAAGTCCAATAGCAAGACAAAAGTCAAGACAACTAGTGATAGCCCAGGATGCAGTGGATGACCTTGGCATCTACTATGTCTGACCAAGCTCTAAGCACTCCATATCACCTACTTCAGCCACCTTTGTGACTATTAGAAAAAATTGTTCTCATCCAACCAGGGAAAGTCTCCATGTGCTTGAAGTATACATCCCCCTAACTCACCAACAAGCTTGAGGCCTGTCAGTTACCCTCAGCCTGGGTTGGCCTGTCTGCCAAGACAATTTACTGGGGTGTGACTACTTTTTGGAGCCACAGGTGAGAGTTACGTGAAGGTAGATACCAAAGGTGGATCAAGAGCCCTGAAAAGGAATAAGCAAGCCTTCATATCAGAGGCATTTGTCCTCCCTGAACACCCTCTACATCCCTTATTGTATCACAATTCTTCCATATGTCTTTGTCTTCTCTCAAAAAAATATTGTAAATTCCTTGAGGATAGAGATGAGTTTTTATGGATTTTTTTTGTTTTTGTTTTTGTTTTTTTCAACAGCTCCTACATTGTGTCCAAGTACTAACCACAATTTATGTATTCACTAAATGTTTGCTAAAGTCTGGATTTATATTCTATGTTTATTGACTCCTGTATTTTTGATATATTATTTAGTAATTTTTATTTTTTTGGTGGTGGTGGTGATGGTGTATGTGTGTGTGTGTGTGTGTGTGTTTGTGTGTGTTGTGCATCCTGTCTCCATCCTGTTTGTAAGCTTCTTGAAGGTCAGGACCATATTTTCTATTTCTTTATATCCCCTACAAATCCTTACTGCAGTATCCACAGTAAGTGCTAATAATCACTTACCTAAGTTATCTAATACTCACATTCAGATGCTCTCCCTTCACAAATACCTCAGGGAAGATTCTACTGCCCTTCCAGCTGACTGATCCTTTACTCTTATCCTAGCAATGAACTAACATATTCCTTAAAGCAAGAAAAACGAAATATGATATCTTCAGAGCTTTGTTTATAAGAAGTGAACATAAGCGCATTGTCTCCATTAGAGAGTGCTTACTTACTGTGAGACACACCAGAAGTACTGGGACTTTGGCTCATCTTTATAAGTAACTCACTTAGGCACAATGACTGGCTGTCAAAGAAAAAGCTTAAAAAAAATCAGGAATCCAAGCCTACAATTCAACAACAGAAACAACGACAAAACCTCCTTTCACAGCAAGCAAACTGGGAAGCTAAAAATAGGGGACAGAGGTAGAGAGGGAATGTGTCCTCACTAATGAATTGACTAGGCTTTATGCAGCAGCCTGTGTCCACTGCAAACATTTTACAGGGTTTTGAAACTTTAATTATAAACTTGTAAATTAATGGAGGTTCAGACAAATCCTGGCAAAATAATTAAAAGGTCCTTGAATGTGGTGGCATAGCTAATTGAATCCCATTTTGGCCAGGACACTGGATGGTGACCTCACTCTTTTCCTCTACCATATGAATTATCTTCCAGATCCATTGCAATGGGTCTTGATATTTGCTAAAATTCCCAAGTAAAAAAAGTAATTAAGTTCACTGTGTAACAGAAGAATCATTATCCTCTTGCAATGAATCTATAAAAGTAATCTACCCTTATGGTGATTGAGAGTACTGTGAAATGGCAAAAGCTATGGATTTACAGTCAGGAGAGACCTGGATTTGAATTCCACATACTTAATGAGTTTCATGACCCTATGAAAGTCATTTAACATTTCTGAGCCCCTATCTCCTCATCTCTAAAATGGAGATAAGAATTCCTACCTAGCAAGGGCAATATATAGCCTCACAGAATTGTCTAGATTCCTGAGAGGTTAATTTAGAAGTGTTAATAGAGTTGTCCAGAGTCATGTGGCCTGTAATGGTCAGAGACAGGATTTGAACCAAGGATTCTTGGCTCTGGGGCCAGCTTTCCATCTACTACAACATTCTAAATATGGAAACACATTTGTATTCTAAATGTGAAAATATTTCAATCGAGAATTCATTAACAAGCCTCCATTAAATTAGGTGAGTTTTCAGATCAAATGCACAGGTAAGTGGAAAAAGAGGTCAAGTTCATATCCTTGGAAGAGTGACTGGTCTCTCTGGGCACAAACAATTCATTTGACTGGTCATTCGAATTGTCAAATTCAGTGGAAATTTTTGTCCTTGTGTAGACAAAGCCCAAAGGTTGGTAATGTCCCATAGTGGGACATTAGGGTAGACCCAAAGCACAAACCTGAAAATAGAATAGTGAGAAGTGTGACTTTGTTAATTTGCTCCTAAATACTATGTGCAGTGTTTCAAAACACCTTTAGCTTCTGGTAGTCGGATAGTCAATGGTTTATTAAACACCTGTTTTGTGCCTAAAAATGTGTTGAGCAGCACAGGAATCACAGAATTTCGTATTTGGAAGGGACCCACAACATTCCTGGTAAGTGCCCACCTCGCCTTTGCTTGGAAAGGGGGAAGTCACTACCTCTACAAGTTGTCCATCCTACTTTGAAATAACTCTAATTACTAGAAAGTTTTTTCTTAGATAAAAATCTAAATTTGCCTGTCTGCAACTTTCAGCCATTCCTTCTATTTTGGCCCTCTAGGACCAACTGAAATAAGTCTAATGCTTCATTCATAGGGTGGCCTTCCATTTACCTGAAGATAGCTTTCATGCTTCCCTATCTCCCAAGTCTTCTCACCTCTATGCTAAGCATCCACAATTCTGTCAATTAATCCTTGTATTTTACATATTTTTGTCTTCTCACCATTTTCATCTGTATCTTCTAGACACACTTTATTTTTCTGCCTTTCTTGGCTAGACTGTAGTACAATAACTCTTTTTTCAAATTCTGCTTGCCATCAGTTCAAAGATGGGGATCTTCAATGAAGTAGCTGAAGTTGCTAAAAGAGCAAAATTTGATAAATTGTATTTATATGGGGCTCCCCTCCCTCAAACCCTGCTACATCTTATTCTTCAGCCAGTGTAAGTGGCAATTGGATTCCCACCTTCTAAGTGGAAACCTATCCAAATAGCTTCAGAATTTAGATATGAGTCTCTGCCACCACACAGTTATATAAGGGTGGGCTGATCCATTGGTGAAAGTTGACTAGGAGGTCAGAATAGTGATGGTTTGGGCAAATACTGATGTCAATGCAAATAGGAACTCTGGAAAGGAGGGGGGAGGAATTACAGAACCCAAAGCTACCCGATAACTGGGCAGAAAGGCATGATACCATCCCAAGGAAAGAAACTTTGATGTGTTTTCTGAAACTTGGAATTGTTAAGAAAACAACTGGCAGAGGCAGAGCCAAGATGGTAAAGGTGACATTCTAGTCAAACCCTCCCAACATTTGTTTCTATGTAATTTTAAAATAACACATGAAATAGTGTTAAAGTGGCATAACCAACAAAAGACAACTTATGATGAAAGAAGGAAAGGTCTGTGACACTGGGATAGGAGCTAACCAGAAACCCAGCATAGAGGTGAAACTAACTGTGTACCATGGAGGAAGGAACAACAGAGAACCAGCATCAGCTGCATTTACTGCCCGGGAAGGGGAATTAAATACCTAGTCAGAAAGAGGTTACAGGCAATCCTTGTACTAGCATTGGGTGAAGGACTGGGGACCATTTGGCAACTTCATTGCCCTTTACCCAGTTTCAAATTACATTTCCAGAGGAAGGAGTGCATGTGGTCATAAGGGAAGAAGGGAACAGCTTAGAGTTCACAGTTTTAGGAATGAGAGAAGTCTTGGTCCTGAGAAAAGAGTGTCCCTATCTGGATAAGGACGAAAAAGCAGATCAAGAGAGAGATGGCCACACCTCAAATCATGCTACTTTGGAAGAACTGAAAACTTACAGGGCTTCAGAAATAGTAGAGTGAAAAAGGCAGGGTGAAAAAACCTGAAGCTTGGAACAGTGATCCCATTCCATCCCTCTCCCCCCCC
This sequence comes from Petaurus breviceps papuanus, assembly GCF_028583685.1. Classification (NCBI taxonomy): domain Eukaryota; kingdom Metazoa; phylum Chordata; class Mammalia; order Diprotodontia; family Petauridae; genus Petaurus; species Petaurus breviceps. The sequence goes on from NW_027187347.1 coordinate 6,685,951, forward strand.
CCAACCAAGAGGTGATCAGAGCTGAACTCTAATATAGTAACTCAAGTCAAGAAATAGGCTGGAAAAATGAGCAAACAACAAAAAAAAGGAGAACCTGACCATAAAAATCTACTATGGTGACAGGGAATGTATTAAAATGGATTAAAAACCAGCAAACAAAATCCGAAGACAACCACCTGAAAATAGCTGTAAGCAAATCCTCAATGGAAAAAAAAATGCAGATTGGACAGAAGCCAAATGAGAATTTTCAGAATAGGTTTTAAAAAGAAAGATTTTTTAATGGAGCAAAAAAGCTCTTGCTAACAGAATGATGAATAAGAAGTGTTTGCAAAAACCACAAAAATATAAGATACTGATATAAAATATATTATTTTTATAATAAAGTAATATTATTAAATAACTAACATTAATATGATATTTAGTATGTGTCAGGCATTGTACTAAGTACTTTACAATTATCATCTTATTTGATCCTCACAACAACCCTATTTGCAATTATTATCCCCATTTTACTGTGAGGAATCTAAGACAAAGAGAAGTTAAATGATTTGCAGAGTTCGCACAGCTAGGAAGTGTCTGAGACTAGATTCAAACTTAGGTCTTCCTGACTCCAGTCCTAGCACTCTAACCAGTATACCATCTAGCTGCCTCAATTCAATAACCCTTCATGAAGCACCTACTTGTGGGCAGTACACTTTGCTAAGTGAGATCGTTTCATTCTTGATACTTATCTCCCCAGCACCTAGTATAATGGCTAGGCCACAGGAGGTGCTTACTAAAAATGTACATCAATTGACAAGAATCATATGGGCTCTGCCATCAAGGAGTTTACATTTTATACTGAGAGATGCAACATAGACACAGAAAAATTAAATACCAGGTGACACTCCGCTATGTGGCAGACCAAGATGTCTATCATATGGAACCAAATCACCCACCCAGCATGCTCATCAAACTTTCTCCCCCACCATATTCATGGGTAAAGCTTTCCTACTAGCCCACTACCCTTCAGGGGCATGACTTTCCCTTTCCAAACAACTTATTTCCCATCCCTTCACAGCAGGGCATGACTTACTTTCAGAAACTAAGGATTCACTCTAGAATGATTCCAGTCAGCAGAAAGTACAAATAATGTCTATAGTTTACTCCTTAGCAGCCTGAGTTACTCTCTTACTAGTTTGTTTCACCCGAATAATAGAGTTTGGAATAAAATTCTCTTTCACTGTCTAATATACTGTTCTTTTGAATAAGTATTCAGCTTGACCCCTTCTCCCCAGTCATATTGCATTGTCAAATTCAAATATCGGTTTATGGAACCTCAATACTTTAAGTCTACTTCCCTTGTGGGTTTTATCCTCCCTCTGTTACCAATCTCACTGCTAGCATCAGACCAACAGAACTGTCATAGACATGAATGACCATCTGTATTTTAATATGATGTCACACACTTGCTGAAAAAGAAAATGCCACTTAAAACAATGCTGTTGACAAAAATAAGCCTTTTAAAAGTAGCATCCTCAGTCTACAGCTTCCAGAGAGAAGCTTCCATCAACCCACATAGTTGCCCAGGGCTCATACCAAGCATGGGTCATACTTGCATTGTCTTCAACGCCCTGGCTCAAAATTCTTAGCATTGCTCACAATTTTCCATATGCTCACCATAGTGCAATTTTTATCCTCTGCCCTGCATGTTTTTTTGGTTTTGGTTTGTTTGGTGTTTTTTTGCATCTCACTTGGCTTGGCTTCCTCCTCTCTTATCCATGAGCCCCTTCCTTTGAGATCAGGGTCAGTCACATACTAGCTAGCTAAGTAAGATCATGTATGAATTCCTCAGAGTTTAAGGAAGGCTGGGAAGACTTATCTGACAGCCCCAACCTGCTCCCTCTGCTAAATTCCATACCTTTTGGTGGAGCCACAAAAGATGGTTTACAAAAAAATAAGGTAACTTGGGCAGACAGAGGAGACAATTATAAGGGGTGGGGGAATCTGGGAAAGGTTTCAGGAATGTAATGACACTTGCCAAGCCTTGAAAGTAAGATGTATGAGAGGTAGAAATTAGAAGCAAGTGCACTCCAGGCATGGAGGACAGCTGTTGAAGGGCTCTTGATTCATATTGAGTTTGCAATCCACTTAAATACACAGGTCTTTGACAAAGGACTTGCAACCAACCATTCATTCCTCATCCTGCATTTATGCAGTTGATTTTTTGGAACCCCAAAGCAGAATTTTATATTCGTACTTATTAAATACCAATTAATTTAATGTAGCTCATTATTCTAGCCTGAGGTGGGGAACCTGCAGCCTTGAGGACACCTTGAGACCATAGGTTCCCCACCCCTGTTCTAGCCTATTGAAATATTTTTGGATATTTACTCTATTATCCAACTATTGCATACAATAATAATTGCCAAAATTGACATAACACTTTAAAGTTTACAAAGCACTTTCTTCTATATGTTATCTCATTTGATCTTCACAACAACCTCAGATAAAGCCTCATTTGAGGGAAGGAGGTTAAATACCTCACCCAATATCATAAAACTGTCTGAAGCAGGATTTGAACTCAGGTTTTCTTGATTGAGTTCTTCACTCTATCCATTAATGATAATAATAGCTTATATTTATATAGCTCTTTAAGGTTTGCAAAGGGCTTTATATATGTTATCTCATCTGATCCTTACGACAACCCTGAGATAGGTGTTAGTTTCTACATTTTCATTTTCAGATGAAGAAATTGAGACATGGAGAGGTTGAGACCTTGAAGCATCTGAAGACAGATTTGAACTCAAGGCTTCCTGGTTCCCTGGCTAGAACACTGCACCACCTACTTGTGTACTATAGCACCTAGCTGCCATTTTCATGTCATCTACAAATCTGACAGGTGTGCCATCTAAACCTGCATCTAAAAAGTCAGTGTTCACAATGTTGCACAGGTGCAGGTAGGTGGCACAGTGAGTAAAGCAGCGGCCCTGGAGTCAGGAGGAGCCAAGTTCAGTTCCTGCCTCAGACACTTAACACACACACAAAAAAAACTAGCCGTGGAAACTTAGGCAAGTTATTTAACCCCAATTCCCCTCCAAAAGGCAAAAAAAAATTGGGGGGCAGCATAAGGCTAATCATAGATAGATAGATAGATAGATAGATAGATAGATAGATAGATAGATAGATAGATAGAT
>NW_027187347.1:6689136-6696308 GCF_028583685.1 Petaurus breviceps papuanus
GATAGATAGATAGATAGATAGATAGATAGATAGATAGATAGATAGATTAGAATATTTACATTATATATATAATATATATAATAAATTAGAATAATATATATATAGAAAATTTTAAGAAGATTCTAATAAAGGAGAAAGAAAAATACAAAAACACAACATAGATGATGGAAATATATCAGCAAAAATCTGATTGATAACACATTAATGTGTTCTGGAGGTCTGGCTGGGATGTTTGAGATGGGCAAAGGTGGGCAAGGTTAATCCATAAAGGCTTCATCTGGGAGGTAAAGGGAATCAAATTCTGAAGAAAGATTAAGAAGGAGGAACAAGCATGTTCCAGGTCCAAGGAATAGCAGAGTAGGAAGACTTAGAGCAAACTACGTAACAGGTTTGCCTAACCAAATGAAAGAACTTGTACTACCATGATGAAGCGTTCTAAAAACAGAACATGGAACATCAAGAAAGGAGTCAATTAATACCAATTATGAGTTCAAAAGTTTTCTGGTTTGTTTTTTATTCCCCCCGCCAAACTGCCAAAGCTCCTTGAGGACAGGGACACTTTGTTCCTTTTCTTTCTATCTCTAGTTCTTAGCCCTACGCAGATTGCAGCTTACAAGATACAGCCTCTGCTGTAAACAAGAGAGGTGGGTGGTACAGAGTGCTGGGCCTGGAGGCACGAAGACTCATCTTCCTGAGTTCAAATCCTGCCTCAGACACTAACTAGCTTTGTGACCCTGAGCAAGTCACTTAACCCTGTTTGCCTCAGTTTCCTCATCTGGAAAATGAGCTGGAGAAGGAAATGGAAAAACTATTCTATTATCTTCGCCAAACAACAAACAAATGGGTTACAAAGTGTCAGACAGGATTCAAAGGACTGAAAAACAACATTGTAAACAAGCTTACAATCTAGTTCTGGAAATGAGACATCAACATCTATAAATGTAGAGAGGCAGTTGAGCAGGTGGAAAGACCACTTGACCTGGAATCAGAGGACCTGGGTTCCAATCTACCATAAAACTACATGACACCACACAAGTTATCTAAAGTCTCTGGGTTGCGATTTCTCATCACTAAAATAGACTACCTGGTTGGACTCTGCTAGCCTTTCCAACTCTACATCCAGTGAAAAATTAAAATAATATAACAGATGAGTAAAGGAACTATGCTATAAACTCCTTTTTTGAGGGCAGGAACCAGGCCATCAAAACTCTGTGTGCAAGGCACACAGAAGCTCCTTGATAAATGTTTGTTGAATTGAAGATGATATCAGAAATGTTATAGAGGAGAGCTCTGCTTTCTCATAAATGTTGTTGTTATTCAGTCATTTGGTCATGTTCACCTCTTCATGACCCATACTGTCCATGAGGTTTCCTTGGCAAAGAAACTGGAATAGTTTGCCATTTCCTCCCCAGAGTAAGAGCAAACAGAGGTTAAGTGACTTGCCCAGGGTTACATAAATAGCAAATATCTGAGGCCAAATTTGAACTCGGATCTTCCTGACTTCAGACCCAGAACTCTATCCACATAGCTGCCTTATCATAAATACCACATAGAATGGCACAAGGGAAATCCACTGTGTTCAGACTATTAAATAGGGGCAGCTAGGTGGCATAGTGAATAGAGCACCAGCCCTGGAGTCAGGAAGACCTGAGTTCAAATTTGGCCTCAAATACTTAACACAAAAACTAGCTGTGTGACCTAGGGCAAGTCACTTTGACCCCATTTGCCCTCCAAAAAGAAAAAAAAAGACCATTAAATATTTGTCTCATTGGAGATATTAGTTTATTTTCCAATTTGCTTAAATCTCCTTTATAAAAGTGAACTCTACTGGGAAAATATCAAAACACAGGAATTTACATGCCGGAACATACAAAAGCATCTTTAGAAGTAGCTCAAGAGGTCATTATGAGGTCTGACATTCTTGTATTAACTAAGCAAGGTTCAGAGGGCCAACTTGCAATTTCAGTTATTTCAGAATACCATTTGATAATCTCCTGGTTCATCAATCCAATAAATGAGTTCTTGCATATAGATTTTCCTCCAAGAGCAGCATCTGAAACATGGTATTTTCTTTTAATAAGTAATCCTGTTTTAATTTTAATTAACTCAGTGTACTTGCACCATCTCAGCAATGATAATGGGTATCCCAGAACCACAAGCAAAAATGCTTCTCTTACAGAAGAAAGGAGCTGTTAACCCAGCATGACTGACATGTGAGAGGCTTGTCAGTGTACAGAAAAGGATGCTAAATCTATATCTTTCATCTGAGGATGTAAAGTTAGCCAGCGATGTGCTTTTCACTTTACTCAGAGATAGCTTATCTGCCAAGAAAACTCTAGGAAACAAATTGTGAAAATTTCTGTAACTACATATATAGGGTCTTCTCATTAATGAGATTTTTTTAAAGGGGAGGAAAATGATGGAGGAGTGAAGAAAGGTTAAAAACCAATAAACTTCTAAATTGGTAAATAAAATCTAGCTAAGGATAGAAAACCTAAAAGACAAAGTTATTTTTAATATTATTTAATAAAAATAATATTTTAATATTATTTAATAGTTTTTAAAATATTTTTCTAAGTTCAGATTAGTTGTGAATAACTTCCCTCAAAAAAAAAAACATTCATCAAGTGGAGTCTGTAAGCTAAAAATAAATTAACATAAAAACTAGAATTTAATGGAAAAAACAGCACTTTCATAAGGTTTTAATAAGGTAACTCAAAGACAAAAGGTGAAGTGGAGCTTCACCAGATCTAAGAAAGGATAAGAAAAGTGTAACTTGTGTAACATGACCATGGGTGGCAATACCCAGGGTGCCTGACTCAGTCCCAGACTCCTAGGACTATATTTTGTCTCCCCACCAGCAATCTTTTCATGCTACAGATTCTTTCATCCTTATGGCCTCCTAATCTGCTTGATGAGCTCCTCCTAGGAAATTGGAGGAAATACCATGCTCACCTCTGATCCAGCTTTAGCTCCTGACTCTCTGGATTATCTTTCACCTTCCCCCTAATTTCCCGTCTTGCAATGGTAGCTCCTTGCCCCCTTTTCAGCTCTGTTTTATGAGTTGACTTTTCTCATTAGAATTTAGCATCTTGAGAGCAGAGACTGCCTTTCTTTTTGCCTGAGCACTTAGCATACATAGTCCCTGATACATCGTGAGTGCTTTAAAAAATGCTCAATTTATCTCTAAGTGGTACAAGAAACATCTCCAGCCCTGTAGAACACACTCACTTTATGAAAAACTGACCCCACCTAGTCTCTGCCTGTGTTTGTTTACAAGGGCATGATTCTTTAACTCAATTCATGTTTTTAAAAAATATCTTGATTTTAAAAGCCCCAAATAAATCTTTTCTCTACTTTTGAACCACTTTATGTTCATGAATCTTAAATATAAACAGACATTTTAGGCATGTCTTATTGACCATGCTAACCAATATATTCCAGAGTCTAAGGTATTTGCTACATAGTCTACTTTCTCATTTAATGACTAACTGTGCCTATGTAACTATTTCATACTTCACTAATTCAAGGATCTGTAATTTCTTCAGTGAAGGTAATCCTTCCACTGATGTAAATTGTACTTCTTTCTATAACTTTATAAATGGCTCCTGAGAATTACAATGGCCAAATATTTCTTCATACTGTGGGCAATGTTGTGATAAATCTATGCAATTATGATTATGGTATATAATTATCCAAATGATTGCATCACTATAGACAACAAGAATGAATAAAATTCATTTTAGGGGCTAAATTATGTCATTTGGCTGCCTACATTGGTCATATGAATTGAGTAATTGCAAGATATCCATTTTATGTTTTGTTATGTCAACCAAACAAAAAGTGAGATGAATTATCTGCTTTATTTAATCATTGTAGATAGCCTATCCTTTTAATTCAATATGAAAATAGATTCCTAAGTCTAAATAATCACAGTCAATTTCCTAGAGACAGTGTGAGGAAGTTGAGAGTATACTGGATCACGCAAGGAATTCTCATTACAGACTTGTCACTATCTGTAATCCTGCCTAAGTCATAGTCCCTCTCTGTCTCAGTTTGTAGCCTTTTTTTTTTGCCTTTTGAAGGGCAGTTGGGGCTAAATAACTTGCCCAAGGTTACACAGCTAGTTTTTTGTTCGTTTGTTTTGTTTTTTGGTGGGTGTTAAGTGTCTGAGGCCAGAACCATATCAGGTCCTCCTGACTCTGGGGCCAACACTTTACTCACTGCGCCACCTAGCCACCCCTCAGTTTGTAGTCTTAAAGTTAGAAGGTTCTAATAACACTCTTGTCATTTACCAGCTTTATCACCTTGGACAAATATTCTAAATTCTCCACACCTCAGATTCCAAATCTATGAAATGGGTATAATAACACTTTTCCTAAAAGATTACTGTGGGTCTCACATGAAAAAAAAAAGTATATGAAAGTGATTTATAAACAACATATTTTACAAACACAAGAAATTATCATTGTTGTTCCTGTGTTATTGTTGCAAACAAAATTAAGGTGATAGAAAAAGTGAGGGCCTCAATTTGGGTTATATAGACCAACAAGGGTCCCTAGAGAGATTTCTAGGCATCTATGAACTTGAATTCATGGAGAAATATTACAATTTTTCTTTCACTGACATCTAATTTAGCATTTCCTTCCATTATGAATATAGACAATAAAACATTTCTTTTTTCTAAAAGAGAGTCCATATAGGCTCACTGGGTCTATGACACACACAGGTCTATGACACACACAGAAACCTAATAACTCCTGCACCAGATGAACTCTGAAAGCCCTCACAACTTTGATGATTCTCCATGATGATCACATTTTAAAACTGTAAGGGAGCTGAAAGGTCACCCAGTACAACCCCATCACTTTCTATATGTAGAAACTTGGGCCCTAGAGAGGTTAAGGAACTTGGTCAAAGTTCACAGTCAATGAGTGCCAGACGCAGAATGTGAAACCAGGTTTATCTGTCTCTAACACACTATGCACTACACTGTGCTGTCTCTCAGCTGAAACAGTAGAGTTCTGCAAGATATCAATAAAGAGATTTACCAAAACCAAGAAGAAATGAAGTCAGAATAAATGTAAAGTCCCACAGCTAAATTTAAAAAAATTGACTACCCAAGTGCAAGATGAGGAAAATTTAGGATCATGGTTTCAGCAATTAACACTGTAGATTACCCCCTGCTCTCTTGGCCTCAATGCTTTGTACCCCATTGCTCTCCTAGCTTCTAAACTATACCTTCTTCATTTATTCTGTTGGATCTTCTTCTTCCCAAGTCCTTAAGGTGAATCTTCATTTGGCTAATGCAGAAATATGTTTGTGTGACTTCATATATATAATGAGTATTGTATCTCTTGCCTTCTCAAGGAGTAGAGAGGTAGGGGAAGAAGGGAGAAAACTTGGAACTGAAAATTAAAATTATTTTTTCAAAAAAGGAACTAAATATATATATATATGTACATATGTGTATATGTGTGTATATACATGTGTGTATATATTTTAAAGTGAATGCTCCCCAAGGTCCTGACTTTCGTATATCATAGGATTACATAGGATCCTCCATTGGAAGATATTTCAGAAACCAACTCAGCAAACCCTTTTATTTTACAGATGAGGAAACTGATGCCTGGAAAAGTTAAGAGGTCACACTTGCTCAAGGTCACACAAAAAGAAAACCTCAGAGTCAGGGTCTGAATCTAGGTCTTCCAACTACATTTAGTGTTCTTACAGCCTCAGCACTCTCTTCCTTGGCAATCTCTTTCACCCACATTGCTTCACACCTCAGTGCTATGCAAATGTCTCCAACATCTAGCTCTAATCCTCATGGATTTTCTGAACTCCAGACTTGCATTTCCAAGTGCCTATAGAACATTTCAACCCAGCAGTTACACCAGAACTTCAAACCCAACATGTATAAAACAGAATTTATGCTTCCTTCTAATCCTGCCCCTTCTGACTTCTGATCCTGATCCCTCTTCTGACTTCATTTTTTCTGTCTGTGGCACCATTATTCACAGTCTCTCCTGTGTTTGAAACTTTGGTATTTATCTTTGACAGCTCCTTAGCCTTCCCCTCTCATAACTCCCACCTGTGGCTCCAAGAAGCTGTAGCACGTGCAGTGTACACACCCTAGTAAACCATCTTGACAGACAGGCTAAACCGGGTTGAGGATAACCAAAGTGCCTCAAACCTTTCTGCAAGTTAGGTGGATGTCTACCTCAAGCACATGAAGACTTCTTGTAGAATGGGCAGATAAGAAGAACAATTTGTTTCAAAGGCCATGAAAGCAGCTGGAGATAACTGTGGAGTGCTTAGAGCTTGGTGAGAAATTAAAGATGCCAAGGTTATCCACTGTATCCTGAGCTATCACCAATCATTCGGACTTTTATCTTGACACTAGATTTTGATGACTCTGGAAGAGAAAATGAGGTTGAGAACTGTGCAATTCCGCCTCACTTAAATCCAATTCACATGCAAGTCAAGATATCATCCCACAATGTCATTGGTCTTCTTCAAAAATGGACAAAGAACAATAACAACATCATTTTCTCTTCATATCCAAACTATACCTTTGCACCCCATTGCTCTTCTAGCTTCTAAACTATACCTTCTTCATTTATTCTTCTTCTTCCCAGTCCTTAAAGTGAATTTTCCTCTGGCTAATGCAGACACATGTTTGTGTGACTTCAAATATATAATGAGCACTGTATCTCTTGCTTTCTCGAGGATTGGGTCAATCTAATGCTACAAAATCTCTTACATGTACCTTCCTATCTATTGCCACAACCATCATCCCAGTACAAGCTTTTATGCATAGCTTTCTAGATGCTTTAAAAAAATATTTCATTTTTCCCCAGTTCCACTTAAAAACCATTTTAATATTCATAATTTTTTTGCTTTGAGTTCCAAATTCTATCCCTCTCTTCCTCTCCTCCTCACTCCCTAAGACAGTAAGTGATCTGATATAAGTTAAACATATGCAATCATGTAAAACATTTCCAAATTAATCCTATTGTGAAAGGAAGGAAGGAAAGAGAAAGAGAGAGAGAGAGCACAAATCCAGCCTTATACACTTTCTACCTGTGTGACCCTGGGCAAGTCACTTAACCCCCAATTGCGTCAGAAGGAAGGAAGGAAGGAAGGAAGGAAGGAAGGAAGGAAGGAAGGAA
>NW_027187347.1:6696318-6708818 GCF_028583685.1 Petaurus breviceps papuanus
GAAGGAAGGAAGGAAGGAAGGAAGGAAGGAAGGAAGGAAGGAAGGAAGGAAGGAAGGAAGGAAGGAAGGAAGGAAGGAAGGAAGGAAGGAAGGAAGGAAAGAAGGAAGGAAGGAAGAGAAAAGAAAAAAATAATATTCTTCAGTCTATATTCAGATTCCATCAGTTCTTTCTCTGGAGGCAGATAGCACTTTTTGTCATGAGTCCTTTGGCATTGCCTTGGATCATTGTATTTCTGAGAATAGCTAAATTTCACAGTTGATCATAATACAATACTGCTGTTATTGTTCACAATGTTGTCTTGGTTCTGCTCATTTTATTCTGTATCAGTTCATGTAGTCTTCCCTGTTTTTCCAAAAGCATCCTGCTCATCATTTCTTATAGCACCCAAAATAATCCATTAAAATCACATACCGGGGCAGCTAGGTGGTGCAGTGAGTAGAGCATTGGCCCCAGAGTCAGGAGGACCCAAGTTCGGTTCCTGCCTCAGACACTCAACACCCACACAAAAATACTAGCCGTGTAAGCTTGGGCAAGTTACTAAACCACAATTGCCCTCCAAAAAGCATATATATATATATATATGCACCACAAGTTGTTCAATCATTCTTCAACTGATGGGCATTCCCTCGATTTCCAATACTTACCCATGACAAAAAGAACTGATATAAGAATTTGTGTACAAATAGGTTCTTTTCCCTTTTTAAAAATCTCTTTGGGATACAAAACTAGTAAGTTTGATACTAGACTTGATCAAAGGGTATGTACAGTTTGATAATGAAATTGTTCTCCAGAATGGTTGGATCAGTTCACAACTCCACCAAAAATGAATTAATATTCCAGTTTCCCCACATCCTCCCCAAAATTTATCATATTCCTTTTCTGCCATAATACTGGTCAGACTTTTGAAATAGCTTTCTAACTGTACTTTCTGTCTCACCATTCTCTCTCTATTTAAACTATACCTACTATAGGGCCTAATAAAGTGATCTGTACACAGTAGGTACTTAAGATTGTTTATTGAATCAAATCAAATACCTAAAATATGAATCCAAATTATGTGAAATCACAGGTTTGAGAACAAGAGTATAAAAATGAGTGTCTCCCTGTAGCCTGATCATTGTTTCATATCTTCCTTTTTGCCACTGAAAATGATGCCTATGGCAGAATTAATCAGAGCTCATCCAGACATTTCCAGTCCAATTAGAACCCATTAAATTGCTCTCAGGCTCTGGTGCCTTTTTCAGAAATACATGAGTTTAACATCTCATTCATCTTTGTAATTAAATTAATTTGGGGTAAAAGTAAATTCTCTTCTTGTAAATTGAAACATACAACTTGGTTTTACCAGTTCCTGTTAAACAGGTGATTCTGGGTGACTTAACATTTCATATCACTGGTTTTCTCCATGGCAAATCAAAGAGAACCTGGCAGGATGTAATGGATAAACTCCAACTGATAAAAATGTATGTGTGTGTGCATACATTTATGTGTTTACACATATATGTATGTTTGTGTAGATCTATATATATATCTACATAATATGTCTAAGTAGTATATATCTACATACATGTAGATATATACATACATATGTGTGGGAATATTTTTAAAGTTATGATAAAATTTAAAACCTAAATATCTGCAATAAGACTTGGTTTCTAATATTAAAAGATTTGTGAACATCTGCTTTGTCTAGTCTGTTTCCTTGAATAGTAATGGTGGATTATACTCATAGAAATTACCATTTTGTGGTTTTTGTTGGTTTTTTTTTTACTGGAGAATTTTATAGTTTGGGAAGAAACCCTACATTCTGGGCAACACTCAGATGTCATAATGGTAGTTTTCAGATTGTTGATGAGTCACTCTCACGTAATACTGGCTAGACAGTGAAAGATCATGGCATTGACCTCTTGTCACGAGATGGCAGATTTAGAGCTGGAAAGTACCCAGAGGCCATCTAATCCAATGCCCCTCCTTTTGTAGATGATAAAACTCTGAGAGGTTAGGTTACTTAACCAACCCCATGCAAGTAGTGAACATAAGAAATATGGCTTAAATGTGGGTCCTCTCTTTCCATTATACCACACAATTTAAAAAGTTAATATATGCATATGATATACTTGAGAATATTCTCAAGTTGTGTTTCAGGTCCTATATGTAGCCAAATAGTTAGAAGGATGGATCTTGATTTAAAACTGGAAGTTAGAGGTTATCTAATTAAATATCAGTCCTATTCTGTTATGCCTCATTTTCCACATCTCCAAAATGAAGCTGGATAGAAGAAAGAAAAGGGATTCTAGGACATTAATAAAGAAAATTGATTAGTAAAAATTAGAAATCCTACATAAAGAGTAAACTAACACAAACACAATGTTTTTATTAAAACAGTCCCTTCCTCACAATAGGGGAGTCCTGCTATAACATTCCTGACAAAGTCATATTCCCTAACATCTAAAATAGGGATTCTAAATGAGATAGTATGGCACTAGATTTGGAGCCAAAGGATCGAGATTCAAAGCTCAGCTTGCTCAATCACTACTTGTATGTAATCACCTAAGCAAGTAATTTTCCCTCTCTGGACCTCAGTTTCCCCATCTGTAAAATAAGGGGGCTGAGCAAGAAGAACTCTAAGGTCCATTCCAACTCAAAGTCTATGATCTATGGTCGCCACTGTAAAGAATATTTAATGGACCTTTCATGGAAATACTATTTATATTACTCATTAATTGCTGTTTCCTTCTCTGATAACTTCTTCAATAATTCTTTGCCTACCACAGTAATTGGGTTCTACTTCTGTCAGCTCTAACAAGTAATAATATTGAGTTCATAGGAAGCACTATTCTGGCTATGCTTCTATGCACTGTTAAAAAAAATGTCACTAAATTGATATTTAATCATTATAATTTTCAATGAGTAACAGGGAGGTTTATGCCTGCTGGACATTATTCATCAAACATTCCTAGCTTAGGCAGTTAACATAAATCTATAAGAAGACAGTATAAGAGCTGGAAAGGAAAAACAAAACAATAAAACAGAATTCAAACAATCTTCCTACCTCTCTTTTTCAGCCTTAGATTCAAGCCAGCACACACACACACACACACACACACACACACACACACACACACCTTCAGCTCAGATTTTCTCTTTTGATCTTCCTCTCAAACCCATAAACGTTAACACACCAATTTCTGTATCAGTCAGTCTGCAGTCCACATTCACAATGAGCTCCCTTCCCAGGTGCTCTCCCCAGTCTCCATTGCATCCAGGCCTAGACGTGCCCTTCATGGCTTTATAACTCATGGAGGAGAAATGAAGCAATAAGTTGAAGGCATGCAGCCAGTTGGAAGAAGGTGACAAATTGAGGCCTAGCATAGCATGGAAGAAGGCATAGCAATTTAAATATGCCTCTTCAGTTCACCTTTAGTTCTCTACATTTTTCAACATAATATTTTTCTTGACTCAAAGGTCTGCTCACTTACCAATTATTTATTGTTGTCTTGTCTCCCATGGAAAGCTGTGATAGATTTTTGCTTTTAATTTTTTTTCTTCTCTCCTCTGAATCAGTGGAAATATGTGGTGATTTAAAATGAAGTTAATGGTGAAGTGATTTCTTTTTTCTCAAGTTTGACTATGATAAACAAATATATACTCTACACGGAATTTAAAAAATAATTAGCAATAATAGCTAATTACATTTTTCTTTAAATTTTATAAAGCATTTTACATGCATTGTCATTTTACCCTCACAACTTTATGAGATAGATACAACAGATATTATTATATTCATTGTACAGATGAGGAAGCCAAGGTTCAAAGGAAATAATTCACCCATACTCATACAGGTGAGATTTGAACCTAGATCTCTTCTGACTCTAAAATTAATATTCTAAAAATTACATATTTCTTGAAGGAAATTGAGTGTGTATTTATATAGTACCTCTGGTTTGACTTTATTTAGTATTTATATAGTACCTGTGATTTGTAGGAACTCCCTCCACCAACACAGATCACAAGCTAGTCATCATCTGAAAGCTTATAAACCTGGCTGAGGCTCAAACAAGTAAAGTGATTTTCCTATGATCACACAATTAGCAAGTGTCAGAAACAGAAAACAAACGCGTCTTACTGACTCCAAGACAATCCATCATTCTGTTCAGTATGTTATATTGCCTCTTGAATATTGTAAGCATCTTGAATGTACATGCACACATATGTGTACATGTATCCATATCCATGTGTCTTTGAAAGAATCTATTATAATAAAATAACTAATCCTGGGGAACACTGGACCTTTAGCCTGACTATCTGAAGTTGTTAATATGACTAAATCTTAACACTTGACTGTTATAATTATTGTGCTTACATGGCACTCTCCCTTGCGTCCTGTGAGATATTGTATATATTATCCGCTCACTTCTCTGGTTCAAGGGCATTTAAGGGCTGAAAAAAAGCTGACCCATCAACTAATTAATTAATATTTATAACACCCTTAATTCAAATATAGTACGATATTTATATTGCCCTATCTGTGGATGGTTTTTGTTATTTTCTACTCCTTCCCAAAACACCCCTTCTGGGGAAAAAAGAAGTATAAATAACTTGTTTGGTGCTCAATATAGAAAGGTGTGTTTTTCTCACATTCCCCCTTAGAAAAGGCAGAGCAGTGTGGCATAATTATGATTTAAGAGTCTGGCTTTCTTCGCTACAGAGAAATGGCACAGCTCCATTTTTCTGTCTGTGATGTTCCATCAGCTGAATGCTTATCTTTTCTGCTTCTTATAAAGTCACAACTTTTTATGTCAATTTACTTTCTTAGAGTATGTGTACATCGTCTTCCTATGCATGTAAATATATATAAACTTTTAAAATTGTCAACAGTCAGAGCCCAAGATTTTTATTTTTTTTTTAGCACATAGGCTTTTTTACTTTATATGTTTCATCTGCCAAATCTCAACCTATAAACAGAAAACATGTTATAATCACTGGAGATATTTTGAATTATATGTTGTATATAGTCTCCAAAAACCTCCTTAATAGCTCTTCAAATCCCTGTCAATCACTTTGGTGTATTGGATCTTTCTGGTTATTTAAACATAATTTTCCCAGTTCCTTGTTAGCCTGTTTGTTCATTACCTTCAATATTTTCTACTTAACTGAACATTTTCCATCATCTTTAACATCAAAGCTACTTTCCATTTGGCTTACCTTCACATCCCTTCAATTACTGAAGTTGGTACTACAGTATTTATAAAATGTTCAAAATTGAAACTTTTTTGTCATTTTCTGAATCAAAACACTTAGCTGAATGATTTAGATGAGATTTTTATTTTGTGTTTGTTTCCTCCAAAGCAGACCATTTCATAACTGACAATAAATTACCACCTGTCTGAAGAAGTCATGCTGTTTGAAGGGTTTTTGCTAAGATCAGCTCCTTAAATTCAAAGAAGAATTTAACAAGACATTTACACTTTTCAAGACACAAACAATGTTGTTGGGTTGTTTCAATCATATCCAACTCTTCATGACCCCTCTTGGGGTTTTCTTGGCAAAGATAGTAAAGTGGTTTGCCATTTCCTTCTCTAGTTCATTTTATGGCTGAGGAACTGAGGTATACAGGCTCAAGTGACTTACCCAGGGTCACACAGCTAATAAGTCAGATTTGAACCCATAAGGATGAGGCTTCCCGATTCTAAACCCAGTGATCCACTGAGCTACCTAGCTGCCCCATATAGGGCTAAACTATTTATGTGATACCATATGAAAATTCCAAATTACGCTATCTCAAATTAATAGTACCCATAAAAAGGAATAGCAATGGAACTTGGAAGGAACATGAAATTTAAAGAACTGAGACAGAGCACCAGGTACCCGATAAATAGTTTCAGAGGAAAGGTGCTTTCCAATACAGTAGTAATTGGAGGAACAATCAATTCCAAGAGGTTAAAGACCTTGACCTCAGAGGAAATATTCTATGTCATTCTCAAACACAAAATTACCAGAATATTATGATACTAGCTGCAAAAAAGATGGAATAAAAACTATAGTCTGTTTCCTGTTCATTGTTATACAGAAAACTTTACTCTAGAACACAGGATTTTAACTTTTTTCATGTCATAATGGATCCCCTTGGCAATCTGAGGATGCCCATGGACCCCTTCTTGGCTTTAAACTCATAAAATAAAATAAATAGGGATACAAAGAAAACCAATTATATTGAGATACAGTTTTCAAAAAAAAGTTTCTAAGTTCATGAACCCCAGGTTAAGAATTCATACTCCAAGCACTGAGATTTCTGCTTATCTGTTATTACTGTTCAGTTGTGTCTGACTCTTTGTGACTCCATTTGGGACTTTCTTGGCAAAGATACCAGGGTGGCTTGCCATTTCCTTTTCCAGCTCATTTTACAGATAAGGAAACTAAGACAGACTGGATTAAGTGACTTGCCCAGTATCATACAGCTAGTAAGTGTCTGAGGCTGTATTTAAACTCATAAAGATGAGTCTTCCTGACTCTGGGCCCAGCACTGTCCATTGTACCACTTAGCTGCCCCCTTGCTTATCTATAGATAGTCAAAATTGTGGGAAATTTATGTAGGTGGTACCCTCAGTCCTACTAACCTAAAACTCACTGAAGCCAGTGAATCACAAGTCCTTATAAAATAGGGCAAGAAGATAAAATATACATGATGATAAGGCAGGGAAGGGTACTAAGAGATTAGTGTCCAATCCCCAAGACCTTTCCAGTTAAATGGGCTACGACTATCTTGAGTCTAAAATGTCCCATGGGAAGAAGAAAAATAACCTCCCTTGGCTGCCCATTATAATTTCCACTTTGGAAAGATAACTGCTCCCTAGAATTCTCCAGAACTTGTCTTATAAAACAAGTGATCTTCTTCTGACCTGGACAATAATATATCACATAGAAGACTTAACCCAGTTAGTCTCTGTCTCTCTCTCTCTCTCTGTCTCTCTCTCTGTGTCTCTCTCTCTCTCTCTCTCTCTCTCTCTCTCTCTCTCTCTCTCTCTCTCTCTGTGTGTGTCTCTCTCTCTGTCTCTCTCTCTCTGTGTCTCTCTCTCTGTGTCTCTCTCTCTTTTTCTCCTCCTCCACATTTCACTGAAGCAGCTTCACCTAAAGTTATACACATAGATTTCTCTTTGAAAGAGATATAGAACCTATTAGTAAACAGAGAGAGGAGAGACACATTATACACTTGCACATATATGTATAGCAAGGGGTTGGATTGGACCACTTCCCATGGAACTAGGCATTCATTCTATTGACACTTGTACTCTGGTCCCATGCTAAAGGACATGTACTTTGAGTAGTTCCCTTGATCTATAACAATCTGTGTGGAAGACAATTGATGACTGGGTGAGGAAAAGTCTCCCACGCAGAATCGGCTATAAATAGAACTGGAGAGAAATAATTTCCTCCCTTCTGAGCATGTTTCTTGGGAACTGAGGTAGCCTCTCCCTTGGATTTCTACCAAGGGGCTGGGTTGAGGAAGAGGTGCCAAAGGAGGGGAAATCTCTTTCCCTTCCTCCTCCCAAGCAACAGCTACACTTAGACACATTAAGAACATGTACTTGACTACGTAAGCATGAAATTGGATCTCAGTCCCTGGCTGCCCAGCTTTGTGGTTTTTTCCCCTACCCTGCCCCTGCCCAGTATACACACCCAGCAAAGATGACAAACAGCATTCCTGAAAGGGGCATTTCCAGCTGTAGCAGCTTTCTTCTTGAATTTAAGAGTTCTAGCATCCTCGGGTCAGGTACCAATTGCTCTGTGGGTGGTGTTCTTTACAGAGAAGAAAATTACCATCACAATGAAGATGAGCCATGCATGTTTGGTTGCAAAAAATATGGACCTTGAAACCTTGAGTGAGTTGCTTAGACAGTAGAGAGAAGTGAATATGAAATATCTGTTAATCAAGTTAAAAAGCATTTATTAAATACCAACTTTGTGCCAAGCACTAGGGGTACCAAGAAAGGCAAACACAGTCACCCCTTTCACACCGTGACTTTGCCCTTGGAGGTTACAATATATTGTAGGTTGGCATAGGAAATGAAATGGGAACTTTGGGAGAATCAAAGACAATATGCAAAGGTCAGCAGGCAACACAGAGCATACAACCAAATTTTACAATAAGGTACTTTGAACACCCCATGAAAGAAAAAGAAAAAAAATCAAACTTCTTCTCTAGTACAAAGGGGGGATCCAAAAATTTTATGAGGATTTTCCAAATGGGGGGAGGGAGCACCATGCCCCTAACACCCTGCCCCCCCAGGCCCTCAGGAGTGGAAGGGTTAACTATATAACAATCCCTGTTCTCAAAGAGTTTGCAGTCTAAGATAGCATGCAGACAACTACATACATACAAGATACATACAGGATAAATGAGAAATCATGAAGAGAAGGAAGGCTCTAGTACTCAGGAGGGTCAGGAAAGTCTTCTTGTAGAAGATTGGGTCTTGAAGGAAGTGAGGAAAGCCAGGGTATAGAGATGAGAGAGAAAAGAATGTCAGGCATGGGGGATTATCAGTGAAAATGCCCAAAGGGAGATGGAGAGTTTTGTGTGAGGAACGACACAGAGGTCAGTGTCACTGGATTAAAGACACAAAAATGGGAGTTAGGTGTAAGAATCATGGAAAGGTAGAAAGAGACCAAATTAAAAGGCAAAAGAAAGATTAACTGAAGCTGCTGTGCTAATTTACATGATAACTTTATTATATATTTAAAAGGAGTAGCAAGTTGCACATAACAGATTTGCAGTTTCATGTGCAATTATCTTTTTTATTATACTATATTATAGGAATGCTTGTTTTATTCCATAAATTAAAAATAAATAATTCTTTTTAAATCTCCTGGGAATATCCTCTACTTCCCAGAAGATGATATAGACGTGATGGGTGGTAGTTTTTGTTTTATATATGTGTTAATTCATGCTTGTGAGTCTTTCATAGTTTAAGCATCTCTTTTGTGGTAGAGGAGTAACCCAGACATGCACTGTATCTACATTTTGTTTTAGGGGTTTTTCCAGGGGTTCTTTTGTAAAGAAAGTCTCTACATTAGAGGAAGAAAATAGAAAGCTCCATCCCTATTCTCCAGTTTTATATCTTTGTTCTTTCTGCCAAATGACATACCTCCCAATAAAGGTCACATCATGTCAGGTGACTACAGGGGAGAGGAGATAGTTCAATTCAAGAAGATTTATTGAGTACCTACTGTGTACAAGGTGCTGCCACTTGATTCTGGGGATACAAATGAAAAGAAAAAAAAAGAGAACAAGGTGCCCTCACCTTTTTCTGGCTCTGAGTAAAAAAAGTAAAACTTAATTTGTTAATTACAAGTCCAAATACAAGAAATTCAATAAACATTTATTACACACCTATTATGTGCAAGGCACTTTTCTTTTGCAATAGAGTTACAAAGATAAAAATGACAAAGCCACTTTCCTTACAGAGTTTATATCCTGACAAGAACGAATACATTTTCCTTCTCTGTTCTCTTTCTGTTGCTAAAAGATCTTCTCTGAGCATCAGTGTGATTTCTTTATTTCTCCTTGCATTTAGTATTTCCATCAGCCAAGTCTTTGGTCAAGATAAATGAAGAGCAGAAAATTGCTGCCCCCATTTTTTAAGGAGAGCTTTTTTTTTCTACAACCTGCCCTCCAGGATGTCTTTCTGGGATTTTTCATCCTCTGTCAGTACGCTCTCATGAGTACCTCATTAAGCAGTTGTAATTCAACAAGGTATTAACTAGGCTATGCCAGGAACTGAGCAAGCAGGATGGCAACACCACCCTAAATATTGTCATTTAGAGCTTGGGTACAAATGTGGGTTAGCTCTTAAATCTTTAGAGGATAGGGCTTCAGACTCTTAAAGTCCTAAGAGACCTGGTTGTCCAATCCCATCTCAGACCTTTACTAACTTCTTAAGGGAAGTAACTTGGATTTTTGCCATTGTATTCCTACTACCTAGCACAGAGCCTCATACATAGTCGGTATTTAATAAATGCTTCCTGATTTATAAATATAAAAATAAGAAAAGTGCCTAAAATATTCAGACTCATTGGAAAGAAATCCTACTCTCCAAAGAGGTTAAAGATAGAAAGGAAGGTCATATTAACAACTAAATATTCAGAGAGGCTATTCTATAGAATAGCAAAGAATTAGGAAGCAGCAGGGTAGAGTATGGAGTTACCAATTGGGTAGTGGCTTAACAAATGATGGTACATGCATATAATGGAACATCACTTAGCTATAAAAAAAAAACGGGTGCTAAGAATTCAGAAAAGCATGAGAAGATATAAATCGAGGTAAAGGGAAATAAAATCAGGAAAATAAAATTCACCATGACTACTACAACTCCACTCCACATACTTGACAATCCAGTTACAATGTCTTCCTTACTGATCTTCAAATATGACACTCTAACTCCAAAGCTTTTTCACTAGCTGTCCCTCATGCCCAGAACACTCTTCTTCCTCTCTTCCTCTTAGCTCCCTAGCTTCCTTCAAGATCCAGCTCAAATTCTACATTCTGTGAGAAATCTTTCTTAATTATTTATGCACAAATACCTTCCCTCTGAGATTACCCTCCATATTCTCTATGTGTATAAATATGTGTACGTATTATATGTGTAAATATTTTATACTTAGAACTTTTTATGTGTGGTATTCTCCATTATAATATGAGCTCTTTTTTTACTTTCTTTCTATGGTATAGGGTTTTTAAATTGTCCAATCTGCAAGAAAAACCACTGAGGCAGAACTCTAGGCCAATGGTACTTAATTAAAGGGTCCATGGCACTCTCTAATGAAGTGAACCTCAGATCTTCCTCACAATCTGAGATACCTCCTTCCTCCAGGGCCTTATTTTTATAAGGTTTGATACCTGAACAGCCTATAGGGGCTACACAAAATACAGACTCCCACTGGTTGACAGACCTTGCTTTGAGGGCCAAAAATTATGTATCAGCCAAAAAATGGTATATCAGCAGGGGTGGGGGGTCTTGGATTGGGCAAAGCACAGGGCAGCTCCACCGTCTAAGTATTCATAAGATGGTCCCCTGCTCATATTGGACAAGAGAGAGTGGTCTGGAGGTACAAGAATAAGTTGGGAAACTTTCCATATAATTGAGTCACCTCTGCCATGCTGGGCTTGGTCACTCTAACAAGGAAAAACAAGGGTGGAGGACCTCTAGTTAGCTACCTATGATTAAGCAAGCTCACATTAACCTGCAGCTCACAGTTCTGGGGCCGAATATACAGAACTTATGTTCACTACCCCTAGGGAATCGTATAAAACATACTGATTAGCATAGAGTAGGGGCCCAAATGAATCATTTTTTCCAGTTCCCAATGCTTACCACAGTGTCACACACAGCAAGAACTTAATAAATGTTTAACCAATCATTAATTTTGTTAAACTTCTTGCTTTTTCAGATCCCATAAGGGATGAGTAGGGAGCAAGGGAGGGATGTACTGGTAAATGAAAGTAATCTATCAACTAACCAACTAGCAAGCATTTGTGAAGCAATTTCTACTTGCCAGGCACTATTCGAGGCACTGGGGATACAAATATAAAAATTAAACTATTAATTGTAATGATTTAAACGCTTATGGATTGTGCCATTAGATCATGTAATCTTTCTGAGCTTTCTTATCTGTAAAATGGGAATAATAATAATATTGGCATTACTTCACAGGGTTGACATGAGGAAAGTGCATTGAAAATCTTAGAATATTTGGTCAGTGCAAGTTGTTATTATTGTTAGTTCATTCCCTCAATCTGGAAACTCAACTAGTAACCAAAAAGAAATCACAGAAGGGCATACAAAAATTCCTTAAACAGTAAAATGGTAAGAACTTAATGATAGAAACCTTTTTGTGTGTGACCAGTGCAAAAATAAGACACCCATTTCTGTTCCTTCTCTGCTATGGAAGATTTGGGTGACCTGGATGATCATTATCAGTCTTATTGTCCCTATAATGAGAAGACATAAGAATTTCCACATTTAGACCTAACCTCAGTCTGACAGTCTGACAGTCTGGCAGTCTTCTTTGGGGGAAGGAGAAGATCTGAGGCTGACAGAAATACACTTTGTTTTGGAAATCTTAGCATTCAAAATGATCCCCAAATCCTTAACCAAGGGAGGATGTGACCCTGAGGGCAGCTATCTCTCATCAGCTGTTGCCTTATTATATAAATCAATAGCATGTCAGTTGTGAATAAAGTAGACCCACACAGCATCCCTGACAAGCTATCTGGGAGAGCCAATATGATTTAAATAGAAGCATTTTGCCAGGTTTCTATGTAAAGTAATCCTAAAGTAGGTAATTTAAGCATCCATTTGGGTTCCTCTATGTTGGCAGAGGGACCCAAGCTGCTGGTTGTTGGTTTGTTTTGCAGTTTTCTCAGTTGAGTTGCAATCTGCCTTGAAGGAAAAGTGTAGTGATTACTTATATTTCACCTGTGAGAGCTAAATAAATATTTACT
>NW_027187347.1:6710271-6731855 GCF_028583685.1 Petaurus breviceps papuanus
CCCCCCCGCCCTTTTTTTCTCTGTTTGGCTCTCATCTTGGGTACGTCTTTCTGATATTTCTTAGGTCTAACTCAAAACATTTCTACCTATCCATCTTCTGAGGTTCCACTTGCATCTCCTCTTTCCAGATTCATCTTACAGGAAATGCTTCCTACATTTACCAGAATCTCCTTCAAATTTCTGTTTGAATTTTGCAGAGCCAGCATTGCAGACCAAAATAAGCACAAATCCCCACAAATAAAGGATATTATAAAAATTGATTTTCAAAAGCCAAGTACAACCTGTTCTGTAGAGGTGGAATGCTTTCTTGCTCTGATATCACCAGCACTAAAATCTTTGCACATCCCACTTTTTGCCGGTGTCTGTTGTGGTCAGTTACTCTAATTACCAAATTGGTGATGTCAAATCACAGATCACACCACGTTGCCCAGCTCTGGTTCTTGCTTCAACAGTGTTTGGACCGAATGGACCCAGGGCCCCTCAGCTCCCCTCGCTTTTGAATTTCACCTTTCTGCAGCCCGCCAGCCCCTGGGCCCATCCGCCCCCCATTTCCCGGGCCAACCGCCACCTGCCTCCGGGACCAGTCGCCTCGTCCCGTCGCCATCGGTGCCATGAGCTCTAGCTCCCAGATCAGTTCAAACATTTTCCCCCCAAGGCCGAGGCCGCTGCCAATAGCCTGGCCAGCCTGTACCTGCAGGCCTGCTACTCCTACCTGTCCCCGGGTTTCTATTCCCACCAGGACCATGTCTCCCTGCCTAGGGTGTCGCGTTTTCTTGTGTTTGTTTTTGTTTTTGTTTTTAAGGTGAGCTGGAGAAGGACAAACGCTAGAGCGCTGAGTGCCTTATGCGGCTCCAGAACAGGCGTGGGGGGCCTGTCCTCCTCCAGGCTATGAAGAAACCTGCTGAGGATGAGCAGGGCTGCAGCTTGGATTCCATGCAGGCTGCCCGGAACCTGGAGAAGCGCCTGAAGCTGCACTCCCTGGGCTGGATCCAAGGGGATGTACATCTCTAAGACTTCCTGAAGAGCCATTCCCTGGGTGAGGAGGTCAAGCTGATGAAGGGCCTGGCCGACCACCGGACCACCCTGCGCCGCATGCAGGCAGACCCCCAGGCGGGGCTGGGTGAGTACCTGTTGGAGAGGTTGAACCTGAAGCATGACCAAAGGGAGCAGTGCAGTCGGGCTGTCCCAAGGCCGAACCAAGAACTCCCCCAACAAAGCTAACTGATCTCCCCCCCCTCCCCACCCCCGCCTGTGTGTGTGTGTGTATGTAGGCCCTAGCTCACTAATAATTTCTTTTTTTTTTTCAGTAATAATTTCAACCAATAAATCAACAAGCATTTATAAAGAGCTAATTATGTGCCAAACACTGTGATGAGGTGCTGAGGATACAATAAAAAGAGGGGGGGTAGACCCAAGAAGTCAGGGTAAAGGCAATAACCCCATGTGAACTCGCATGATATTTCCCTCCAGACAACTTTAAAATAACCTGTCATATCAAATTCTGGATCTGCATGACCAAAAAAAGGTCAGGGTAAGACATTTTTCTAGTTAAAGACAACTTAGGAGGCAAAAGAAGAGATCTGTGACAGCCAGGTGGGGGATAGCCTACAAGAAAATGCAAGAAAATTATGAAAGAGTATTAACAAACTTAATCTTTAATCAAAAAAAATTTGAAGTAAATTACACCTTAAAACAAAACAAAATTAGGGGTGGGTATGTGGCACAGTGAATAGAGTACAGTCCCTGGAGTCAGGAGGACCTGAGTTCAAATCTGACCTCAGACACTTAACATGTACTAGTCATATGACCTTGGGCAAGTCACTTAACCCCAACTGCCCTGCTTCCCCCTTCCAAAAAAAAAAGTAAAAAAACAAAACAAAACAAAATAACACCTATAAACAAAAAAAGTGAAGTAAATAACACCTTAAAAAAAACAGAATTAGTCAAATGGAAAAAAGAGGTAGAAAAGCTCACTGAAGAAAATAATGCCTTAAAAAGCAAAATTGTATGAGTGGAAGCTAATGACTCCATGATATATCAAGAAATAATAGAACTAAGTTTAAAAAGAAAGAAAATGAAAAAAATAGGAAAAATATGTGAACTATCTTACTGGGGAAAAAAAACTGGAAGATAGATTGAGGTAAGATAGTTTCAGAATTGTTAGACTACCAGAAAATCATAATCAAAAAAAGAGCCTATACAATATGTATCAAGAAATTATAAAAGAATACTACCCCCAATATCTTAGAACCAGAGAGTAAATTAGAAATTGAATGAATCCACCAATCACCTCCTGAAAGACATCCCAAAATAAAAGCTCCCAGAATATTATAGCCAAATTCCAGGACTCCCAGGTCAAGAAGAAAACATTGCAAGCATCCAGAAAGATACTATTTAAATATATGGAGCCATAGTGAGGATCACACAAGATGTAGCAACTTCCACATAGGATTACAACCATGAATAACTTACCCAGCAAAACTGAGTATAATCCTTCAAGGGGATAAGTGGATTTTTAATGAAATTGAGGACTTCCAAGCATTCATGATGAAAATACCATAGTTGACTAGAAATTTTGACATTCAAACACAAGACTCAAGAGAAGCATAAAAAGGTAACCAATCCAAAACCCTGAAAGTATATATGAACCAGTGGAGACTCACAAAAGGACTGCACTTTCTAAGGGTTGTAGATGGCAAGAAAAGATATTCCTGAGTCAAGCCCCTGACCATAGACAAGGCATATGAAACTCATGTGACAAGGGAAGAACGGTCAGGTCACCTACAGCTGCAGAGGTGGTATCTTTCAGCTCTTGCAGTCCTGCCAGACATCAATACAAGTGTAATCTAATGTTGCATTGTATTTACATAGCAGTAGTTCACATCTGGCTACCTCAGACTGATGAGGCTATCCATCGTACTAAATCTGGGCAGAAACATTAGATTACAAAGGTGCTGTTTAAACAGCCTCATTGCAGCATTATTGTAGTATTCTTTCTGCTGGCTAAATTTTAGCCAGAAATTCTCATTGAATGAAAAAGCCTACTGGGAGACAGAATACTGATTGAACTGTATGTTTTATAATAATTATTATTATTCTACTGTCTTCTGAGTTAAGGGACAAGGAGAAAGAGATTTCTCAAAGCAGTTGTTAGAAATCCCTGCCCCTGTTTTATCACTCTTCCCTGAAAGGGACTATTGTGCTTCTCAGCAGAGGGACCACCATTGTAATAATAACAGCTATGAGTTTCTTAGCATGCACCCTAGAATCAGGATCTGGATTATGGCTATGAAAGAAATCAAGCTGCCACTAGAAAATATTAGACTTCTATCCTAGAATTTTGAAGCTCTTTGAAGCAACTATAACTCACTTGAGAAAGGTTGCATGGTGTGATTTAAGAGACAAGAAACTTAGAGAAACAGAAAGAGAGAGAGAGCTTGCTTCAGAGTCAGAAAGACCTGAGTTCAAGTACTCCTTCTGCCACATACTACAACATCTTTGTACTCCAGGAAGCTCTTTTGCAAAGCTAGTGCTGATCAACATGGATAAAAGGTGTTTTCTCACCAGAAATTTCCTATATCAGGGAAATTTCAAAGTCCAAAAAAATAAATAACTCCCTTAAGGGTCTTTTGTGTTATTGTTATTGTTGGGGAGGGGGTGGTCATTGGTTTGCTTTTACACAATAATTATTTAAATACACTCTCTTAAACCACACCATGCAACCTTTCTCAAGTGAGTTATAGTTGCTTCAAAGAGCTTCAAAATTCTAGGATAGAAGTCTAATATTTTCTAGTGGCAGCTTGATTTCTTTCATAGCCATAATTTAAATTATTTACAATTTAAAATGTAATTGTTCACAATTATACCTTAATTATTTAAATTATTGAATATTTAAGACTGACTACAAAACCCTTACAATTGCCTAGTCCAAGCTCTAATCTAAACCATCAGTTTTGATTGAATAGAGGAAATCAGGAGTCTTCCACAAGGAAGAAAGTTGGTACTGCCATTTTTTATGGTTCTTATAGACAAAGATGGACATTGGGCCTGTGAATTTATGGCAATCGAGACCTCTCTGTAAGGAAAATCCTCTTCTTCTGCAACTTATAGTTTGAGACAGATGCTTAGAACTGTGAGAAATTAACTATCGCCTAGGGTCACATAGTTATGACTCATGGTAAAAAAAAAAAATCAAAAAAGTGCCATTAGTCCGATTGTTTCCTATGAGTAAAATTGTGTTTTGGACATTGTAGCAAGTGGGAAAGGTGAAGGGCTATATTCCTCATCAAAACAGCTGAGTCCAGACTAAAAATTTGATTGTTTTAAAAGGTTGTCTTGTGCCAGATCTTACCAATTCAGGATGGGAGAATTCTTTTGTTGTTGAAATATTTTCAGTTGTGTACTACTCTTTGTGACACCACTGGGGGTTTTCATGGAAAAGATACTGGAGTGGTTTGCCATTCCCTTCTCCAGCTCATTTTACAGAGGAGGAAACTGAGGCAAACAGGTTTAAGCAACTTACTCAGGGTCACCCAGAAAGTAAGTGTCTGAGGCCAGATTTGAACTCAGGAAGATGAGTCTTCTTGACTCCAGGCCCTGGCATAAAGGATAGAAAAATTCCTATTTTCACCATGGTTTCTGTTTTTTGTTTTTTTATCCCTTAACACTTAAAACCCTGTGTTCTTTAGTGAGAGTGCACTATAGGTTATGGAGGAAGCTCAAACCATTCACCTGAAAAAAAACTCAGAAACTCATTTATTTCTGCTGGCTTTCTATGGAACTTCATTCTTCTTAGCTGCAATTTATCTTGTGACCCTGCCGAACTGAGGGCTTCTCCCTTGATTGCTAGCCATCCCTTTTTATTTTCCTTATCACTTTTCAGACACTCTAAACTAAGCAGTTAAATAATTGACTTTTTGTAATTGGCTATAATGATTGGAATCATGCTAATATTACATTGCAATTTTCTCTTATCAGACTCATTTAAGTTAGCACTTTTATTATTCACTACCCAGTACAAATATTTTATCGACAATACAAAGTCTTTTTCTTGCTGAAGAAATCATCTTCTTTTAAGTTCTCTTTTGAAAAATGAATATATAGACCATCCTTCACAAACTCCCCTCCTCCCCTGCTTCACACATCAAAGTCTCTCTTCACCATCCCCATTCTCCTTTGGTTCAGTTTCAGTTGAAAAAGTAATCCTTTCTCCTTGCAAAGGTAAACCGTCCATTTCCTCCAGAAATTTTCCCTTTGAACTATCCCCTCTCTTTTTCTCACCTACAGTCTCTCTTTTCCTACTGATTACAGCCTGGCATAGTGATTGTAATATTGAATCTGGAATCAGAAAGACTTGGGTTCAAATATGACCTCTGATATGCACTAATTGTATGACCATAGACAAATCACTTAATCTGAGTTTCAGTAGAGAAAAAAGGGAGATAATAATTATTATGAGGCTTAAATTTTTAAAAGAACGTAATTGATGTGTTTTATATATGTTAAAAACTATAAAAATGTCAATTATTCATCTCTACTGACAAAAAACCATAACCATGTCTCTTCTATCTTTTAAACACCTTCATTTTACCCTGCCATCTGTATAATCAATCATTTTATCTCTTTTCTCTTCCATATTCAGACTTCTAAAGAGGAGCCTAACTCCATTTTCTCACCTCCCACTCACTTTTCAATCCCTGTAGTCTGGCTTCAAACTCCACTGAACGTGCTGTCTCCAACATTAGCAATGACCTCTTAATTGTTAAATGCAATGGCCTCCACATATACAAAGCTATATCAAATTGCTTACCATTTTAGGGAGGGGGGAGGAAAAGAGGGAGAATATTTTGGAAAAAAAGTTAATTAATGTTAAAAATTGTCTTCATATGTAATTGGAAAAAATAAAAAGTTATTTTAAATAAATAAATTCAATGGTCTCTTCTCAGTCTCTACTCAGAAAGATCTGAGTTGAAATCTTGCCTCAGACACATACTAGCTGCATACCCACTTACCCTCTCAGACTCAGTTTCCTAATCAGTAAAATGGGGATAATAGTAGCATCTACCTCAGTGGGTTGTTGTAAAGATCAAATGAACTAATATATTAAAGCACTTTGCAAAATGTAAATTGCTGCAAAAAATGCTAGTTACTAGTTATATAATTACTTCTGCCACCACTACTATTACATTGTCATCCTTCTCCAAAACTTTCCTGTCTTGCCTTCCATTACATTTTTCTCTCCATTCCTTCTCAGTACCTTTTTCTGTATCAACCTCTTTCTCCTACTCACCATATCTGATGATATTCTCTCCTGATTTTTCTTCTCTTCTCTCTCTCCACTGTTCCTTAGTGATTCCACAGGTTTGACTATCAACTCTTTCCAGATCCACATTACCAACTCCCCACCACCAGTATATCCCATAGGTATCTCAAATTCATATGTTGAAAACTGATCTTATATTCCACAAACAACCTATCAATCCTCTATATAGTCTCTTCTTCTTTCAGCAACCCAATTTCACAACTTTAGAGTCATCTTTGACTTTCACTTTTCTCATACTCCACATATCTAATTACTTGCTGATGGCACTTGTCATTTCTACCATTATAACCCCCTGAATCAGTTCCCTTCCCTTTCCTCTCACAATCTGTATGCATTACTTCTCACCTGGACTACTGTAATAGACTCCTAATTCATCTCCCTGCTTTAGAACATCCTCCAGGCTACTGCCCAGTGGATATGCTTAAAACATAGCTATGATGCTGATACTACCTGACTCAAAAATTTCCAATGCCTCCCTATTGCATCTAGGATAAAATATAAAATGCACAGCCTGGAGTGTAAGGGCCTCAATAACCTAACTCCCATCTTCCTTTCCAGTCTTATTTTATTACTCCCCTCATAGTCTCCATTCCAGTCAAGCTGGGCTACTTGCTGTTCTTCATACATGTCATTTCACCCCCCATATCAGTGTCTTTGGTTAAGTCATTCCCCATAAACAGAACTTGATTTCTCCTTACCTTCACCTCATAGAACACCCAGCTTCCTTCAAAGGCTAACTCAGGTGTCACCTTCTATAAAAAGCCTTCCCAGGGACGGCTAGCTGGTGCAGTGAGTAAAGTGATGGTCCTGGAGTCAGGAGGACAAGTTCGGTTCCAGCCTCAGACACTTAACACACACAAAAAAATTAGCAGTGTAACCTTGGGCAAGTTACTTAACCCCAATTGCCCTCCAAGAGGCAAATAAAATAAAATAAAAAGGCTTCCCATATCTACCTTCTTGCCTTAAATTCTTAACAACTTCTCATGAAATTACTTAGCTTTATTTTATATATATTTTATTTGTATACATATTAGAGCCCCAAATAGGAGAACCTTGAAATCAGGCACTGTTGTATTTTTGTCATTGTATCACTACTGCCTAACAGAGTAAATCATTTAAGAAAAATTTGTGGAATGAATGTAAATTTATTTTCAAATAGCAAAATGCCATATAAATTCTCATTTATGTTGTTTGTCATTGTATAGTCATTTTCAGTTATATCTGACTCTATGTAACCTCATCTGGAGTTTTCTTGCCAAAGATACTGGAGTGATTTGCTATTTCTTTCTCCAGCTCATGTTACAGATGTGGAAACTGAAGCAAATAGGGCTAAGTGACTTGCCCAGGGTCACACAACTAGTAAGTATCTGAGACTGGATTTGAACTGAGGTCTTCCCTACTCCAGGCCTGGCACTCTACCCACTGTATCACCTAGCTCCCCCTAATTCATTCATGTCCCTAATACTCATTCATATCCTCATAAAAATCCCCCACATCCATCCTCCTTATAATTACATGGGTTAGGAATTAGGACCTTTATTTCAAAAATGAATTTTATAATTTTTAATATCTATCTATAACATTTGATTCCAAGAAAAACATATGACATTATTACCACTGAAATTGTCATGACTAAAGATCAATTATTATTAGACATTTGAGTGTTGGGATGAAATTACTTAATGGCAATTAATGATGAAATTATCTCTATTGGTTTTATGAAAAATTTAATATCAGCCAGGCTTTCTCACTATAGTTAGAATTAGCTTGTTAATGTTAACATTATCTAGAGTTTGGACTTTAACTGTAAATGTGATATATAATGTCACAGATTATATACAACTAAAGAAATATGTAGTAATGTGAAATAAACAAGGTTTTTGGGCAAGGAACATTTCATTGCCCTATGCTAGAGCCAGAAATGGAATACTCTCACTCAGGGGACAAATAGTGGTCAGAAAATCAAGTTAAAAGAGTCACAGTATAATTCCCTCAACTAATTTAATGAATGATCTTGGAGAAATTATTTAAACCTACTTCTCTGTTCAGAACAATAGGCACAGTTAACACTGGTCATTTCCTTTACAAGAAGGAGGATTAAGAAGACAAATTGTTTAAACTTATTTGAGTTCCTATGAATAAAGGAGACATAAATGTAATTTATAATTGTTATATTTGTCATTCATTTCTGCTCTCAATTCCAGATGTTGATAAATGTTATCTGCCTTGCAGGGGAAATTTAAACTATGATCCATAAGTCTTATTGAAATATATGTGTATATGCATATTTTTGTATGTGTAAATGTGCAAAGATTCATTTTTCATGAATGTTTTTCACTATCAGATAAATTTACCATGTTTAATGAATCAATCTGATCAACTAAAACAACAAACTAAACCAAGCCAAGCCAAACATACCAACAAAACAGCAGAAAATTGTGAAGATTAAAACAAAATTTCAACAATAAATGCTTATTTAGGCCCCAGTTTTAAAGCTATGTTTAAATTTGGGATAGGAGTAAATTACAAATATTAGTGAAAATTAATGTTTTAGTTGAGTATATATCAGACCAACCCACTGAAAGTACCATGGCATAATAGAAAGAACTCTTGGTGTAGGATCAGAGAATATAGCTTTACATTCTGACTTTTCCCTTTCCAACCTGAATAACCTTGGGTGAGATATTTACCTCTCAGTTTCCACATCTACAAAATAAAAAGTAAGACTGGATGACTCTTTAACTCCATTCAAGGTCTAAGCCTATGAATCTTGAAGTCACGAAGTAAGAGAACATCACAGGGGGAGTTCTGTGCCTTTTAGCGTTGTTTGTAATCTTTTAAATAGATTTAAAATCAGAGCAATTTTAAAAGCTGGCACACATGAGTATTTATGCCAAAAACCAACAAGTGAACAATTAATGACAACTGGAAAAATTTACACTGCATTTGATGTTAGAAACTTGAAGTAAGCAATCATCAAGAAAGGAGGAATGCATGTTTTATCCAAGTTGGACCCTGACCTTGATGTAAAATGTCCTACACAGATCCTCTTTTCACTTCTCACCTCTTCCCACCCACCCTAGTTTCATTCATCAGTGATTTAGTAAAACAATTTTCAGTTCAAGTTCAGTGATGTGATAACACATTATACACTACTTTTTCTTCTTTACCTTTTAATCAATACTGCAATTTTAATCATTATGTACCATGAAATAACATTTTCACCCATATCTTCTGATGTTGAGGGGATTAAAAACATTTTAAAACTTTTAAAACTACCTATTTAAATTTTTTTTCTTTCTTATATAGAAATGTACTTAAAGGAGAAAGAAAAGCAATTATCTTTAAAATTTCACGTATTGTCTATAATTTAAAATTTTGAACATTTTTAGTGCTGGCAATGTAACTTTGATTATGATATTTCTCAGTCAATACTTTAGTCAAAATGGCACTGATTGATTACAATTCTCAATAAAACTGGAGGAAGAGGTTTACTCTTATAACAAAGGTGTCAAACATATGGCCCCATGGGCCTCACAGGACCCACAATACTCCCAAGTATAGTGTGAATCAGATTAAAATTCAGAAATATTTAGCAAAATAATAAAATATAATAAAACATAGATAACATCATATTTTAAATCTAAGTCGATATGCTGCCTCTAGGGATCCTTCTCTAGAGATTAGTGGCCATGTTTTTGTTTGAGCTTGACCACAGTGACTCACAGAACCTTGTTCTTTATTTTGTTTCATTGATTAAGTACTGTGCTTGATATGGGATGGTATGAGGCAGGATAAGATAATGAATGACATTACTCTGCAGTCAACTGAATCAATCACAGAATGTCTATCTGACCAATACCCCTGGAGATAACCCTGTATGTATATTTCAGGCATCATGTCAGCATAGTCCTGAAAGGCTGGATTACATCTTAAGATTCTAATCAACATTTAAGGTCTCCACAAAGCAGGCTTTGATCCCATACCTCCCCAGCACTTTGCAGACCTCTGCTGCCTCCTCCTTTCACCCCCTCAGCTTCACCTCCACCACCAGGAAATTATGTTCCAGCTTAGAAAACAGAAGAAGCCCATAAAACCAATAATATAGGTATGTTTTCCAGAATTCATAGTTGGGTAGTTATAGTCAATGCTTGACAAGGAAGGAAAGAGAGCATCCCACTTCTCACTTTAGTCCATGTAAGATCTGAGGCTCCCCAGAGCTTAGTTGATTACATCTCCCATTCAAAGTTTGAGGGCTTAGCTTAGGGTGGGTGAAATGACTCTTTATTGCCAAAAACTCAGGTCTCCACCAGTGGGTTTCCACCCAAGATTATCATTGAGAATGACAGTGAGAATCAATTTAGTCAGTCACATTTAGTAGTTTTTAGAAAGGGGTGTTTGCCAAAATTGTGCAGTAAGGACAATTGGTAGAAAACATCCTCCCCAAAAGTCTATGACATTCTTTTCCATCAATACCTATGCAGAATAAGAGGAAATAGTTTTAAACATAAAAAGCACATGTGGCAACCTCTGGTTTTTGGAAATCTTTTCTTCTATTCATGGTATACTCATAAAGTTCCCCTTAAGCAAAATGAATATGTGTCCACATATCCTTGGTTTCCAGAGAAGACACAACAACCAACCAGGGACACCTCTAGGGAAATGAAAAGAAGATATGAGCTAATGTTGTCTCAGTGCTATGAACAAGTGTCCTAAGGGTATGATGCTGTGACAGCAATGAACAAATGAGACTTCCAAATCCCTCCGGACCCCCTAAAACTGACCTAGTCCTTCTCTGGTCAAAAAGCCAGAGCAGGCAAAGACGACTGACCTGGATTCTTTATAACCAAGGGATAAATAGTTGAGATATGTGTCAAAGTGTTCTAGAGGCCCTTTTAAACAAAATAATAAATGAGTTAATCAATTAATTAAACTTTTTTATAATTTTTTAAAATATTTTTTTCTTTCTGAATATTTTTTTTTAATTTTGAAATCCAAATTATATCTTCCTTCCTTACCCTTTCCATTCCCTGAGATAGTAAACAATTTGATATTGGTTATTTATGTTCAATCACGCAAAATGCATTTCATTATTAGTCATGTTGTGAAAGAAAACACAGACCAAAAATATTTTAAAAACTAAAAAATATAAAGTGAAAAATACTTTGCTTCAATTTGCATTCAGTCTCCGGTTCTTTTTCTAGAGTTGAATAGCATTTTTCATCATGAATCCTTTGGCATTGCCTTGAATCATTATATTGCTGAGAATAGCTAAGTCATTCTCAATTGATCATCATACAATATTGTTATTACTATGTAATAACAATAGTCATTACTATAGCTATTACATAGTTATGCTGGTTCTGCTTATTTCACTTTGCATCAGTTCATGTAAATCTTTCCATGTTTTTCTGAAATTATCATGCTTATCATTTCTTATAACAAAACAATTTCCATTACAATCATATACCACAACTTGTTCAACCATTCCCCAGTTGATAAGTATCCCCTCAATTTCCAATTCTTTGTTGCCACAGAAAGAACTACTATAAATATTGTTGCACCAATAGGTTCTTTTCCTTTTTTTTTTTTAATCTCTTCAGGATTCAGACCTAGTAGTAGTATTGAGTTCTTTATACTTTTGAAACTGCTTTGGCAATTAGCACAAAGTAGGAATCTGGAGCCTAATTATGGGGACAACTGAATTTAACAATGAAGAGTTAGGGGTGGCTAGATGGTACAGTGAATAGAGCATTGGCCCTGGAGTCAGGAGGACCTAAGTTCAAATCTGGCCTCAGACACTTAACACAAAAAAAAAAAACTAGCCATGTGACCTTGGGCAAGTCACTTAACCCCAATTGCCCTACCTTTCCCCATCCAAAAAAAAAAAACCAAGAGTTCAAATTTAACTATTCATACCTAGTTTTTCACTTATCCTACCACATCATCATTATCTGTCACCAGCACCACCTTATAGTAAGTTGCCCATGTTAAAGTCTTTGGTGTGAATTTTAACTCTTCCTTCTTCATCATCTTACATCTTAAATTACTTGCCAAGTTCTGCTAATTCAATCTTCACAATATCTCTAACATTCATCCTTTCCACTCCATTTCTACAACTATTGCCATAGGACAAACCCTCATGATAACCTATCTATTTTCAGTAGTCTCCCATCAAGGCTTCCTTTGTCCACTCTCTCCTCTTTCAAAAATATCATTCATACTATTACCACTGTAATGGGGTGGAGGATACCATCACCTTTTTTGATTGATATAACCCTTCCACATGAAGGAAAATAGGGAGCAAATGCCTTTGAGAGCCTGTGGAGCATGAAAAGACTTTCTGTAATTGCTTCAGGGTGGACAGTTCCCTGATAGAGAGGAAGATCTTTGATTGGCCATGGAGTCATCAAAAAAAGGTCTGTTAACTTCAGCTACTTCCTCTTTACCTCAATTTCATCTCACAGAGCTCAGTTACTTAATCATGCTGTCCGGCAAGAGACTATGTGGTAAGAGAAAAGGTCAAGGGATTTTCTCCCCTCTGAAGCCATATAACCCCGAGAAACAGGCCCCTGGCAGC
Source organism: Petaurus breviceps papuanus (assembly GCF_028583685.1). Taxonomy (NCBI): domain Eukaryota; kingdom Metazoa; phylum Chordata; class Mammalia; order Diprotodontia; family Petauridae; genus Petaurus; species Petaurus breviceps. Next base: position 6,723,174 of record NW_027187347.1, read on the forward strand.
ATAGAAGCTGTATAAGCAAGCTCTCCCAACATAGCTCTTCAAACAACTTTAAAATGACATCTCAAATTAAATTCTGTAGCAGCAGAGGCAACAAAAGTTCAGAATGAGACATTTTTCCAGCCCAAGACAACTTAGGAGGACAGAAGGAGAGGTCTGTAATGTTAGGATGGAGGCTGGTTCAGAGTTCACATGGAGACACCATTTGTGGGACTTGATGATGGTGGAAACTGCAGCTCTAATTTCAGGAGTTCTAAGGGGAGAGAGAGTAAGGGGATCAGACAACTAGTCAGAAAAACATCTGTAGCTCTATATCTAGTTATATATCTATATCTATATCTACATAGATATAGACATATATCCCATGTGCTGGCACTGAGTGTAGGAACAGACATTGTTTGGCAACTCCATTGCTTATATCCACTTCTGGGGAGCAGTTCCAAGGTGGAAAAGAACCCTTGTACTCACAAAGGAACAAGGGCCCTGAAGAGCAATAGTTTTTGTGACTGCAAGGGATCAGGGGCCTTTCTTGTAAGGATCAGGGCACAGAGAAGTAGAATAGTGACCACACCTTTCCCCAAATCACACCACCAAAAAACTTCCATGCCCCCAGAACTAGTTCTGAGAATAGTACTGTGAAAAAACCTGAAGTTTGGAACAATTACTGCTCCTCTACACCCACCCCAATTTTTCCCCCAAAATAGAGCTTAACTTTAACATAAAATTCAAAGTCAAGAAATAGATTGGAAAAGGAGCAAAAAAAAAAAAAAGAACCTGATCATAAAGACAGGGTGACATGGAAAATCAAGACACAAACTCAGAAGAATCTAATGATCTTAAAATAGCTACAAGCAGCCTCAAAGAAGAAATAGGAATTTGACACAAGTCCAACAAGAATTCCTGGAAGAGTTGTTTTTTTTTTAATTCAATTTAAAAATCAAATAAGGTTGGTAGAGGAAAAATTGAAAAATGAAAGGACAGTGATACAAGAAAATTAAAGAGAAAAAAACAATTAATAGCTTGATAAAAGAGGCATAAATACTGAAGAAAATAACACCTGAAAAGTAGAATTGGTCAAATAGAAAAAGAGGTACAAAAAACCACTGATGAAAATAAATCCTTAAAAAAGGAGAATTGGTCAAATATAAAAAAGAGTTTAAAAAGCTCACTGAAGAAAATAATTCTTTAAAAATTAGAATTGAGCAAGTGGAAGATAATGACCCAGGAGACATAAAAACAACAACAACAATAATAAAACAAAGTCAAAAGAATGAAAAAAATAGAAGAAAATGTAAAATATCTCATGAGAAAAACAACTGATCTGAAAAACAGATTGAGGAGAGATCATTTAAGACTTATTGAACAACCTGAAATCCATGATCAGAGAGAGCATAGACAAGAAATGATAATGAAAAAAATGTCTTGATATCCTAGAATAAGAGGGCAAAATAAAATTAAAAGAGCCCACCAATCATCTCCTGAAAGAAATCCTGAAATGAAAACTCTCAAGAATATTATAGTCAAGTAGCCAAAAAGAAACCATGCAAGTAAAATGTAGTTGCAGTCAAGAACACACAAGATTTAGCAGTTACCATATTAAAAGAGTGGAGGGCTTGGAAGGCAGAGGAGCTAGGATTACAACCAAGAATAACTACTCAGCAAAACTGAGTATAATCCTTCCAAGGTATGGGGAGGGAAATGGGTATTTAATGAAGTAGCAGACTTTCAAGGATTTGTGAAGAAAAGACCAAAGAAAATTGGACATTTGATTTACAAATACAAGACTCAAGAAAAGCATAAAAAGGTAAACATGAAAGAGGAATCATAAAGGACTTGATAAGGTTAAACTGTTTATACTCCTATATAGGAAGATGAGAGATGTTACCACTAAGAATTTTATCATTATTGGGACAATTAGGGCTCTATGTATACAGAGGGCATGAAAGTGAATGAATTTTGTTAGGATGATCTTTTTAAAAAATGTATGGGCAAGAAAAAAAAAGGGGGAAGGGGAGGAAGAAGGGGAAAAAGTTATCTCACATAAAAAAAAGCTGTGCAAGAAAGAGCTTTTACAATGGATGGGGAAATGGGGGCTAGGAGGGCAAGCAATACTTGAATCTCACTCTCATCTGAATCGATTCAAAGAGGGAAGAATATATGTACAAACTCAAAAGGGAATAGAAATCTATCTTTTCCAACAGGGAAGTAGGAGAGCAGATTAAGGGAAGCACTGGTCAGAGACAAAAGAGACATTGGAGGAGGGACAAGGTAAAAAGAGAAAGAAGGATAAATAAAAGAAAATAGGATAGAGGAAAAACAATTAGTGATCATAACTGTGTGTGTGAGTGGTATAAATTCACCCATAAAATGCAAAGCAGATAGGAGAATGAATTAGAAACCAGGGTCCAACAATATGTTCTTTACAAGGACCACATTTGAAACAATGACACACACAAAGCTAAAATAAGGAGCTAGCCCAGAATCTGATATGCTTTAACTGAAGTAAAAAATACAGGGGTAGCAATCATGATCTCAGACAAAATAGAAGCAAAAATAGACCTAATTAAAAGAAATGAACAAAGAAACTATACCTTGCTAAAAGTACCATAGTCAATGAAATAATTTCAATAATAAACATATGCACCAGGAGGCAAAGCATCCAAATTCTTAAAGGAAAAGTTAAATGAATTATAAGAGGAAATAGATAGTAAAATTATACTAGTGAGGGACTTCAAATTTCCCATCAGAACTAAATAAATCTAATAAAAATAAATAAATAAGGAAATTAAAAGGATGAATAGAATTTTCAAAAGGTTAGATATGATAGATGTCTGGAGAAAATCAAATGTGAATAGGTGTATATTATTTTTTTCAGATGTACATGGAATTTTTACAAAAATTGATCATTTTTTTAAGGTATAAAACCTCACAAACAAATATATTAAAACAGAATTCTTAAATGCACCAAACCATAAAGCAATAAAAATTATATACAATAAAGGGCTATGGAAATATAGATTAAAAGTTAATTGAAAACTACAAAATCTAATCCTAAAGAATGAATGGGTTAGGGGCAGCTGGGTAGTGCAGTGAATAGAGCACCAGCCCTGGAGTTAGAAGGATCTGAGTTCAAATTCAGCCTCAGACACTTAACACAAAACTAGCTGTGTGGCCTTGAGAAAGTCACTTAACCCCAATTGCCTTACCTTCCCCCTTCCAAAAAGCAAAAAGAAAAATCTAAAAAAAAAAAAAAAGAATGAATGGGTCAAAGAGTAAATCTGAGAAACAATCAATAATTTCATTTAAGAAAATAAAAAAGATAAGACAACATACCAAAATTTATGGGATGCAACCAAAGTAGTACTTAGGGTAAAATTTGTATCTCCAAAGAGCAGATCAATGAATTAAGTATGCTACTAAAAGAGAACGAGAGGGAGAGTGAGAGGGAGAGAGAGAGAGATTTTGTTTTATTGTCTCTCTCTGTCTCTGTCTCTCTCTCTTTCTCTCTCTCTCTTCCCTCCCCCCCCTTGGCCTAAGAAGTGGGAGTTGAGAGAGAGAGAGAACAAATTAAAAATCCCTAACTAAACACCAAAACAAAAATCCTGAAAATCAAAGGAGAGGTTAATAAAATTGAAAGTTTAAAAATAAAAGTTATTGAACTAATAAATAAAACTAGAATTTGGTTTTATAGCAGGGGAAACAATAAAATATATAAACCATTGGTTAATGGGGGGAGGGTTCCCAAATATATGTTCAGAGTTAAGTATAAAACCACTAGACCAGGGTTTCCCCTTACTCTTTACCCATAATGCAGACTACTAATTGCTAACAGATATTTTCTCAGAATGAGAGTGAAAATTATAATTTTTCTGTAGACAAAACATTAGAAAATATTCAATAGAAAAGGTTAGCAAATAAGCAAGATTTAAAGAGAAAAGCGAAACTATCAAGAGTTAAAGGATGCCATTTTAACAACTGGGATGCATCAGAGGAGGGGAAAAAAATGAAAAGGAGACAAAATTAGGAGGTCCTACTACAGCAGTAAATTGTGTCCAGACAATAAATTGTATCAGTAAACCAAACCAGGCTCCAACTGCTCAAAATTATATTCAGTTCAGGGTAGAAACATCTTTTCCCTACGGTAACTGACCACTGACAGAGTATACATCAGCCCCTAGGGCTCCAAAGTTTCAGAATTTTTCCTGCACTCAAGTTGACTTCTGCCTCCCATAATCCTTCAGTCCCTCCTTCAAACTGGAAAAATTAAAAAAAAAACACTTCTCATCATCCCCTTGTGAACAAGGGGCTATATATGGAATAAATACAAATGCAAAGTGGATAAATACAAGATGGTTAAGGAAGGACAGCACTAGCAATTGGGAGGAATAGAAAGCATATGAAAAATACTTCACAAGCTACATCTAACCAGAAAAGAGAAATATTATAAGGTAGATGTGAAAAGGGGATTTACCCCAGGCATGGGATATGGCCACTGTAAAGACTTACAATTGGGAGATGCTCTACATCTCCCAATAAAAAATATAGAATAAACATAAAGAATATTAAAGAATAAAGAATATAGAAAATATAAAGAATAGAGAAAAGATTAGCCATCCTGGATCACAGAGTGTGGAAGAAGAAGTAATGTATAATGAGAGAGAGAGAGAAAAGTTTCAGATCACGTTTTGAGGGCTAAAACAAAATAATTTTTATTTGAATCTAGAGGTAATAGGGAGCCAGTGGAGTTAGTTGAGTAGAGGAGTGACAAATTCAATTTTAAACTTAAGGCAGATAAGTTATTTATCAGCTCAGCTGTGTAGAGGATATACAGGAATGAGGAGAGCTTTGAGGCAGAGAGGCTGATTAGAAGACCATTGCAATAATCTAGGAGATGGGTGATAAGGTCTGAATGGTGGTGGCCGTGTGAATAGTTAGAAGGGGTCATATGAGAGAAATGTTGTGGAGAAAGAAATAGCAACATTTGACAACTTACTGAATTTGTAAAGTGAGGAAGAGTGGAGTCAAATTGTCTTACCAAGACCCCCAGGTTGTGGCCTCAGAAAATTTTGAGAAGTCATAAAGGGCTGTTTTAGGGGGAAAAGACATTTCTCAGGTTTAGAAAGGTAGAAGTGTCCTCAAGGAATATTCACTCTCCCTCCGGCAGGGATGAGGGTGTCATCTTCCTCCTCTAGGTTGGCCACCTCCACTCCCACTTTTCAGGACAAATAGAGACAGAAAAGTGATCCTTCCTAGCCCATAGTTATCCATCATATCAGGCATATACACAACCAGCTGTAATTATGCACAAAGGAGACTGGAACAGAGAGCAACCTCCCTCCTCACCCCTAGTTTGGCATAGGGTCCTGATAGCCTTGGCTTTTGGTCTTTGATGGAAGAATTCTCAGATTGCCAAATGCTGCTTTCATCCCCAACTTTCCCTTTTATCATCCTGTCTCCTTCTTACCCACAGCTCCAGTCCTACCCTACGTTTATCCTTATCTCCTGAGCCCTTTAAATTTCCCTCATTGCAGCATATTTTATTCCTCCACAAAGCACTGGTCTCTTACCCTAGTTGCAACTCTGATTGGGGCCTTCTATGAAATAGCAATAGATGATGTCTCTTTGTTGCTTACTACTGTAATTGCATCCCTGTGCATCTCACAAAATCCTTGGTCCCCAGATCCCCCTGGGTGTCACTTATCTGAAATTAAAGGGTTCATAAGATAGATCAAACCACATGCCACCATCTGTGCCCATCAGACTTCAGAAACTTTCTGCATTTCAATTTTCCTTATGATTGATTTCAAGCAAAGCTAAGAGCCTTAGGACCCTTGGAAGAATCTGCTGCCTAAGCAAACCCAAAGCCAACCCTGAGTCCTAAAACAACAAACTCTTGGCTAATGATGCCACTGAACTTCAGGTCAGTCTTGAATAATAATCATTATTGACAGCAGAATTATCCTCCTTCATAAATAAAATGAGCAAGAGATGACTGGCACAAGCCAACTTTGTGCCCCTCCTGAGGCCTGAAAGAAATGAAGCCTCAGAAGATATCCCTTTTTTTGGATGGCCTTTGATATCAAATGGAAATCTAAAGAGTCATTCTCAAAAGGGAGAAAATTGAATCATCTTAAGAGTTTGACTATACTTATTTCTGAGTGACTATGTCTGATTTTGCCATGAAAGAAGGAGATTAATACAAGACTGTAAAATACCTCAACGTGACATTTTAAGAAATAAGGATTTTAGGATTTGAAAAGAAAAAAGCCATTGAGAATATCACAAAACATCCATCAATATATTTCCCCCCCTTGACTAAGCCTTAATATCTTAATGGTGGGGTCATTGGAACACTTGTGTTTTGGATTAAATGATACACACACCCCATGAGTCAAGAAGCCCTATCCTTTGATAGTAACTGACTAGTTGGTCACAAGTCTTGTACTGGGAGTGGGACCAGATCCCAATACTAACAAATATTTACAGACTATAACCTTTTCATGTTAGCAAAATGTTTTACAAAAATTATCCTATTTGACTTCAGTGAGGCAGAAAGAGGACAGGGTTTGGAGTTAGAGAATATCAATTTTAACCCCAGATTTTTTATTCACTTTCATTTGAAGTTGGGCAAGTCAAGAAACTGGGCTTCAGTTTTCTTATCTGTAAAATCTGCCACAACACAACTATGTGGCATAGTAGATAGACTGTCATGCCTGGAGTCGAGAAGACCTTAGTTCAAATGTGACCTCAGACATTTACTAGATGTGTGACCTTGGGCAAGTCACTTGACCACTGTTTGCTTCAGCTTCCTCATCTGTAAAATGGGAATTATTGTACCCATGCTACAGGATTGTTGTGACAATCAAATGAGATGATAATTATAAAGTGCTTAACATAGTGCCTGACACACACAGTTACATAAATTTTAGCTATCATCATTATTATTATTGTTATTATTATTTAAAAGTAGGAGCTAGGCTACATCACCTCTAAGATCCTTTCCTTTGCTACATCTATCATATAGGGTTAACCACAGGGCTATATAGTCTAATACTCCTCCTCATGACCTGTCATCATTTGGCAGGGAAAGGAATGTAGCTAGAAGTCACTCTGCTGGAAATGCAAAGAACAGTTCAGTGGGAAAAAAAAAAAAATGAAGATTTGGAATCATGCACCTTCAATCCAATCCCAACTGATACTTTTTTTCTATCTCTGTGACCTTATGTGACTTAACCTCTTTGGGCCTCAGTTTCCTCATTTGTAAGATGATGATATTGAATCAATTTGCAAGTGTGGGATGCAAAAATGTAGTGGAATATTATTACCAGAAACAACACGATGACTACAAAGAAGATTGGGAAGATATGAACAGAGGCAAAGTGAAGTCAGCAGAACATGAAAACAACGTATGCACTGATGGTAATGTAAATGGAAAGAACCATTAAAATTACTGAAACTGAATGCTGTGAAATTATAATCACTAAGTGTAATATAGCTATCTAGTATAGAAAAGGCTGATAGATAGGTGACCTAAGATCCTGACCAAACGCTGTCTCAGGGGAGACTGCCATTCCACCATTGTGGAGTATAGAAGGAGGTACTGGCTATACAATAAGTAGCCCAACAGGGGAGAAACAGGCAAGATCCAGGACAGTCATGGCTGGGAGGTCACCCCTTTATTCTCTTCTCTCCAAGATGGGTATTGCACTGGAATGATATCTATCTGTTATGCTTCAACTATTCTAATCTAATATTCATCCAGTGCAGGGATACAATGAGCTTTGTTTTTTCCTTTTTGAAAAAACAAATTATTGATGCCTTTTGTTTTTTATATCACTGTAGTTTTCTCTAGTGTAATCCTCCTCTGCTGAAAGACATTCCAAATAATAAATAATATTTTCAAGACAAGAAAAAAAAGGAAAAAAGGGGAAAAAATCAGCGTAAGTGATCAAAACATCAAAAACCTCTGAAAATATGTGTAATGTGTAATACTTGTGGATCTCCCATCAATGCAAAGAGGTGGGTTGTGAATGTCTCTTCATATCTCTTCTTTTGAGCCATACTTCTTTATATTTCTCCAACATCCACTGTAGTTTTTTGTACATGTAATTAATTATTTCTCTTCTTTATGATACAGTGTGTATGTATATGATACAGTGACCTTTTAAGGATTCAGAATGAAAGTCACTTTCTTTGGTGTCTCTAAAGCAGAGGGTAACAGTTATTTACCACTTGCCCCTCAAAGGTTAATCATACTCAAAACATTTTGAATATTAAGCAAGCACATTTATCCAATCAAAACAGTAGATAGAAATTGAGAAAATCATACAGATTAAAGTGGATGTTAGAAAGCAAAGGAATAAATGAGCTCTTCAATTTGAGAATGACATAAAATTTCAACTCTTCCAAGGAGAGAGCTATATTCCTGGGGAAGTTTGCTTAACAGTATCTCAGGCTGTAGAGGTGTATGGGATTGGAGAGAAGGGGTGCTAGATTCCCCCAGATTTCTATGGCTCCAGAGTCTACCATTGCAAAGTTCATGCTTAGCTTCTTTGCCCAGTCAAGCTCCTTTCAGCAGTCTCTCTCTCTGTCTCTCTGTCTCTCTGTCTCTGTCTCTGTCTGTGTCTCTGTCTCTCTGTCTCTGTCTCTCTGTCTCTGTCTCTCTCTCTCTCTGTCTCTCTCTCT
>NW_027187347.1:6732255-6793082 GCF_028583685.1 Petaurus breviceps papuanus
TCTCTGTCTCTGTCACTCTCTCTCTCTCTCTGTCTCTCTGTCTCTCTCTCTCTCTCTCTCTCTCTCTCTCTCTCTCTCTCTCTCTCTCTCTCTCTCTGTCTCTCTCTCTCTCTCTCTCTCTCTCTCTCTGTCTCTCTCTCTCTCTCTCTCTCTCTCTCTCTCTCTCTCTCTCTCTCTCTCTCTCTGTCTCTCTCTCTCTGTCTCTCTCTTTCTCTGTCTCTCTCTCTCTCTGTCTCTCTCTCTCTGTCTCTGTCTCTCTCTCTGTCTCTGTCTCTCTCTCTCTCTCTGTCTCTCTGTCTCTCTCTCTGTCTCTCTCTCTCTCTCTCTCTCTCTCTCTCTCTCTCTCTCTCTCTCTCTCCACACACACATGCAATGCAGTGGGTTCAGGCTTCTCTCAGCTTATCAGGAGTCATGTCTCCCTCCTTGCACATAGCATGCAGCATAACAGGGTTATCCTGTCCTTCAGGGAACCTCCTCAAGCTTTTTTTGGGGCAGAGATATTAAATAAGCTTGGTTCCAAGGAAGAAATAGGAGAATATACCTCCCTCCTTTCACTGTAGAAGTGGGAGACCATGGATGTGGAACACTGCAAATAATGACAGTTTTCCATTCTGTTGGTTAATTTTGTTGAACTATTTATGTTTTTCTCTTTTATTCACTGTTATAAAGTATGGCTCCTGGGGGAAGGAGGGGATACTGTGGGGAAATGTAGGTGAAATAAAAACAAAAGATATCAATAAAATTGTGGTGATAGTGGTGGTGTTTTTAAATGAGGGCATTATACTAGATGACCTTAAGGATGTCTTCCACTTTTAAATCTTTGATCCCATGATCTCCTCCCCTGCCATATCCCTTTTGCCTGGTGATTAGCCAGCAAATTTTCCTTGAAATATTTCTTAATTAGTGCCCCTTTTTCAGGCTCACAGATTTCCATTGCAACATCACTCCCACCACCTAATTCAACAACTTCTTTACCCCCTGTGTGGAAAAAGGATTCAGACAAACAATCCCACTCTCTAATATGTTTGAGATTCCTTCTAATTACGGGATTATATATGGTTTTGCACTATTTTCTGGAAATGAGCCCATTTGACTGTCCTTACTTTTATTCCCTATTTTATGCTAAAATTTCACTATGTCATATAAGATATGCAACTCTCTGGGCAGAGAATCAACACTAAAAGCAGATGTGGTTTGATTTGGCCTAATAGAAGAGTTACAAATATTCCCACTCACTGGGTGGTAGAATTTGATAATATCCTCTGCAGAATCTCCTGTAGTAATTCAACTAGAAATTCTATTGACCAACAACCAGAAGGAACACAGATTATACTATTTCATGGCTGGTCCCATAGTAGGCCATCTTTAATTGAATGTCTTTATTTTCTAATTTAAATAATTTGAGAGGCATTTCTTCCAAATAGAATCTAGCATAACCTTTTACATTGGTGCCATTATAAATCTCTGTAGACTCACATTGTTATGCTGCCAAAAGTTCCCATTAAAGGGATAAAAACAGTCATCAGTGAGTTGAGCTTATTACAGAGTCTGTGTCGACCTGACCACTGTATAATTGGATGTGCCTGAAAGATTCTCTTGGTCTAATTTTCTGTGGTTCATCTATGAAACTTTGCAAGCAATGGGAAGCATGGAAAACGAGTAATACCACTGTGAGAAGCTGTGATCATTTGGAGTCACTGAACCTTTGGGACACATCTAATCCTGCCTTGGTTGTTCTAGCATTTGGAGTCATGGAGATCTGAATTCTAATCTGGCCTCAGATACTTGCTAGCTATGTGGCCCTAGGCTTAACTTCTTAACCATTTAACTTCTGTTTGTCTCAAGTTCCTCATTTGAAAAATAGGCATAGTATCTATATCACTATTGACTAAAATGCAAATCAAAGCAACTCTGTGTTATCACCTCACACTTCTTAGATTAGCTAATCTGCCAGAAAAGGAAAACGATAAATGTTGGAGAAGATGTGGGAAAATTTGAACACATTGTTGGTGGAGTTGTGAACTGATCCAACCATTCTGGAGAGAAATTTGGAATTTTGCCCAACTGTACATACCTTTTGATTCAGCACTACAGGTGCTAGACCAGTATCCCAAAGAGAAAAAAAGCAAAAAGTAAAAGGACTTATACGTACACAAATATTTATAGCAGTTCTTTTTGTGCTAGCAAAGAATTAGAAATTGAGGGAATGTCCACCTATTGGGGAATGACTGATAAGGTTGAGCTATATGAATGTAATGGAATACTATTGTTCTATAAGAAATGATGAGCATGGGATGGCTAGGTGGTGCAGTGAATAGAGCACCAGCCCTGGAGTCAGGAGGACCTGAGTTCAAATTTGGCCTCAGACACTTGACACACTTACTAGCTGTGGGACTTTGGGCAAGTCACTTAACCCCAATTGCCCTCCAAAAAGCAAAAACAAAAAATGATGAGCAGGAAGATTTCAGAAAAAACCTGAACTGACGTGAACTGATGCTGAGTGAAGAACCAGGAGAACACTGTACACAGTAACAGCAGCATTGTGTGATGATTAACTACGATAAATTTATTCTTCTCAGCAATACAATGATCTAAGACAATTCCAAAAGACTCATGATGGAAAATGCTATCCACATCCAGAGAAGAACTATGGAGTCTGAATGCAGATCGAAACATACTATTTTCACTTTGTCTTTCCTTTCTTGTGGCTTTTCCCTTTTGTTCTGATTCTTCTTTAACGACATGACTAATGTGAAAATATTTTTAACATGATTGTACATATATAACCTATATCAGCTTGCTTCCTATCTTGGGGAGGGGAGAGGGAAGGAAGGGAGGGAGAAAAATGTGGAATTCAAAATCTTCCAAAAATGCATTTTAAAATCTATCTCAACATGTAATTGGGGAAAAATAAAATACTATTAAGTACAAAAGAAAAAGAGGCTAATAATATTTGCCTCTCGAAGTTGACTTAAGGATAAAATGAGATAATATTTGTAACACTATTTGCTAAGCTTAAAGCACTATACAAATGCTAGTTGTTATTATTATCATTATTAATATTAGCATTAGAATTAGCATCTGAGTCAATAGTCCTGGGCTCTATAGAAAAGCTTCAGTTCCTTAGCATTTCCATTTCTTGAACAAAAAATTAATGTAATTTTGTTCATTCATAAAAATCCTTGGAATTCTTTTGTGATGGTGAATGCAAGGTTATTGGACTTTGTGTGAGTCTTCAGTTTGGTTTTCAATTGATTTATTTTCCTCATTAAATTATTCAATTAAAATCATTTATTAAGCACCTGCTATATCCTCCTTAATGCTGGTACCTTCCCTCTGTTCATTATCTCCAATTTATCTTGTCTATATCTTGTTTGCACATGGTGATTTCCACGTTGTGTCTCCCATTAGAACATAAGCTCCTAGACAAAAAAGACTATTGGGGGGGGCGGGGCTCTTTCTTTGTATCCCTAAAGCTTAGTATCCTGGCATATTGCAGTCACCTAATAAATGCTTGTTGACTGTCTAGATGCAAGATACTATGTCAGGCACCATAGGGAGTACAAGGGAGATTAAGACACAGTCCCTGACTTTCCATTGCCTCAAAGAAAATAACTATAATTGAAGATGAGATGTTTCATTGTAATAAGATAGATAACCAAAAAATCACCGTGGGATTTCAGAAGATGAAATAAATTCCTATTAAAAATTATCAAGGAGGGGCGGCTAGGTGGTGCAGTGAATAGAGCACCAGTCCTGGAGTCAGAAGGACCTGAGTTCAAATCTGGCCTCAGACACTTAACACAAAAACTAGCCATGTGACCTTGGGCAAGTCACTTAACCCCAATTGCACCCCAAAAAGCAAAAAAAAATGATCAAGGAAAGCTTCATTGAGGTGAAAACATTTAAGCTAGACCTTAAAGGACAGGTAGCAATCAAATAGTTGCAAAGTTACCTAGGGTTCCAAAGTTGTCAACATTCTTTTAGTTGCTTTATCTAATTTCTTTTCAAATCTTATCATTCTTGACCCTCTCTGTTTCTGATCCTCACCCACTCTCACCCAGCTCCCTGTGAATCCTTTCTTTATAGGTTTTCATGACATTGCTCTATCCTGGTTTTCTTTCTGTCTGCCTGCTCCTTCTCAATCATGAGAAGATCCTGCTGATTCAAAATCCATGTCACACTCCCAAAATTTTGAATACCCCCTAAGACAATATTAGATGATCTTCTCTTTTCTTTCTATACTCTCTCTTTTGGTCATCTTATCTGCACCCATGAGTTCAATTACCAGCTCTATGTAGATGATTCCCAGCCCTACTCTTTCTCCTCTACCCCAGTCTCACATGACAAACTGTCTACTGGACACTTTCATGTATATGTCCTTTATGCCATCTCAGACTGAATATGTTGAAAACACAACTCATTATATTTGCCCTTATGCCCACTTCTCTTGGAATTTCCACATTACAATCAGGTACACTAACCTCCTCCTACTTAGTCAAGTTCTCAAGCCAGGCATCATCTATGACTCTTCACTCTTACTCACCCCACATATTCAATCAGTTGCTAAACCTCGTTGCTTCTACTTCTACTAACTCCAACATGAACCCTCCTCTCCAGTCACATTGCTATCATCCTATGGCAGGTCCTCATCAACACTTGCCTACACTATTCCAGCAGCCTCATAATTGGTCTTCTACTCTCACATTTCTCCCACTTTATCTTCTATATAGCCACCAAAATCATTTTCCTGAAGTACGAGTCTGATCATGTTATCCCCTGCTCAACAAATTCCAATGGCTCTTTATTATTCCCAGCAATCAAATATAAGAGATCCCCAAATCTTCATATAAACTCCACTGTTGAGCATTCAACATACTTCACAACCTAGACCCTTCCTACCTCTCCAGGCTTCTTGCTCATTACTCTGTGCTCTGTGCATTCTCTGATCTACTCATACTGGGCTGTTCTTTTATATACACACCATTAAACTCAATCTCCCATCCCTGTGCCTTTGGATTAACTGTCCCCCACACCTGGAATTCATTCATTCCTCACTTCTGTTTCTTAGAATCTCTGACTCCCTTAAAGATAGCTCAGATGCCCACCTTCTTATATTATCATATCTAAGGAAGTGAAGCCTCTCCATTTCCTCCACAGCTAGTGCCCCTTTCTCCCATGACCACTTTGTGTTCATTTTGCATATTATTATTGTGTGTGTGTGTATATATATATATATATATATATACATTTACATATACATATTATCTTCCTATTAGAATAGAAACTCCTTGTGGGCAGGTCCTGTTTCTTTCTTCATCCTTATATCCCCATTACTTAGCATAGTGCTTAGTAAGCACTTAATAAGTGTTTCAAATCTGGCCTCAGACACTTGCTAGCTATTTGCCCCTGGACAAGTAACTTAACCTGTGTCTGCCTCAGTTTCTTCATTTGGAAAGTGAGCATGATAATATCATCTACCTCTTAGTTTCAGTCGATTGATGGCATGCCATTGGGCATGCCAAAACAGGGTGATCAAAATTATGGAGGCAGAGAAGTGTAAAGCATGTTTGGTAGAAATTGTGAATAATACTATTGGGCTGGAGTTTGGGAATGCAAAGGAAAATGGTACCATTCTAGGTTGAAAAGGTAGCCTGGAGGTTCAAATGTAGAGGTTCAAATGTCAAGCTAAGGAGTATGTGGCAAGTCCTGTGGTGAGCAGTAAACAGTCTCAAATACACATCTATTGGTAGATTTTCTGTACGTGGCTGTCTGCATTCACTCAAGACTGTGAGAGAGTTTGGGGAAGAGAAAGTTAGAAGTGATCACAATTAGGCTTTTTTTGGAAAAAACATGTAGAATATATTAGAAAAAGGCAAAAAATAGAGTCAGAAAAATCATCCAGGAGAATATGGTAATAGTCTAGCACTAAGTGAACAGTAACAAGTGCCTAACTGAAGATAGTGACAGTAACAATGGAGAGGAGGAAATAAATAGCAAGCATGAATATAGTGTTTCAAAGTTGTCAAAGCAATGCATTGTCATTTGTGCCTCATAACAACCCTGTGAAATATATAGGCATTATCTTCAGTTTATAGCTGTGGAAACTGAGGTTCAAAGGCATGAAGTGACTAGTCCATGGACACAGACCTAGTAAGTATGAGAAACTGGATTTGAGTCTTGATTTTTCTGACTCCAAATCCATCAGTCTATTCACTACATCAAACAGCTTGTCTGAGAAAAGTTACTTTTTTTAAATAAAATTTTATTGATAGCTTTTGCTTTAGACAACCTACATTTCCCAGTATATTCTCTTACTCCTTCCTTCCCAAAAAGCCATGTATAACAAAAGATTTTTTTAAAGGGTAGAGAGGAAGTTGATCTAAACTAACCAATGCATTAGAAAAAATCTGAAATTATACTGTTTATGCAATGTTGAGAAGGCGCCTTCCTTGCACCCCCTTCTCTCAATCCCTGATCTCTCCAAAGAAGCAAGGAAGGTGTCTTCTCATATATTTTCTTTGGACTGAATTTAATTATTATCATGCCACAGGACAGGGTTGGATTGTTATGTTATCTTTTCCATCTACATTGCTATGATCATTGTATATATAGGAAATATTTCAGGGGTCAAAATCATAGAATGACATAAGAGAATAGACATAAAAGGTAAAGAAAAGGAAGAGTCAGAAAAGACACTGAGAATTTGATCACTGGTGAATATGAGAATAGTGGTACCACTGGTACAATACAGGGAATTTAGGAGAAGGAGCAGATATATGGGGAAGGAAGGGGGTAAATGATGAGTTCACTTTGGGGTATGTTGAGTTTGAAGTGTTCGTGGGTCTTTCAGGTGGCATACATACAGCAGGAATTTGAGGATGTGGGTCTAGAGGTTAGAAGAGGTTGAAGCTTGAGCTATGAATTTGAGAGCCATCATTGAGAACAACCTTCTCTTTTAATTTAAAGCTTAGCAAAGCATTGGACCATGACTGAAGTAATATAAACACTGTAAATTCTCCAGCCCAAAGCTCTTCTGCAACACTAGATTTGCAAATCAATGAACTCTAATTTCCCCCTCTAAGCCTGGGAAGATACCAGCTATGCATCCACCCAAGTCTAAGCATGAGTTTCATTTCTCTCCCTCCCACACCTCAGCATACTTCTGCTTGCAGAATGACCTAATTGCATAGAAGTGGAGAGACCAGTACACCTTTGTTAAATGTCCTTCACTGATCTCTCTTGCCCCAAGGGTTCATTGAGGGAGCTATCAAGTTGACCCCACCATGCATAGTAACTCTATTCATTTCTATACTGAGGCCCAGGACTGTGTCTACTTTGGAGACTAAATAACAGAGGCACTGAACAATGAATAATGGCTCAATGAATGATAAAGTCATTATGAAGTGCTTACTATGTGCCAGAAAACATACTTGATCAAACTACACGATGACTATGGCAATGAGGAAAATGGAGACTGTGACTCTAAGGGCATCCTCCATAGGAAACATGCCAGGAGAAATCCAACTGATAAATGTGGGATTTACTTAGCACTTCCCAAGTGAAGAGGGAAAACAAACAGGGAAAAGTGAGTTTACCAGAAAATGAGATTATTTCATCAAATGCAATTGCAGCTCAAAATAATTTTTTTTCAAAAATTAGAAATAACATGCACCATCCCTCAAAATATGTTCAAAAGTTGACCAAGTCAAGAAAACTAGTCACATAGTCTGAATCTGATCATAACAATGAAGATTTTCTTCTTGTGAAAGCTAGGGAGTGGGCATAATAGAGTATTTAACTTGGAGAAAGGAAGATAAATTTGAATCTGATACTTGGTACCTGTGTGACCCTTGACAAGTCACTTAATCTCACTTGAAATTCATCTGTTTCCTCCTCTGTAAAATTGGGATAGTAGTGCCCATTTCCAAAGATTATTGTGAGGATAAAATGCAAACCTTAAAGTACTATATAAATATTAGCTGTTATTATCATACAATAAAATGCCTCTCTATATCCCAGTGATGGTCCATTTGTTTAAACCAAAGTCCAGCACAACAAAAGAACTTGGACAATCCATTTGAACTTTTTGTGAAAGGACTGACCTATATTAAAAGCCTGGGGTGTCTTTTGCTCACCTGATAGTATAATATGCAAAAGCAATCCCTTATCTGTTTTTTTTTCCTCATTTCCTATTAGTATGTAAATGTAATCTATGAAAGTAGCTGCCTTTTTGAATTTCCTCTCATCTCTGAGATACAAAGACTTTTTTTTGTCCTTGTCCTTCTCCTAAAGAACAATAAAGATTCTCTGCAGGTCTTTGCCATATCTCCCGACTGATAACAACAGCTTCTACCTGGGCCCTAAAGCTTTGAACCCACATAAGATTCAATATGAAAAAAAATATATATTTTTGAGTTTTTTGTGCATTAACCATTTAGCATACTATGGAGATCCACTACCCAAAGAATAGTATAGGAAAAAAATGTTCTGGCATCCTCTGGTTTTAGTTACATACTTTTAGTTAAGGAGTTTGTTTCTCCTTCTAGGCCTGAGCTAGAGAAGAATACAGAGGTCTCCTTTTATTAAAAATGCAGTGGTACTTCAAGCCATGATTTCTCCACCTATTCATATGAATCACACTCACAAAGCCATAAATTGTCAGAGCTAGAATGAACCTGAGAGTTTGTCTAAACTACATGTCTCTTTTTACATGTGACTTTGAGGGCTATATTTACCTATGAAAGACCAGGAATGTGGCTAGGCAGGTGGGAGAGATAATGACCTTGCTCAATGAGCTTGACTTGATGTACCTTCCCCACCCCCTCACCTCCCACCATTCATCTTCAAGTAGTTGCAGAAGGGGCTTTGAACTGTTGATAATACTGAGGAACCCTATTGCTCTCTGGTTGCTATCGGGCAAATAGTCTTTACATGATTAATCACCAGTTATGGTTTGTCTCCTCTGAAGGCTATTTCAGAGATTAGAGTGAGGAGCTCTATAGAAAACGTACCATAAACTAGAGGGAAATAACTTACAGAGAACAAAAGGCCAGCAACCAGTAATTTTAGTGCATTGAAAGACAGAGAAGCCTGTGGTTGCTCAGTGCTTAGCTAGAGAAGTGTCTTTGCTGTTTTCTAAAGAACTTAGCATCTGAACCTGAGACTCTCCTACTGGAGATGAGAGACCTTTTAGCCAAAACTCTGAATGAGACTGTCTACAAGTCTATAATCTACAGTTAGTCTTTAAGAAAAAGAAAGCCCCAAAGTCACATCCCCTACTATGATACCTGTTGCTTTTCTGAAAGAGCTAATAAAAACCACTCTGAACTAAAGAACATTGAAGAATTCTTCTCATAAAGAGGAGATGCCCCTCACACTAGGCATAAAGATTTCAGTCAAAGTCAGATGCTATAAGCAAAAAAAAAGTCTCACAACCATGACCCTAGCTGGACTCTGACAGTTAGCAAGAGACTCTATTTAGTTAGTCAGAGACTGTTCTGTCCAGCTAAGCAGAGTATAGTCAAATAGTATTCAGCAGATCATACTCCAGTGTTGAAGACATGCCAAAGACCAGAAAAGAGAAGACCTAGTGGTAGCAGCATGCTGACGTCATTGGAAGACATCAACAGCCCTGCAGTATTGGAAGCATTAGTTGCCTAACTGTGCATATGTCCTGGTGTTGCAGCAAGCACCCCAGCATCCCCAGGGTGGCTGCTAAGATAGGTTCTTAGATCTGCTTTTCTAAAGGTAAACAACTCAAAATGGGTTAACAATCTTACTTTAATCAATCAATTATATCATTTACCTAGTTCAGGGGGAAAAGTCAGCACCCAGAACTTCAGAGTATACAGACAGTTTACAAGCAGAAGTTACAAGAAGACAGAGAAATATTTCAACCAGACAGGCTTCCAACTGTCTGACCATTACATCCATACCAGAGAGGGAAGCATCAGCATCTGGGTTTTCAAAGCCAGGGGGCTCAACGGATGCCCATAGTCTTGTCTGGTCAAATCACACAACACTTCTCAAAGTGAACCCCAAAGCAAAGCCTTACATCAGGGTTTATGGGTCACAGAATGTAACAACCCTCTTGACCCACTGTCTAATCACAAAGTACTCATGAAAACCAAGCCTCCCCCCCCCTCCCGCGTGCTCCAGGTGCACTCAAGTTTATCAAAGGGCCTAGGGGCAGGGAATATCTTAAATTTATATTCCCACAAGACCTGGCCACATGTGTTCTGTTCCATACATTTATCCAATCTTTCCACTAATGGCATATGCATTAATGGGTGAGGAATTATGTAGGGAGTGTTTTCTGAATATTTTTCTTGTCCTACCACTTCATTAAGTTGTTTTCATTTGGCAGCTAGGTAGTACAGTGGGTAGAGCGTTGGACATGGAGTTCGGAAGACTCATTTTTCTGAGTTCAAATATGACCTCAGACACTTAGTAGCTATGTGAGCCTGGGCAAGTCACTTAATCATTTTTGTCTCAGTTTCTTCATCTGTAAAATGAGTTGGAGAAAAAAAAAATGACTAGTCATGCCATGATTTTTGACAAGAAAACCCAAAAGGAGGGAACGAACAATGAGATATGACTAAAAAATTATTTAACAATGATGGGATTAAAGGACCTAGACCTCTAAAGGAAAAGACCATGTGTCTAGAAACAATCCAGTGCTGCATTTTCCCATACATTTCAGCAGCCCAGATAACTGGCACCTCCACCCCAGGCAAATGGCCCAGCCCAGCCCACCTAGATCACCTAATTAGCTTATTTGAGTTCCTTTCCCTGTTGCACCTGACCCACCCAGACTACTTAGCACTGCTTAATCACATCCAGATCTTTTCACTGTCCTTTTTGTATATAAGCATCAGTCTCACCCCCATTAAGTTTCTTTTTTTATTATTTTTTTGTTTTCTGATTTACATCATTCATTTCCACCAGATTTTGAGTTAAAAATTTTCTCCCCGTTTTTCCCCTACCCATTGCCCCAAAATAGCAGTCCCACAGGACATCCCCTCCTCCAATCTGCTCTTTCCCACATTTTCTCCCTAACCCCTTCCAACTTTTCAAGTATGGCATGGCGGATCTCTATGCCTCAGTGCCTGTATATCTTATTTCCCAATTACATGTAAAATAGTATTAATAATAGTATGTATATATATATATATATATATATATATATATATATATTTAAACATTTGATTTTAAAACTTTGAATTCCAGATTCATTCCCTTCCTCCCTTGTCACCCACCCTTACTGGGAAGATAAGCAGTTCAGTATAGCTTGTACATGTGTGGCTAATGCAAAACAATAACATAGTAGATTTATTGTAAAAGGCTGACTATATTTCCCTCCCTCCTATCCCACCTCCCACTTGTTCTATTCTCTACTTTGATCCCGTCCCTTTTCAAAAGTGGGTGCTACCACCTTCCCTCCCCCCCAGCCTGCCCTCCCTTCCATCATCCCCCCTCTCATCCCCTTCCCCCCCTACTCTCCTGGATGGTGAGATACCCTATTTAGTGTGTATTTCATTCCCTCCTCAAGCCAAATTCAATGGGAATAAGGTTGACCCATTCCTTGTAAACATATATGCACACATTCACATTTGTATTCATATGCTCATAATACCCTCATATATAGACATATATGTAATTCTATTCCCTTCAACTATTTTCATACTGAGAAAAATTTCATCAGTTACAATTATTGTTTTTCCGTGTAGGAATGTTAATAGTTCAACTTTGATAAGTTCCTTATAATTTTTTTTCCCTGTTTACCTTCTCATGCTTCTCTTGCTTCTTGTATCTAAATGTCAAATTTTCTATTCAACTCTGGTTTTTTCAGCAAGAATGCTTGAAAGTCCTCTATTCCACTGAATGACCATATTTTCCCCTGAAACATGATACTCAGTTTTGCTGGGTAGGTGATTCTTGGTTTCAATCCCAGGTCCTTTGACCTCTGGAATGTTATATTCCAAGCCCTTCGATTCCTTAGTGTAGAAGCCTCCAGATCCTGTGTTATTCTGATTTTGTTTCCACAATATTAAAATTGTTTCTTCCTGGCTGCTTGTAATATTCTCTCCTTAATCTGGGAATTCCGGAGCCTGGCTCTAATATTCCTAGGAGTTTTCTTTGGGGGATCTTTTTCAGGAGGTGATCGGTGGATTCTTTCAACCTCTAGTTTGCCCTCTGGTACTAAAACATCAGGGCAATTTTCTTTGAGAACTTCCTGGAGGATGATTTCTAGGTTCTTATTTTGATCATGGCTTTCAGGTAGTCCAATAATTTTTAAATTATCTCTCCTGGGTCTATTTTCCAGGTCAGTGGTTTTTCCCATGAGATATGTCACATTACCTTCTATTCTTCCTTTTGTTTAGATCTGTTTAAGAGCATTTTAATTTCTCATAAAGTCATTAGCTTCCATTTTCTCCAATCTAATTCTGAAGCAATGATTCTCCTCAGTGAGATTTTGAGATTCTTTTTCCATCTGGAAAATTCAGCTTTTTAAGGCATTCTTCTCTTCATTGCCTTTTTTAACTTCTTTTGCCATTTGAGTTAGTCTATTTTTTAAGGTGTTATTTTCCTCAGTCAGGCTGTTGACTCTCATTTCATAATTTTCTTGCATTGTTCTCATTTCTCTTCCCAATTTTTCCTCCACTTCTCTTATCTGCTTCTTAAGGTCCTCTATGGCCTGTAACTAGCTCATATTTTCCTTTGAAGCTTTTGGTACAGGAGTTCTGACTTCACTGTCTTCCTCCTGTTCCATGCTTTGCTCCTTCTTGTCCTCAAAATAGGAGTCTAATGTTAGAATCTTCTGTTTGCTTTTTTTTTCCTTTGACTGGTCATGTCTCCCCTCGGTCACTTGACCCCTGGGCTTTTTGCCACAGCTGGACTCTGCCACCAGACAGGGGAGCTTTCATCTCAAATGCTGGGGTTTTCTCAGCTGCCAGAGGTATTATATGGGTGCCCTCTCTGAGGTCTCCACACTCTCTGGCAAGCTGGACCCATACCCCAGGACCTCCATCCTAGACTGCAATCCAGATCCCAGAAGGTTAAAACAAGAGTGATTACCCCTCAGACTGGTGCTTGGTCCCCCTACACTCTCAAGGCCAGGAGCTGAAGCTGTCACTTGGCACTGACTGGCTGTGCCAGGCTTCTCAGCAGCTTCTTGCCCTGGGGGCAAAAGCCATGCACTCCCACTTACTGGGTCCCAAAGTCCAGACTGCACTGACTTCTCACTTTGTCCTTCACATCTATGTGTTGATAATTCTGGAAATGGCCACAGCTGCTACTGATCTGGAGTCCCTGGCAGCTGGTCAGACCCACCCTAGGGCTAAAATCTCCACCTCACATGGGCCTGGGCTTGGCTCCCAGAGCACTGCGCTGGACGATTCCTGCTGGGCTGTTCTCAGCAGGAGGTTAGCTTCTCTGTGTCATTTTGTGGGTTCTGAAGCTCCAAAGTTTGTTCAGAGTCCCCTTTTTACATTGATTGGGGAAGGTGGAAGCCAGAGCCGCTCAGAGGTCCTGCTTCTACTCCACCATTTTGACTCCCCCCATTAAGTTTCAAGAATCTCAGCCACTCTACTGGCAATATAATAAACCTTGTTTATTTCTATTTGACTGGAAGAATGTTTGAGTGCATGAATTCATTCCAGGTGGACACCATTCTGTACCCTGACATTTCAGGATTTCCAGCAACCGAAACCAAGTCAAACAACAATGAATTTCATCCTATGTGTGACTTATTGTCATTGCTGCTGTTGTTATTATTGCCTGTCTTTCATTCTCAAAGAGGATCAATGACCTCAAAAGGATGATGTCCTAACTTGTACATAAATTGGATTTAGGTGAGCCAGAACTCTGCAAAGTCACCAGCCTCCTGTCTCCTTCAGAGATGG
Organism: Petaurus breviceps papuanus; assembly: GCF_028583685.1. Lineage (NCBI taxonomy): Eukaryota > Metazoa > Chordata > Mammalia > Diprotodontia > Petauridae > Petaurus > Petaurus breviceps. Next base: position 6,746,163 of record NW_027187347.1, read on the forward strand.
GATGACCTTAGCCTTTCTAAATTAAGATTTTTCCTGGGTCTCACTTTTTCTGCGGCAACACCCATTCATGTGGTGGGGGGCTATAGTTGTGTGTGGCTGCAAGGAAGGCAGAACAGACATCTTTATCTTCCCCCATCCTTCTCGAAGACAGACTTTCATTTCTACCAAGTACTGTTTTTTGTTTTGTTTTGTTTCGTTTTCAGAGCTAGTTCTTGGGGTCTGCAAGCCCACAATTCTTCCAAGGTGGCATAATCCAAGAAAGATGTTGTTGCCACATTCCTAGCCTGTGCTCTGGTCTGTGAATGACCACAAACAATCTTCTCCACCTTGGAACAATGACTAGGACCCCTCTAGCCCACTTACAAAATGTGAATAATAATAGTATCTACCTCCCAGGGTGACTGAGTTGGCTATGACTATCAGAGGTCTGCTTGAAGATGACCAAGGCAGGGGAACCCAGTACTCCAATATCTTTAAACAAGCCTTACTTCAAATGATCTTCTATCAAAGCTCATTCTCTTCTCCACTTGAATAGTTGTCTTCCTGCAGCAGCGGTACACTCTACTGCACCTTAGCAATGTCAGGAGAAAATGAGGAACACCTCTAGCATGTTGGGTAGACCTCTCATGGCTAACTTATGGAAGGACATGGTCTAGAGGCTCACAAGAGAGTCATGTTGTGAGCATTTAGAAGTAAATACATTTTACATTTGGTAATGCTCTCTGTGTTGTGTGTGTGTGTGTGTGTGTGTGTGTGTGTGGTCAGCAAGAAAGCTAACACAATATTATGTTACAATAAATGAGACCTGGTGACCAAGAAAAATAAAAAAATAAATACATTGATAGCAGCTTGTGAACTATGGTTGTGTGTGTGTGTGGTTGTGGACCCACAGATGACCTTGAACCTGGAATAGCTTTATTTGGGAGACCTGACCTGAAAGTTAATGTGTATGCCCCAGAAATACATATATAGATGAGGAAACTGGGAGATGAAATGAATTGATTGAAATATTGAGATGAAATGAATTGTCCTAAGATATACACATGGAATTAATAGCACATCTGAGACTAAAAGTTTGATCTCAAGTCTTAGACAAGTATTCTTTCATGTTATTCTACCCTTTATTGGCCAAAAGTACTTTATTTCTACTCCTCGAATGTTGGATCTCAGACCTATACAGATTTGACAAGCATGTAAAGCTGTCAAATGCCAGGATAAGTTATATCCACATGGTCTAATGAACTAGCAGCCTTTTACTGAAAAAGCATTCATGAAAAAGCTTTACCTCCTGAAACACTCCAAAACTTGGCTATTAACAGCTGTGTACAGTAATTAATTTTTCTTTACTTCTCAGATACCCATGGAAGATTGCATAACTCAGGTTCATCAGATGTGTACTTGGTACTTCATCTGGAGGCCACAATAAACACACTCTTATTTGTCATTTAATTTCACTGCTGTAGAGGTTAATAGCTGAAAACTCTGCATTACCACTGCAAACTCCAAGGCACCACACAGAAGGGTGAAAGAATCCACTAAAGTTAATTAAGGCTTTTCTCAGCTCTTAGAGGGAATCAGGGCAGTCCCGCTTAAGATACTAAGCTTATCTGCCACAGTCATTTAACAAATAGGTAATAAGATTGAAAACCTACTGAGGCTGGGTATATGAACTAGGCGCTATGGGGGACACAATGATTAATAAGTCTTGGTTCTGGTCCTCAAGATATTGACAATGGAGTTGAGAAGTTATGACATATATACCTGAAAATATGACTATAAGATATCTCTTATAGTTATATTATTATATTAGATATTATTATATTTTGTTGTTGTTGTTCAATCATTTCAGTCATGTCTGATCCTTTGTGACCCCATTTGGGATTTCCTTGGCAAAGATATTGGAATAGTTTACCATTTCCTCCTCCAGCTCATTTTACAGATGTGGAAACTGAGAAAAACAGAGTTGAGTGATTTGCTCAGGGTCCACAGCAAATAAGTATCTCAGGCCAAATTTTAACTCAAGTCTTCTTGATTCCAAGCCCAGCACTCTATCTACTGCATCACCTAGCTGCCCCATTATTATAATTAGATATTATGTCTATAATATAAGATAAATATAAGACAATGTATGCCAAGGGTCAGTTGAGGGTGTCAGATGCTATTAGAATGAGATGGATTGATTTGTCCCAAGGTACACATGTGGAGCTAGTATCCCATGTGAGACTAGACATGAGTCATGAGTCTCAGGTAAGCATGCTTTCGTGTTGCTGCAGAGAGAAGTCAGACCTGCAACATTCACAAAAGACTTCCTAGATGAAAAGGCACATGGATTTGAACACAGAAAGACTTGAAAGAAATAATGAAGAGCGAAATGAGTAGAACCAAGAAAACATTATATATAGTAATAGCAATATTGTTTTAAGAACAACTTTAAGGGAGTAAGTAATTTTTAACTATTATAAATACACAAATGAAAAATAAAGGACATAAAAAGAAAGATGCTATCTGCATCCAGAGAAAACTGGTAAATAGAAGTATGTATAGAATAATTTTATTTTATACTTAATAGGAATAGCAAGTAGTACATAACAGATTTGCAGTTTCATGTGAAGTCATTTTTTTATTATACTATGTTATGGGAATGCTTATTCTATTCCATAAATTAAAAAGAAAAAGAAATATTGTAAAAAGAAAAAGAAAAACTTTGTAGTAGAATGGGAGACATGTTTTAGGTGAAAGTAAAGAAGTGGGAATGTATGTGATGTGTTGAGGAGAATGTCAGCATTTAGATGAGACTGGTTGGAATGAAAGTTCATGTTAGCAGCAAGAGAGAAAATTGGAAAGGTAAGTTTGGGCTTGATAGTGGAGAACATAAATAACAAATAACATCCAGATATGAAGAACAAACAAGGAGTTTGTACTTTATCCTGTAGACAAGAGGAAATATTTTTAAGTTTTTGAGCAAAGAAAGGATGTAAAGGGAGCAAAATTTGATCAGTTTGGCAACAGTACACAGGATGAATCAGACAGAGGACAGCCTGAAATCAAAGAGGCTGCTTAGGAGGTTGCTGCTTTTATCTAGGCAAAAGGTGATGAGGCCCTATACTAAGGAGGTGGCAGAGGGAACACAAATGAAAAGAGAGATCTGGGAGATATTAGGAAGAAAGATTTGGCTAGACTTGGTGACTCAATGGTGATTTTAGCCCCAAAATGTTGTCTCTAGCTCCCTAGTAAAAAAAAAAAAAAGCTGTTAGAGCCTTCAACAAAAGAAGTTCATCTTAAATTTCAGTGGGATCACTTGTAGGCAGTTTAGGTAATCTGCTAAACTTGTCTGGCTAAGTAATTGGCTAAGTGGCATGGTAGATGGAGCACCAGACCTGGAGTCGGAAAGAACTGAGTTAAAATTCAGCCTCAGTAATTGGTTATGTGCAAAGGGCATAGGAGCTGAAGAAAATAGATATCCTCCCAAATGCATGAAATAGTTGCATGGTTTTTAAGACCTTTATTGACAATAAAAATAATAGTTCACGCATATTATCAATCAGTCAACGAGCATTTTTAAGTGTCTACCATGTTCCAGACATTGTGCTAAGCATCAAGGATACAGAGAAAGGCAAAGCACAATTCCTACCTTCAAGGGCTCCCCAGAGAATGTCCTGTGTCTATTTTGTTTTAGAGAGCCGGTCATTAAACATTTGACCAGCACCTTCTCTACCTTTTCTTCTTTGGCAGTGAGAGTAGCAAAGTTGGGTGGGGAAGGGAGAGAGGAGAAGGAATGAAGCCTCTCTGGTTTAGATCAATACCAGCTTTCCTTCACTTGTTGGTCCTCTAAATGTGGGATGCTGATCCAGTGATGCATCAGTCATGCTGAAGGAGCCCAGCTGAGTGGTCAGAACCTCAGTATTTTGGCTATAAGTGACACCCCAGAGGAGGAAGCCGGTGAAAGCTTGGGGTGCCCTGAGCACCATTTTCGGGTGTGAGTAGCTGTGGGTCCTCTTGCTTGTTTGCAGCCGGAGGCCTGAAGGGACTGTTCTAGCCCTTCCTGTCCTGGACATCCTCTGCCCTGAAAATTGAAGATGAAAAGCAGAATGACCCAAGGTAGTAACTTCATCCAGAAAAGAAATCTATGTAAACTAAGGAGATCAAAAGAGCCCAGAAAACACCTTCACAAACATTTGACTTCTTTGCCAAATAGAGAGAGCTGCCTGCCAAAGGCAAGCCAAAGTTACAATGGAAACTCGTTCCTAAGATGGGACAGAAAAAGGATGGCATGAAGATGAGCAATACTTTTTTATTAACCAGAGAGAACCAGTCTAAAAAAAGCTTAGCAAGAGAATCAAGCAAAGTCATCCCAAGGTCAGCTCAGGATGAAAATGGACAGAGGATCACAAACAGAAGAAAAATGGAAAAGACTTGCAAAAACAATAACAACAAAGTAAATATGTCAAGACTTTGAAAATGGAAGCAGAAATCACAATGAAATCAAGATAATTTCTAGTGCCTGCATAAAATACTATCCCAAGTGATGCCACAGCTAGATTGGGGGGGGGGGGGAAGGAGGTGTGTGTACATTTTAAAATTCATTTTAAACTTAACTAAAAAGTGAGAAAAGGAAAAAAAAAGAACATTTTCATGTACATGGCAGAATGTAAAAGAGTGTTCAATATAAAACAATAAATGTCCATGTCAAGAAAACCCATGTAATGAATACTACACATTGTTTTCAAAGTTACCCAGCTTTTCTTAGCTCCTTTCTAGGTTTTCCTTTTGTTCTCTGTGTGCACTTTTTACTTTATTTTTTCTCATCCCAGCCCCCAAAAAGGGGGTATATATAGATGTATATATATGTTTATACATGTATATACATAGATGCCTGTAAGCATACATATACACTCATACACATATACATAAGATTGCACTTTTATTTTCACTGGTCATCTGTTTCTCTGAAGGTGGATAGAATCTTCCTTCCTAGGTCCAAGTCTTTCCAAGTTTTTCTAAATCAACCAGCTCGTCATTTCCTACACCACAAAAATATTCCAACATAATAACACCATATCTGAGAGATTGTCTATGAAAGCTTTTTTTCTCAATTTTCTGCATTCCTTCTATTCTAGGCTACATTTACTTATACAAGAAACTTTAAATTTAAAATGATCGAAATTATACATTTTACACGTTATCACATCTGATATTGCTGAATCTACTTCTTTTACATCTTTTTCCCCTAGTTTCTTTGAAATTCCTGACCTTATGTTCTTCCAAATGAACTTTGTTATTATTTTCTCTAACTCAGTAAAATGATTTTCTAGTAAGGGAATTGAGATGGCATTGAATTAATAGATTCAGGTTAAAATGTCATTTTTATTATACTGACTTTACCTACCCCAGAATAAATATTACTCTAATTATTTAAATCTGAAAAAAATTAAAAATAAATAAAATTCAGCTTCTAACACTTACTAGATGTGTGGCCCTGGGCAAGTCACTTAACCCTGTTTGCCTCAGTTTCCTCATCTATAAAATGAGCTGGGGAAGGAAATGGCATGCTAATCTAGTACCTTTGCCAAGAAAACCCTAAATGGTGTCACAAAGAATCAGACATGACTGAAATGACTAAATAACAAAAATGAATGGCCCACCTTCCATGTGGAATATTGGAAAAAGCACTGGATTTGGAACAAGAAGACCTAAGTGTAAATCCTACTTTTTTGTCACTACCTGTGTGACATTGGGCAGGTCTTCAGTTTCTTCATGTGCTATGCTATGAAAATGGATTTGACAGCCTCTAAGTCACCTTCTAGTTTAAAGTTTAATATCCTGTAGTCCAGGATGCTCCAGTTGTGTCCATCAAATGCACAACATCTGTAGCTAAGAACTATTTCATGTGTGTAATAATAAACCCTTTATACTGTTCTAACATGTGTGCTTAACTCATTTGATCCTCACACTAACCCTGTGAGAGAAATCTTCTGATTCTCTTCATTTGATTCCATGAAGAAACTGAGGCTCACAGAGAGTGTAACTTTGCAGAGAGGACTTGAACCCAAACCTTTTGACTCTAATGCTAGTGCTTTGCTAACAATGAGTAGCTCTCTGTATATGTAAAATATAGGTGTTATATATAAATGTTTATTTAGTAGTGGCCAGGAAGTAGCTGGGAGGAAATGGAATAACCAAAAAAAGCATAGATGAAAGTGAATGTAGGGAAAAAAGATGCCAGGAATGAGATAAGGATGGAGGTAAAGAAAGTGTAGAGGAGAAAGTGAAATCGGCCAAAGGAAGAAGAGAGAAAGGAAGGGTGTTGAAGCTGAGAGCACTGAATTGTTTGGGAAGAGAACCATAAATTTCTTAAACCTTTAGCTTAACTTTTTCTATGTCCTGGCCCCTTTTGGCAGCCTGTTGTCTACATACCCCTTGTTAAAATGATATTTGTAAAGTGTCTATGATAAAACACATAGAAAACAAAAGAAAGCAATTATGGTGAAATATAATTATCAGAATATTTTGTTGAAACAAATTCACAGACCTTTGGCTAAGAAGTCCTGTTTTAGAGATTATCTAGTATAGATAACAAGAGTACTGGCTGAGGAGGAACCCAGAGAATCTAGATTCAAATCCTACTTCTGACTCTTTATACATCTATGATACTGAGCAAGTGAGTTCCCTTTCCCAGGCTTTGGTTTCTTATCTATATAATGAGGCAGTTGGTCTAGTTAGCCTCTGTGGTCACTTCCAACCCTAAAACCATGATCCTATGAGGAAACTGAAGTAACATGAAAATATTAAATGTCTGCTGGAGAAGAAGAGACAAGTGCAGGAACATCTGACATAAACATCCCTGATTTCACAAGAGCTTGGGCTGTTAGGCCCACCTGCCATTGTGTCAAATAGAGTCCAGCAGCTCTCAGAGGCCTCCCTTGCCCAGACCAAGAACCTCCACTGGCCACAAAGCACAGTCAATGTGCTCTAATGAATCATATAGGTCAGCTCTCTGGTTTAGTGGCTCTTATTAAATGAAGCATCCAGTCGCTTTTCTATACTTGCCACATTGAACTAATCCTAAAATACTGGGGCTCGGACAAAGATGCCAGAAAATGTGTTAGGAAAAGGACTGCTAAGGAAGGAGGTCATGTACAAGTATCCTACCTTCCTTGCCTAGCCTATGCAACAGAAAGGAAACAAAATGGGAAAATTCGATTCTAAAGAATATCTGGAAATAGAATCAGGAGAAATGAAACATTTTGGCCTTCTGTGGGTGTGTCTTCCACAGAGCTAGTGGGAATGCCTGTTAAGTTCACCATTACTATATCCCAGCATATCTAGTCTGCATAGACATGAACCAATAACAGCCCAGAATGGATCTGCTTACAGTTCTCTATAACAAATGTCCCACACCTGTTGCTACAGAGAAACATCTCTGCTCTGTTGCTTGGTGGCCCTGACAGAAAAGCGTTTCTAAATTGTTTTGTCACACTGTAATACAATCTCCCCTGACTATTATCTCAGGTGCCTCTTCCCCACCTCAACCCCAATCTATCTTCCACAAAAGTTTCTACATGTCAGTAATAAGGGAAAATGAGATGAGAACAGACTTGAGAAGAGACATTTAGCAAAATTTCTCATAATACTCTTGTGGATAAGATGAAGAGATATAAAGTAGATGATCACGCAAGTTGGTAGATTCGTAAGTGGCTGAGTAACAGGACCCAAAAGGTGGTGAGTAATGGAATGATAGCAGCCTGGGAGGAGGTCTCTAGAAAGAGTTGCAGGGATTTGCCCTCAAGCCTCTTTTGTTCAATAGTTTTATCAATGACTTGAATGAATACATAGGTCTCACTTGACAAGTTTACAGCATGTCATAGAACTAGCAACCATTTTGATGAACAGAATAGGGAAACAAAAAGATCTTTCTGGCCCAGAAAGACCAGGCAGATCTAATTGGATGAATTAGATAAATATGAAGACCCATCTTGAATTAAAGAAGTCAAATGCACAATTACTGTGTGAAGGGAACATAGCTAGACAGAAATTCATTTCTTTAAATCTGGCTATTTAGGGAACTGGAAGCCTAATGCAAGTCAATGTGTGACATGACAGCAAACAACAATAAAAATACGATTTTAAGATATTGTGATGGAAGCATAGTATCCAGAAGGAGCAATGTTCTCTTCTTCCACTGTTCTCTTTCCTACTTATAATATGTGTGAAATACTATGTTCACTTTTGGAGACTACATTTTAGGAAATGTATTGAGCAGCAGGTTAAAAGGATGCATCAGCATGAATTTAGTTTCTCAAATATTCTTTTCATTTTCATTTTTTGGAGGGGGGAAGGCAGGGCAATTGGAGTTAAGTGACTTGCCTAAGGTCACACTAACGGTTAGTTAAGTGCCTGAGGCCAGATTGGAACTCAGGTCCTTCTAACTCCAGGGCTTGTGCTCTATTCACTGCACCACCTAGCTGCCCCTTGAATATTGTTTTTAGTACAGCATAGTAAATAAAGAACCAGCCCTTCTATCAAAGAGTTTTGGATTCAAAGCCCAACCCCACCTTTCCCCACTCCAAACTGCCCACACATATTGACTTGTTAACCCTAAATAAGTCACTTAACCTCTCAGTTTTCCCCAGTCAGCTCTCTAACACTATACATCGGAAAGCAGGTAATAATCTTTGTTGATAAAAGTAGTTTCATTTTGAGAAGTCCTCTATATCAATCAAATCCTAGGTCTGAATTCTGTTTCTTCACCAACATTACCTCCAAAGTTGTTTCAGCATGCCTCCCTCTGGGACACCACACTAGGCTTCAGTAGGACCTACCAGATCTCTGTCTACCCTTTCAAAATAACACAGCTGGAGAGTGAAGGAAGAGAAATACCCTCTCCTTCCACTGCAGGGGTCTTCCCCAAAGGCAACTACTGTCCTGAATGTACTTAAACTCTTCAACTGTTTCCAGAGCATAGCTATCTATAGCCCCCAGGGGACATGGCCCATTTCCAGCCCAAGAATCACATTACCCTTTCTGATTCACTCAGAGAAAGTTGTTCACACTCTGTAAAGAGATCAACACAAATTCTTTGTTAACACATTAACACCTCATGACTCCTGTTATCCACTCTGCTTTCTGTGACTATGGGGATGAGAGGCTGGGAGGGGAGGGAGACAAACCTCCCCCTCCTTTACATAACTTCTCTGATCCTTTTAGGCACTATTTCGACATTTGGTGTACACAAACCACCATAATAATTATTTAGTGCCTGAGAGAGATAAGAGTAACCTCAAAAATGCTTGACATTCCCCATAAGTGGCTTATTCAATGAGAGGATTATTCAACACTACTTATTCAACTTACTAGCTTATTCAGCACTAACTCACCAGTGTTGTTGTCTTTTGTACTCAAAGAAGACCAAAATGACATCACAATATTGGGGTCAATGTACAATGGGTCCAACTGTGACTGATCAGACCAATATAAGCTCAGAAGACTGCCACCACACATCAGGCACAAATAGCCTATATGAACATTTGGGATATATACCAGCAGGGTATAATGGAAAGGATCATGCTGTACTATCAGTTAGAAGATGTTATTTTTTTTTTGAAGGGGGAAAGGCAGGGCAATTGGGGTTAAGTGATTTTCCCAAGGTCACACAGCTAGTAAGTGTTAAGTGCTCTATTCACTTCGCCACCTAGCTACCCCCTAAGATGTTCTTATATTGAATCCACCACTTACCAGCCACATACCTTTAGGCAGATGACTTCCCCTACCTGGGCCCCATTTTCTCCATATGTCAAATGAAAGGATTAGACAAGATGATCTTTAAAGCCTCTCCAAGCTCTAACATCGATGAATCATTTTCAGTTTGCATCATAGCGGGGGACAAAAGAATCTTATGTAGATCTGGGGGAGGGAGGCACCTTACCCAGCATTTCCCACACCAGTGAAATCAGACGTCCAAACAACAGTGATTCTATCTAGACCTCTCTCTGTTAACATGCACATGACATATTTGTGTATCAAGTGGTTTGACTAGGTGACCCCCATGGTCTCTTCAAAGCCTAAGATTCTAACATTCTGTAATTCTGCGAGTGCTAGCAGGGAGATGAGGTATAAGAGAAAGAGTCAGGAAGAAGGCCAGACTAGACAGTATATTAGGCATATGGGGAGAGAAGCAAGAAGAGGATCGAGGCAGCCTTGGAACAACACAAGCATTATGGGTACCTGAGAGTGAGATAGGAATGTGAAAGCGGAAAGAAGTCTCTGAGAGGAAAACTGAAGCAAGCTCTCTGGGGATGCATTTTTTTAAATCTTTAGAGTAAATAAGCATAGAACATTCAGAAATATGAAGGCCACATGGTAGGTATTGACAGCCAAACCTTAGAGTCAGAATACCCAGGTTCAAGTTGTGCCTAATGACTATGTGAGCCTGGGCAAGTCACTTACATTTTTAATGCCCCACTCGGTTCTCTAAGACTACAAACTGCAGAACAGTTGCTATTCATTCGTAGAAAGGGTTTCCTTACTGAGAGCTCCTTAAACAGATGAAATCACAGTTCTGGGTCCTAAAACATTGGAAAGTGTCCATAAGGGGACACTTAGAGGACATCTAGTCCAACCTGTCATCTTACAGAGTAGGAAACTGAGGCCCAGAAAAATGGAGTCATTTTATCAAAGTCACAAAACAGAATTGGAACTGCAACAAAGTTCCATTTGACTAAACCATGTGAACTTTCCCTTCATATACCTGTAATCTATGTGTGGATGGCCTAATATGACTGTCCTGTATGTGGCATGAACAATGTCTTCTCTGGGATCTGGTCTACCACATCTGAAAGTGAGAGTGCAATTTCCACCTTTGCAGAGAGTTAGAGGAAGGCTGTGCTGTCACTACTAGCACCCTAATACATGAGATAAGAGGCAGTATGAAAGGTGGCCCCAGCTGAGAGATCTCTCTTCTACTATCTCTGAGGGGGATATTAGGCTAGAATTGTATATATCTACCACATAGCAAATATCTGCAGGCTAAGGTACAATAAAGAGTTTCAAAGTAAAGGCTATTTTCCCTGATGGAGAACTCTAGCTTACTCTCCCAGCTTGGATTTCTAAATGCTGGTTATACAAGAAACATCAATCACTAGCAAATACCTTTATCGAAGTAAAAGTTAAACTGAAATCAGAGAAGCTATACAGATTAGGGTCTATAATAGAATGGACCAGAGTGAAGCTTCATTTGATAATGAAAGATAAAACCTCAGTCCCACAAAAGAGAGAAAAATGTCAACAGGGAGAATCCATTATTGATCTATGGGGGTACAGGTGCTGAGGACTGAGGGACACATTGAGGGTCAGATTCTCTGAATGTCTGTGAGCACAGGTCACAGATCTCCCATCTTCCATCCAAAAGTTTTTGCTTATCTCTCTTGTCTTGGCTCTCTCTACCTCATTTGAACTGTCTATCCCCACTCACAAATATAAAGCATTATCAGAGGTCTCTCATTCAATTAGGAATCACATTTGTTCCTCAGTTCTTTTTCAGTCATGTCTAACCCTTTGTGACCCCATTTGAGGTTTTCTTCACAAAGATACTGTAGTGGTTTGCCATTTCCTGATCCAACTCATTTCACAGGTGAGCAAACAGGATTAAGTGACTTGCCCAGGGTCACACAGCTAGGAACTGTCTGAGGCCAGATTTGAAGAGGAGTCTTCTGGACTCCAGGCCCAGCACTGTATCTACTATGCCACTCAGTTGTTCTAGGAGTCCTGTATTCCTCCCTCTATGCAGCACTCAGAATCACAAGGCTGTCATTCAGGAAAAGTACTTTGTGTTACTTATGGATAAGGGTAAAACGTATAATACACAAATAAATGATAGAAACAAATTTGCAGGAGTAATAGTTGACATAGTATTTTCTAATACTTTTCACTAAATTCCATAATTTTATTAACTCACTAACTTTAAATGATCTTTTATTTTTTAAAATAGGTCTGGCAAGTCTGCTATATGTTAACAATTCTATTTGAGAAACATTGAGTTCTTTCCATGTATAAACAAACTCAGATCCTGCCATCAAACTACTTAACATAATGTGGAAATGTGTTATAACCTAAGTATGATATAACAAAAAAATGACAAGGTGAAAAAGAAGAGATCTAAAGTTATTTTTTTTAAATGAGGAGAAAATAATGTCAGTAAGAAACGACCCTTTCATTTGAAATTTGTACAGTAGAGGAAAGAACTTATCTGTAAGCAACCCACTTTTGCCTACAATAGATCCTGTGCTGAGTCCTGCTCTGTATAATAGACAGATTCTTGATTTCCTGACACTTGAAAAAATGCGAGGATTATCTTTTTATTCAGACCTTTGCCAGAGAAACTCGGGTTTAGGAGAGGAGGGAGTGAACAGTTGCATTTGACAGAATTCTTTTGCTGACACTGATCAATGGGTTATTTTGTGATTGTAGGTTGATTCACATGGAGGGTTCAAAATAAAGGGATCAATAACAAAGTGATGGTGAAGATGCCAAAGGAAAGAAGTGATTTATGGGATATATGGCAGAGGTGCAAATCTGCTGCACGTTATGAATGTTCTTCATTCTGCACCCTATCAACAAATATGCATCAGATAGATACTAACATTCCCTGGGAATGTGGTCAGATGCAAGTGAATCTCATCAGAGACCATGCTTCAAAGAATAGTTCCTCATATCCAGGAAAACAAGTTTAAATTCTCTTGTGTGAAGTGTCTGTAAGCAGTTTCCCTGTTGCATTATGCATGAATCTGACATCTCGTAATATGAACAGTGTTCTATTAGTGATTTCCAATTTTGCTCTACGTGGAGGGACTTAATGATGTTATATTTAAGTTAGAATTTTACTTTGGCCATATAATATTCTAGCAACATTTACTTATGTTCTATTTAATTATAGTCACAATGCAATGCCCTGGTACAATATAATAACATACAAAGAAATCTCAGAATGCCCTCGGGGATTCGCATCTTTAGAACCAATTCTTCATTTGATTCTTCTATTGTAATAATCCAGAATGTAACTATTAGTGTTAGGCATGGTCAAGTTCTCTTCACACTAGAGAGTTAATTGGTATTTACCAAACAAGAGGAAAATGAATTATAATTGTTCATATTTCTATAGGATTTTAAGGTTTACAAAACACATTCTTCACAACTCTGTGAGCTATATGATGCAAGTAGTATTCTCATCTAATATGTGTGAAAACTAAGCAACGGTCAGTGAATTAACTAAGTCAAAGTCACATAGTTATTAGATAGTAGAGCTAGAATTCATGCCCAAGTCTCCCTTTCTTTTGACTATAGCACACCCCCTCCCAGAAATACAATCTAGATATCACTGCACCATAAAAATCAATGAATATAAAGAATCCAGAGAACTATGGAAATGTGAAGATAGCAGAAACAGGAAAGATTACTGCAATAAGATGAATGAAAACAAACTAAAATGGCCCCAAACTCTGAGTAATGACAAAGACCAATATTGATCATAAGATGGGGGATTATAGATATAGAATGCCACATACTCTGTTAAGATTGGATCGTCATGAGTAAGTAGGTGGCCCTTAGGGTCCCATTTTTTCCCCTTCCATAATCTTCATTCTTTTCAGGAATCCAATACATATCCTATATCAAAATTTGCTCATAGGAAAGAATTATGTTAATGTAAATTTATACAGTGTGTCATCCCTCTCATTAATGACCTCTAAAATTCTATAATTCTATATAATATTATAATTCTATAATACTTACACTTTAAACAATGTGGAATGAAAGAGTTTGTTAAATGTTGAGGGAAGTTGATTGGGAATGTATTATGATAGATTAGGGAGTGTTTTCTTTTTTTTCTAGCACCCCTGAAATAGTAGCATGTAGGTAGCCTCCTGATCTACTTATACAAAAAACAATCTATCATATATTCAGGTCCAGAAATTTTTTAAAGATCCAAATAGAGCTATTTCTACCCAACAGAAAAAAACTAAGGCTTGGTAGTTGAATGGTTGAGTGATTCAATATGGGTGAAGCAGCATGGCAGAGTGGAAAAAGAACTAGCCCTAGAATCAGAGGACATAGATTCAAATGCTGTTCTGTCACTTACTTGCATCCATTTGGGTCTCTATCTCCTAATATGTGTAATAAGGGAATTCATAGGAATGAAGGTCAAGAGCTGGAAGAGATTACTTAGAAGACATACTATCCAATCCCCTCATTTTACTGCTTGTGCCTTTGTTAATATTCTACAAAAAGAGGGAGCAGCTGGGTGGTACAGTGAATAGAGCACCAGACCTGGAGTTGAAATCCAGCCTCAGACACTTAACACAACTAGGTATGTGTTAACCCCAATTGCCCTGACTTCCCCCCCTCCAAAAAAAAAGAAATTCTACATAGGTGCTGTAAAACCAGCATAAGGCCAGGAAGGCTTTGTCTCAGGGTGGGAGCATGCTTCCTTCCTTGGCAGGCATATTTCTTCCCCACAGGGTCTGAGATCCTCCTGTATCTTTCCTTGAAGTACTCTTCTGATCAGTTGCCCCTTCACCACAACCATGCCTCTTAAATATTTATTGCTTTGGCATCTATCCCTTGGGAACCATGACCCCCCCCAATTCCCATAGGGATTAGAGAAGGACTCTCTAAGGGATGGGTCATCATCCCTTTTCCCAGCACAAACAGCCTCTGCAGTGAGGCTATCCTAGGTAGTATCTTTTTCTCCACTCTTTTTACTACACAATGGTTTTTGTACCAGATGTAAAAATTTCCAGTTGTATTTCTGGTACTAACCATGGAGCCTGGAAAGATATAACAGGAACTGTGTTCATACCACATATGTAGGCTAAATTCCCTTTTAAAAAATATCTGCAACTACTTGACACATGCTTAGAGCATGATGCTAATGAGAACCAAGCTTGAAGCTCTGATGCTCCTTTTAGGCCAATGCTAAGAGATGCTGTGGTTTAATTAATTCATTAAAGGGAATTCTCTTACCATCCCCCACCGAAGATTGAACTATTCTCTACCTTAGCATATAATCTATGTGCCTGGGACACACAGGCACTTAAAAAATAGGGGTTAATTTAGTGTTTCATTGATTCGTGTGACCAAGTAGTTCATCACTTGGTGACCAACCCTCTCGTGATGAATAGCTTGTGACCTTAGTTCAAGCTAGGCAATAGATGCACAGACCACTGCCAAACCAATATTTAAAACTCTTCTAACTTGCAGAGTATACAGTCATTTCCATGGAATTAGAAAGTAGCAATAGTTTTTCTCTCCTCTGACACATTTACCACCCTGGAACAGGCCCTCATCACCGTCATCCTGGAGTGTTGCAATAGCCTGCTGGGGCTCAGCCTGCCATAAGTTTTTCTTCCTTCAGATCTTCCTTAAAGCACAAGTCTGACATGTCACCCCACCACTTAAATAAACTCCAGTGGCTTTCTATTACCTCTAGGATCAAATGTGAATGTCTTCTGCTTGGCTTTTAAAGTTCTTAGAAAAGCTCCTTCTTACCTTTCCAGTTTTCTTATACTTATTTCTGTCATTGTATCCCTAGTGCCTAGCACAACACCAGGCATTTCCTCTGGCTAGCCCAGTGCCTGGAACACCCTCCATTCTTATTTTGTCTCCTGGTTTCCCTAGTTTCTTTCAAGTCTCAGCTAATATCTCACCTTCTGGAAGCCGTTCTCAGGTTTCCTTAATTTTAATGCTTTCTTCTGAAATTATCATAGACATATATATATATATATATATATATATACATATATATGTATATATGTGTATATATAATGTGTGTATGTGTATAGAGAGAGACAGGGAGAGAGACTTTGTGCTTGTTTGTTTGCATTTGTCTCCCCCATTATATTGTGAGTTCCTCAAGGTCAGGGCCTGTCTTGCCTTTCTTTATACCCTCAGCATTTATTGCAGTGCCTGGGACATAACAGGTGCTTTAATAAATGCTTGTTGATTGACTTACTGTGGCAAGAAATTATATTAAATTTCTTTAAAATAACATTAAATGCAAAACACTGACTAGGTTTGATAAATATCCTGTTTTATCTTTAGGATCTTGGGGCAAGTCAATGGTGGGAGCAGGGAAAGGGAAGGGGAAGGGGAATTTAATGTAGTAATTGCATCTTTAGTCTGTTGTTTTATTTATAATTTTTTATTATTTTTATTTATAATTTATAATAATTTATTTAGTCTGTTGTTTTATTTTATAATCATAAGGTGTTTCTTTAGAAAACTACCATTCAACGTAAAGCAAACACTGAAACAAAATGTTTAGCAGGTGGAGTTATTTTCAAAAGTAAAGAATTTTTTTAGGGGGGAAGACAGGGTTTAAGTGACTTGTCCAAGGTCACACGACTAGTAAGTGTTAAGTGTCTGAGGCTATATTTTAACTTGGATCCTCCTGACTCCAGAGCCAGTGCTCTATTCACTGCACCACCTAGTTGCCCTCCAAAAGTAAAGAATTCTGCCAAAGAATTCCTTCCCAAAGTACCTATTATTGTATAGAAATGTTTTAAAATAAGCTATTAAAAAGACCAATATGTCTTAAAGCATAACTCTCACAAATTTCTCCCCATGATAAGTAGTCACTGTGGAATAAAATAAGTTTTGTTGTCTCTGTGTGGTCAGAAAGTGTGGTACTCTTAACCAATTCAATAATCAGTTCAAATGACCACAAAATTAATATGACTAGAGCATTTCCTACAAGATCAAGGACAACAGTCCTTCCAAAGCACAATGTATGGTTTTCCTCTGCCACAATCCTCATCTCTCCTCCTTGCTCAAGGTACGTGACATAAGTGTGGCTTTGTCCCTTTCATCATGAGAGGAATCACAGTCACTCACTTCCATGTTTTTTTATATTTCCTTGAAAGGATCTCCCTTCTGTCATTTACTTAATGACAGGGGGAATGAATGTGACACAGACGTCTTCTAAATGGCAGAATGCTGAATGCACACTATTTCACTAAAGCTAATTTTGGATGGTGTTGGAGTATTTCTTGCTCAACAAAAACCCTCAGGGGATATAGTGATGCAACTCTGCATCATTTTTTGCATTCATTCAGCTGGTTGGTTCATCTTCGGATTTTTCACTTGTAGTCTGGGAAATATCATCTTCACAGTTCTGTCTCATTCCCACAGAGACAACATTGTCCTTACCATCTTGTCACAGGCCTGAAAACCAAGTTTTTCTGGCCCTGATTTACTGACAGATCTGACTGTGGCCTATGGGGACAGCTACTATTTTCTTGTTTATTTTCTTTGAGGTTCAGGTCATAAGTATTTACAGTGATCAAGCTGTAACTTCTTCAACAGTTGAAAAGATGAGTTCGTCAGTGTATATGCTCCTGTCACAAAGACAAGTTATTACCCGCTTTACACATTAATAGATCATTTTAGAAATTGTTGAGGACAAAAATATGTTGTTTGGTGGACAGCCTTCTTGTAATGAACCTCTCTACATTTATATAGACCTGTATTTGAGTCACTTTTTAGTTTTGTAGGATAAGCTACTACTTATCATTTTACCTTTCTGGGCCCCAGCTTTTACTTCTGCCAAATGAAGGGGTTGAATTATATGGGATCTAAAATCTTTCTGTCTCTAGCATTGTATATCCATATAATCTTAATTGTGCAGCAGGATGTTCAATTAGAGACACTGGTTTGCATTCACAATCTCAAAATTCTAATGGAATTATGAAAATAATTTAGTAAAGAAACAATTAATTTAGGAGAAGAATTGCTTAATTATCTAAATGCATACTCCCAGAAAAGTAATGTTTTATCATAAGAAAAGGAACAAAGTAAGCTCAATAAATTTTCTGAACAATTTTTGAATGATATTTGAGATAACATAAAGGAATGATTAATCCTCATAGGTGTGCTCAACAGCCCTGAGAATGATATGAAAATGGAGTCCAAATATATGGACTAAAATGCCACCTCTCCTCTTCAGTAAAATAAATAAATTTGGAAAGTTTTAATAATACTCATAGTGCAGACTCTGAACTTATTCTCCCAACCCCCATTTGCACAGGCAACCTGGGTCCCGGGAGGATGGGTATACTATCTCTCTGAGCTCTAGAGCTAGCCATGAGCGGTTAGAGGGTATCATTCAAATGCTATAGGGCAGGAGTCCCTACCAGTGTTCTCTTCATGATTATCATTTGATATCAAATAATCAACCAGACTTACTAAGCTTTTAAAAGCAGGTCTTTACTGTGGTGGTATACTTGGGATTGGGGGGTAGGGGTTCCTCCTTAATAGTATTTTTTAATTACATATAATGATAGTTTTCAACAATCAGAAAACTACATGAAAGAAAAAAGAAAAAATAACAGCAAAAAAGTGATAATAGTATGCTTCAATCTGCATTCAGACTCCATAGCGCTTTCTCTGGATGTCATCAGCATTTTCCATCATGAGTCTTTGGAATTGTCTTATTGCTGAGAAGAGCTAAGTCTATCATAGTCAAATTGTCACACAATGTTGCTGTTGTGTTCAATGTTCTGATTCTGCTCACTTCACTCAGAATCAGTTGATGTAAAGTCTTTCCAGATTTTTCTGAAATCAGTCTGTTCATCATTTCTTATAGAACAATAGTATTCCATTACATTCATATACCACAACTTGTTCAGCTGTTCCCAAATTGGTGGGCATCCCCTCAATTTCCAATTCTTTCCCATGTGGTGGTGTACTTGTTGCAAAGTGACTCCCTCCAAAGACTGCAACATACTACTGTCTCAACTGCATGTGCACGATCCAGAGAAAAGTGGATTCATGCTTAGAGAACATGTAGCAAAACTCACTCATGGCTCCTTGAAGTCTTTTTGCTAGATGTTCCCCTTAGGGATGGTGTAACTTTTCTTTGGAACTCATTTTGAGTCTTAAATCTGCATTTCCTCATTTCCTCCAATCCGTCTTCTTTCAATGTCGACACTTCTGTCGGTTGTTTTTAGGATATTGCTAGGATGCTTATAGGAAGTTCTCTTTTGGCCAAGGAGAGTGTGAGGAGCAGAACAAGGCTGAAGCAGAGGCCAGGGTTCTTTTTTCCTATCCACTCTTCCTCTAAATACTTCCTTCTCAGTTTACCTGGATGGTTCCACTATTAAATTTCCAGAAGCTCTAATTTCTCAATTCTGAACTCGCTCATAATTTTATATACAACCAAGAGG
Organism: Petaurus breviceps papuanus; assembly: GCF_028583685.1. NCBI lineage: Eukaryota > Metazoa > Chordata > Mammalia > Diprotodontia > Petauridae > Petaurus > Petaurus breviceps. The sequence goes on from NW_027187347.1 coordinate 6,765,374, forward strand.
GTAGGATCAACTTTCCTTAACCAATATCAATGCATTTCCTGAGCAACATCGGTCCATTTCATCCAATGGCTTTCAAAGACATCTAAGGTGATAAAGAACTTTTTCTGCACTTAGCCTAAGGTCTGTGGTTTATTGATCTAGGAGAGAAGTGTTCTCACCTGATTAAGGTATTAGAGCATAGCATCCAGACACTGACTTTAAGTGAGGTGGGGTGATTTTATTAATTAACTCAACTAATCCCCACCCTTTACATTTTAAATTAGAAGAAATCAGCTTCCCTTCCTGAAATTCCTATTTTTCATTAATTCTACTACCATTCTCCTGGTCACCCAAATTTAAACTCTAGGAATTATCTTTTACTCTTGTTTTCATTATTCATTTGTCCTTGCTATATTTCTCCTATATATCTCTCCCTTGCCATTCCCACTGTTACCACTTTAGTTATCTTACTTTCAATCTTCTAACTACCTGTCTTGAGTTTCTCTTCTTTATTCTATCTTGTATTAATATGATAATAATGTAATGATACATAAATATCATTTGTTCATATTATGACTTTGCTCAAAGAAGAAGAAGCCTCAGTGACTCCCTTTGCCTATCGCTTTAAGTCCAAACCCTTTAGTCCAGCATTCAAGACTTTCCATAACTTATCTTTTAATATTTATATTCTAATTGTTTAAAGGAAACTTCTATTTCAGGCAGGTGGTTCTAATTCCTCCAGGCTTTTCTTTTTGCCTGTATATCAATGGCCAAGCAATTTCATCTACCTGAAAGACCCTCTCCACTCCTCAATGTCTGTCTCAATCCCAGTTATCATTCAAGGCCCAGTTTGTGTCATTTGTGCTATGAATTATATGACTACTCTTATATTTGTAATTACTCAAAGCACCAACACTTCAGTAATGATGTCAAATAGGGATGTGCCAGACCAAGGATCATTTATGCAGATGAGAAATGATGAGTTACCACCAATGAGGCTGCAAACATTTGAAGGAACCAATGGGAAGAATTCTTTGCTGATGACTAGCTGTTCTTGCTGTGATATCTAGCCCATTATAGTACGAGATTGTTCTACAATAAGAGCATATTATGCTAAGCAGAGTATTATTAGTACTTCTACTTCTGGCTGGCTCTTTCCATGAAGATATATGGTCTCCCACCTTCTATCTTCGCATGTGAGTTCAAGTTAACTGAATAGGACTGAGCTTTAAACAATGACCCAAAATGTAGTTGTATTACCAGGGTGTCCCAGAAAATGTAGTGTCATTTTGAAGCCCTCCTTATCTAGCTGTGCTGCTAAGAGTGGGAGGTCAGCTTATTATAGTGGAGGGCCAGTTAACACAGGTGAGTGGTCAATGACAAAGCTGGATGCTCCAGTTAGAATCTAAAACCAAACCTTTCTAAGGTTAATATTTTTTTTGCAAATATGGGAAGGGGTAGAATGTTTATAAGATCATTGGATCATATATTAAGAGCTAGCAAAGACTTTAGACATCTGATCCAACTTTCTCATGAGAAAACTAAGACCCAGAGAGATCAAGTGATGCCCAGGGTCACTAAGGTATCATGTAACAGAGTCAGGATTCAAAGCAAGAATTTTTTACTTCAAACCCATTTCCTTTTTTCCTGCTCAGCACAGGATGCCTGAAACTGTAAGATTCTCCCTCTTCTGAATGTCTATTGCACCTACTTCTCATTTGTCACTTATCTTTTATAATCTAGCATGGTTAATCATCTTTGTAATCTTTTACCACCGTCAACCTCTGGATATTACCATCTAAAATCATAGGTTCCCAAAGTGGGTGGTAGCATTCCCTGGGAGCACTGATACTGACCTAGGGGCCTGGTAGTGGCCTCAGATGCAATTGGGGGACATTGAATAAAAATAAGGGGGTGTTGGAAGCATAAGGAAAGAAGAGAAGAAAATATTGAAAAACCACTCATGCACATTTCATCTGTTGTATAACAGAATTAAAGTCCTAGTGAATACATTACTTTCCAAATAAAGACACAAAATGCAAGTTATAACCAATCAGTGATCAAGTCCACCTTCTTAACGAGCAAGTGTTGGCAGGTGAGCGTGCTGCACACTATTGGGAAGTCCAGAATTCATCAGCTGGAATATGAGCATGTAATGACTTGTTTAAAATATGATACTACATGGTCACATGATACAATATTACATCATCAAAATTTCAATACAGGGAAAAAATCCACAAATTTACAATAAATTATTAAATTTAAGGTGTGCCATTTAAAAAATTTTATTTCTTGAAATGATGCAATTTATAAATAAATAAATAAAAATCTTTAATGAAAATAGATTTCCAGAAGTGCACTGAGTCTTTTTTTTTTTCCAAAGGGGGCAGTAGGTCAAATAAGTTTGGGAACCTCTGACCTACATGCTCTGGAGGTGTGACAATTTCAACATTTCCAGAACAAAACTAATATTTTCTTCCAAACACACTCCTCCTCCATGCTTCCCTAATTCTGTTAAGATTACTACATTATTGGGGCAGCCAGGTGGCACAGTGCATAAGAGCACTGGGCCTGGAGTTGGGAGACCCAGGATCAGTTCCAGCCTCAGATACTCAGCACCCACACAAAATAACTGGCCATGTAACCTTGAGCAAGTTACTTAACCCCAATTGCTTTAAAAATATATATTACTACATTATTTCCAGTCACCTAGATATTTAATCCCAGAACCAACTTTGACTCTTCAATTCCCTCAGCCTTGATATACACCAGATATTAGGTCTTGTCAAGACTGACTTCACAACATCTAGAATATAAGTTTTCTTCTCCGCACTCACTCAGCAAAAACCGTACCTCAGGTCCATATCCCCCTGTACCTGAGTTATTACAATAGCCTCCTAAATGAATCCCCAGATTTAAGTGTCTACTTTCTCCAATTCATCCTCCACAGAGCTACCGAAGTCATCTTCCTAAAGCACAGGTCCAGTCATGTACCATCCCTACTCAAAAAACTTCTGTAGCTCCCTATTACCTTGAAAGTAGAATACAACCTCCTCAGTTTGGTGTTTAAAGTCCTACAAAATCTAATGTCAATTACCTTTCTAGACTAATGTCATATTTCTGTCTTCATGCACTCTTCATTCTAACCAAACTGACCTGCTTGCTATTCTTTCCATTTGATGGTGTCCCTGAGCTTTTACACAGGCAGTGCTACATGTTAAAATGTTCACATCATCCTCTGATTTTCTTCAAAGCTCGGTTCTGGTGCCACCTGCTATGGGCAGTGCTTCCCTTCTCGAGTTATCCTGTGTGCTTATATACCTAACATCTTGTTTTCCCAACCCCAGTGGAATGAAAGCAGTATTGACAAAGAAACTCTTTTCCATTTTGTCTTTTAAACATAATAGTTGTTCAATAAATGTTTATTGGATAAATAGATGAATGCATGCCAGACTTGTTTCTTGAAGGCATAGGCCCAAGTTAAGTAACTGGCATTCAATAAATGCTTATTTATTAAGCAAAGTATTAATGTATCAATTCTATCTCATGAAGATCGCCTATATTGGGGAGCAGAGTTATTTCTGAGAGGCATCAGAGTGTAATGGAAAAAACATTGTTCGTAGAGTAGAAGGTGTCAATGCAGCAGCTAGCTGTCACAGTGGATAGAGCCCTAGGCCTAGAATCAGGAAGACCCAGAGTCAAATCCTGCTTTGGAATAGGAGGGCATCTGAGTACTGGATTAGACAATATCAGTTGTATGTGTGCCTGACTTTGTGAGCCTCAATATCTTCATCTATAAATTGGGGATCATAATATTTGTACTACCTACCTCACAGGATTGCTGGAAAGTTCTTTTTAAGCCCGAATTTCTATAAATTATATACAATTTTATATACATTAATGTGAGCCGTTGTTATTGAAAAAATGTTTCCTTAATATTGAATGAATTATTCCGATGTTTTAACAGTCTGATAATACAGTTGCAGAAACACACATATATTAAATGATAGCAATAGATTGGAATCCCCTAGAAAATATACAATTGTTCGGTTGTACCAGTCATTGTTTCTGATAGTGCTAGGCTTCCAAGATCTGAGGAAACAGTCAGGTATGATACAAGGCCTAGTGGTCATACTGGGTTTATTATTCCCTAACTATGTCATGTGGCTTTGACAGTACAAGTTTGCTTTCTAGTAGAAGAGATATGAAGTGTAACCGCTCTAATTGCATGGATCAGATGGATTTTATAGCTTATACCTAAGAAAAAGAAGTCTCCTTGGTCACCAGTCACATTCCCTAAAGCTGACAAATCACTTTACTCTTAGCAATCAGCATTTCCCCCACCTCACCCATTAGGAAATGACAGCTTTAAGGGATGCTGAAAGCTGTAGCTAAGAAAACAAGAACCAACACCATGTAATTTAAATGCTGACAGTCCCTAGGTAACTTCGATTAATAAATGAACCCTTTTGAGCTAGTGAAATAGTATACAGCTGTTAGTGTCATAGCCCAATGCCCAGCCACTTGGATTTGTTGGGCTTCAAGACCTAGGACAGGTAATGACTTTGGCTGTGATGTTAGACAAGCTATTTAAACTATGAGTCCATTTTGCCATCTTTGAAATGGGCTAGCATCTTCCTTAATTGACCTCTGACAAGCATTGTGAGGATGTATTTATGCCCATCAAGATGTGTATGCTCCTTGAAAGCAGGGATTCAGTAAAAGCAGTAAGATGTCTATCATAAAACTAACTCTAGATGGTTTCTTTTCTTCAAGTTTTTTAAACAAAACCCCACACAATCAAAATTAGTCTTTGACCACTCATTTTATATACTGTCCTTTGGAGTATTTGTCCAAACAAAAATCTGTTACTTTCCATGACCAACTATGTGTAAATGTTTATGATAGAATAAATTGTTTTTCTACATAATACAGAATCAGTTCAAATAATTGGCATCGTTGGATAACTCACCTGAGATCAGTTATAGTAATAGCCTCACTCTCCAAGACAAGAAAATTGGAATAGGAGCCAGGAGCTAGCCTCCACATCCAACTGTCAGAGAACCTACACTATGCAGTTAACAACCAGGTCCTCTCCCATGGGGCCCAAAGTGTTTGGTTCTGGTGCATGGCCATTGGTTTCCTTTGTAATCCTTTGAACTTTATTTTATACATCTTACAACATTATTTTGAGGGTTCCGTAGACTTCACTAGACTGCCAAAGGGGCTCACAACACAAAAAAAAGTTTGAGAATTCCTGGTTTAGGGGCTTCAGCCATTCGATTTTTGAGGTCTGCCTTTGGCTGGTTGGTCACCAAGTTCATCATCTTGTGGATAACAGTTCTCCTCTTGACCTGGGCAGAAGCAGAATGGAGAAAAAGTTTTCTCTCTTCTGCATTCAGAATGACTAATTCATTCAGTACCCTCCTGGGCTCCAATGTGAAAATGGGTTTCAACCTTTCTCCCATGATCTTTTGTTGTTGGTATTGATGTTGCTGTCACTGTTGTTGTTAATTTGTGAGTTATTTGGTGTCAGGAATCCCAGGTTTGGAAACTCCTTTCACTGATACGACTCAGTCACTAGGCAGCTAGGTGAAGCAGAAGATAGAAGCTGGGTCTGGAGTCAGGAAATCTGAGTTCAAATCCAGCCTCAGACACTTCCTAGCTATGTTACCTTCAGCAAATCATCTAACTGTTCTCTCAGTTTCCTCAACCGGGAAAAATGAAGATAATAATAGAGCCTACCTTGCACAGTTTTTGTGAGGACCAAACACCTGGCACATAGTACGCACTTAATAAATATTTGTTCCCTTTCCCCTTTATCTATAACTATAGAGATGTTAGAGAATTGCCTGGGACATTGTGGTGGAATGACTTACCCATGATTTTACAGATAATAGTGTTAGAGGAGGAATCTAAACTCAGATATTTCTGTCCCCAAGGCTGGCTTTCTATCTATCACAGAACTCTTACTTCTCATCATGGAAGCTACATCATTAAAATAGGCTGATGGAGCCAATACACCCGTACAGTGATAGCCATGAATATAAAAGACAAGATGGGAGATAACTGGGATGGAAGCATCCTGAACCAGAGTACAGGAATAAAATTAAAACTCCTCATTGTATTAAAGCATCCTCTAGGGTATCCTAATTGGCACCTTCTCCATTCAGGAGTCTACATACACTGGATGCATGGCAGGATTACGGGTATTTCTGGAAGTGAACTTGGCTTTGAAGACATCTAGCCTCTCTGTAGGCTGATCTATCAGACTAACTTCTTGACTTTGTGAGCAATGAGATTTTTGAATTAATCCCTGGTATAAGGGAGGGAAGCCTTTGTTCCTTGGAATGTTCTAAATGAGGCTGGACAAAGAGAGTACTGTCTTAGAATCACACTGTATTGCATTTAAAGGGCATATTGTAGGGAACAATCTGGTGGTAATCCCCAGGGTGAGGAACTAGGTGACCTGTAAGTTCTTTCTTCTTGCAAATTTCAACAATATAAAACCTATTGGTTTCAGGCAGCCAACTCCCTGAGGAATTGGGGGATAGAAATACAACAGGTGGCTTGGCTGACTCTCTCAAACAGATGTAAAAGTGATGTGCCAACATCTCTGAATGCCGCCAACCTTACCCGGATGCTATCCCCATCTCATCCCATCCTGTACTTTTTGGCCAGGTACCTGATAAGTGAAATGATTAAACAGCACTTATCCCTGAGTTTCTTTGAAGGCTAAATATAGAACTGAAGAGGCATAGGGATTAGGTATCTTTTTTAAATCTCTTGACTATGTTCCAGGATATAACACATTTGGAGTATACATATAGACTAAAGTTTGGCATGAGGGATCCAGGGAGCTCCTCAGAGGTAAAGATGACTCCAAAAATAAAAATTAAAATAGTTATTGTAAAAATGTTTTGTTATTTCTGTTTGGGAAATAAGACTATAGTTTAAGCCCTTTATTTTACAAATGTAGAAACTGAAACCCAGAGAGTAGAGCAACATATCACATAAAATTAAATACTGGAGATAAACCAAAGATGATTACTTTTTTACATGTATCACTATAAATGATATCTTTAAGACATGTAAAGTCCATTTTACTGGTAGGAAACCTGAAATTCTATAAGGTGAAATGATCAGAAATTGAGTCAGCAGTGAGATCACAGCATTCTGGCAGTGGAAACTGACAAATTTAGGGATAAGTGAGTCCGTATCATGCCCAGTTATTTTTAAACTCATAGCTGAACTATATTTCTGATCTACTCCTATGACTTAGCCAATATTTAGTGCTCCCATCCATAGCATTTCACCTAAATCCCCAAAGTCTTCTGATTTTTCTTAATATTTCAACATGCTGTGCTCTCTACACATAAACTTCCTTTAGCTCATCAGCTTTCACTCATAATCACATTCCAAAGCAGTCTTTTTTTGAGTTAATTTATTTATTTTTAGTTTTCAACATTCACTTCCATAAGTTTTAAAATTTTCCCCCTATTCCCCTCCCCCTTCTCCAAGACAACATGCAATCTGATATAGGCTTTACATATACATTTCTAGTAAACATATTTTACCATTAACTATACAGAAGAATTAGAACAAAGGGGAGGAACCATGAGAAAGAAAAAAAGAAATAAAAGAAAAAAAATAGTCTGCTTCGCTCTGCATTCAGACTCCATAATTCTTTCTCTACATGTGGGTGGCATTGTTGATCATGAGTCCTTTGAAGTTGTTTTAGGACCTTGAACTGCTGAAAAGGGCTAAGTCTATCAAAGTCAGTCATTGTACACTATGGTTGTTAGTGTATATAATGTTCTGGTTCTGCTCACTTCACTCAGCGTCAGTCCATGTAAGTCTTTCCAGGTTTTTCTGAAGTCCACCTACTCATCATTTCTTATACCACAATAGTATTCCATTACACTCATATACCACAACTTGTTCAGTCATTCCCCAATTTAAGGGCATCCCCTTAATTTCTAGTTCTTTGCCACCACAAAAAGAGCTGCTACACATATTTTTTGTACATGTGGGTCTTTCTCCCATTTTTCTGATCTTTTTGGGAAACAGTCCTAGAAGTGATATTGCTGGGTCAAGGGGCATGCACATTTTTATAGCCTCAAGAGTAGTCTTAGGCAAAGACTGCCTCATATACCTTTCCCTCCAGTCTCCTTTTCAGGATTTTCCTCCCCTATCTTGACAGTTCCGTCCAGATACATAAGGCCCTCATTCTGGCCCTTGGGTGCTTTGGGTCCCCCAAATTTGATGCCTCTTCAAGTTCTCCCCCCAAAATAGTGGTTCAGTTTAAATTTTCTCTCTTTGTTTCTTCTCCTCTATCAAAATCCACATTTAGGGCATCTCATTCTGTAGGAAGCTGTTGTATTGGAAGAGTTATGAATTAATTCCCTTTATAGTATTACTAGCCTAATGACTTACCTCTCTTAGAGATATTTACATTTTTTTGTTGCTTCTTTTTTACAAAGTAATTTATACAAAAATTTGTGTTGATAAAATTAAAAAAATTTGTTAGATATTAGTAAATTATTGGGAGGGGTGAATATGTAGGCATCCAATTACTCCATTTATAAGTAGAACAAATTCTGAAAATAATATTTTAGTTAATGTTAATTGAGTGTACTCTATGGGCAAAGTCATGGCAGGCAGACATGGACAAGTAAATGAGTTAGAATAAGATTACATGACTCCCTTATCAACTTCTTTCCAGCTGACAAAAGAAGAGCTCCTGCTTGAATGTTATGACTCTTCAAAATTAGGTGAATTTAGTAGAAAAGTAAAGGAGTTTTACATCTTTTGGTGCAATTTTGCTACTATTTTCCTATAAAATGTGTTGTGTCTGTATACTTATGCACATAAAGAAGTTGCAGTACATTGATTTATGTCAAAAAAATGAACTAAGTTGAAGCATTCTTTAGATTCTTGGCTAAGAGCTTGGTTCTCTCTAATTAGCTCTGTGATCTTGAACAACTAAAGCAGGTAGCACTCTGAGCCTCAGTTTATCTTTAAAATTAGAGGTAATAACACTTGCCCCACTTAATTGACATTGTTTATGTAGGGATTAGATGAGGTAATGTTTATTATAAACAACTTATGTTTTAATGCACACTATAAGAATCAAGACACTGTTATTGTCACTGTTGTCATTGCTGGGTGGTGATGGTAGTGGTGACAGCTGTGATTGCTGTTGCTGTTTGCTTTTCCCATGTTCCCTGGGAAACTAGATTTTATCTTAAACTCTTATCTACAGAGAACAAAGTGAAGGAGAAATTGGGCAATATTCTGGTTAATTTGATCACGTGGTGAGCTCCCTGTGTCATTCATCTAGCCTGACTGATGGACGTGTACTTCCACTTTGATCAGATTAACTGAGCACACATCTGTCTTCTCTAAGACAATGCTAAGAAAAGTAAAATGAGTAATATTGCTTTTATTTCTGTGCTGAGGAACTGAGAGTTCTTGCTTTAATTAAACTAGAATATGACCTACCAACTACTGTTTAATGTGTAGTACATGTGCATGTACATGTGTGTTCCACACATTTCAGTATTTCCATGGATCTGTAATCTTATCAAATACAGAGTCTTTACAGTGATGAACATGACAATCCATTCATACTTTCTTGTTTTTTGTGTAATCTTTGTCCATGTTTTCTCACAAATCCTCCATAGGGGGTCCACCCAACATACTAAAGGCCTTCCTCAAAACATTACCGAGGTACCTAGGTTATCAATAATTTTATTCTTTGGAGAATATGGTATTCCATGATTTTTAGCCATATTGAATAACTAGGATATTATTATCAAAAAAAAAGCATTGTGGATTTTTTTTTTTTAGTTTCATTTGTTCTATTAAAAGCACCAAAAGCGGAGGATGTAGGGGCGGAGCCAAGATGGCAGAGTAGAAGCACAACCTCCCTGCAGCTCCGGCTTCCACCCTCCCAAATCCATGTAAAAAGGGGACTCTAAACAAACTTTGGAGCTGCAGAACCCACAAAATGACACAGAGAAACTAACCTCCCGCTGAGGACACCCTGGCAGGCCAGCAGGAATCCAGCACAGCACCCTGGGAGCCGAGCCCAGCCCCACACCTAGGCTTTAGCCCCAGGGCAGGCCTGACCAGCTGCTGGCCAGAGGGACCCAGATCAGCAGCAGCTGTGGCCATTTCCAGATTTATAAACACATAGACACAAAAGACAAAGTGAGAGGTCAGTACAGTCTGGACTTTGGGACCAGTAAGTGGGAGTGCATGGCTTTTACCCCCAGGGCGAAAAGCTGCTGAGACACAGGCACAGCCAGCCAGCGCCACGTGGTGGCTTCAGCCCTTGGCCTGCAGAGTGTAGGAGGACCAAGCAGCAGTCTGAGGGGTAATCGCTCTTGCTTTAACCTGCTTGGATCTGGATTACAGTCTAGAGTGGAGGTTCTGGGGTATGTGTCCAGCTTGCCAGAGCGTGTGGAGACCTCAGAGAGGGCACCCATCTAATACCTCCAGCAGCTGAGAAAACCCCAGCGTTTAGGACGAAAGCTCCCCTGTCTGGTGGCAGAGTCTTACTGTGGGAAAAAGGCCAAAAGTCAAGTAATTGAGTGGCAAAATGAGCAGGCAAAGGAAACAAATCAGACAGGAGATTCCAACATTACACTCCTATTTTGGGGACAAAAAGGAGCAAAGCATGGAACAGGAAGAAAACAGTGAAGTCAGAACTCCTGCACCAAAAGCTTCAAAGGAAAATACAAGCTGGTTACAGGCTATAGAGAACCTTAAGAAAGATTTTGAAAACCAAATAAGAGAAGTGGAGAAAAAAAAATCTCAAAAGCTCAATGAGGAGAATCATTGCTTCAGAATTAGATTGGACCAAATGGAAGCTAATGACTTTGTGAGAAATCAAGATGCTATTAAACAGATCCAAACAAATGAAAGAATAGAAGGCAATGTGAAATATCTCATGGGAAAAACCACCGACCTGGAAAATAGATCCAGGAGAGAGAATTTAAAAATTATTGGATGTCTGAAAGCCATGACCAAAGTAAGAACCTAGAAATCATCCTCCAGGAAGTTCTCAAAGAAAACTGCCCTGATGTTTTAGTACCAGAGGGCAAAATAGAGGTTGAAAGAATCCACCGATCACCTCCTGAAAAAGATCCCAAAAAGAAAACTCCTAGGAATATTATAGCCAGGTTCCAGAATTCCCAGATTAAGGAGAGAATATTACAAGCAGCCAGGAAGAAACAATTTGAATATTGTGGAAACACAATCAGGATAACCCAGGATCTGGCAGCTTCTACACTGAGGGATCGAAGGGCTTGGAATATGATATTCCGGAGGTCAAGGGAGCTGGGATTAAAACCAAGAGTCACCTACCCAGAAAAACTGAGTATCATGTTTGAGGGGAAAATATGGTTATTCAGTGGAATAGAGGACTTTCAAGAATTCTTGCTGACAAAAACAGAGTTGAATAGAAAATTTGACATTCAGATACAAGAAACAAGAGAAGCATGAGAAGCTATATGGAAAATGGATTACCAAAGAGAAATCCAAAGAAGGAAGACTAATGAAGAAACTCTAGTAATAATCTAACTGAAAGTTGTCAGCCTTTTTAATCAGTAGGGGGCCATGTGAGCAGATGGGAAGAAGACATCAAAATAAAGCATTTAAAAATATTATTAATTTTTAAAAAGCACCAAAAGCAAGATAGTTTATTCTTTTCCTCTTACTCATTTTCAGTCTTAGTCCTTTCTCCATTCGCAGTGAGTCCAAGATATCCATTTCTCCACCTGAATAGATATAGAGATATGCATGTATGTACTTTTTGTTATTCAGTAATTTTTCAGTGGTGTCCCACTTTTCACGACCCTATTTGGGGTTTTCTTGGAAGAAATACTGGAGTGACTTACCTTTTCCTTCTCCAGCTCATTTTACAGATTAAGTAAGGAAAACAGGGTTAAGTGACCAGCTCAGGGTCACACAACTAGGAAGTGTCTGAGGTTAGATTTGAACTCATGAAGAGGTATTTTCCTTGTTTTATGCCTTACACTCTATCTACTATGCCACCTAACTATCCCTGATTCTATACATGCATGTCTGTAGATATACAAAAATGTATATATTTAAAGATATGAATATATATTTTGTGTGTATGCATATAAATGCATATGTGTGTACACACACACACAAATATATAGGCTGATAAATCATAGTTGAGATTTTTTTCCTTGTGTGTATATATGTTCTCTATTGGCCAAAAACAAATCAGTAGAAAAAATCATGGTAACTATTGACCTCAGAATCATAGGATTAAAGTTCAAAAGAACCTGAGAAGACAGTTTAGGTTTTTTTTTTCATTTTATAAAGAAACTGAAGTTCAGGGAAGTTAAGTGATTTGCCCAAAGTCACACGAATGGTAAGTCATAGAGTCCAAATTGAAACCAAAGTCCTATGAGTCAAACTCCAGACTTTCTCAACTTTACCCATATTCCTTGATGGGTAATTTTTTTGTTTTGTAGACAAGTCCAACTCTTTGTAAGATTATGATTCTCATTGAGCAGGTTCTAAAAGTCCCCGGAATTGATGCAATGCACACAAATATCATCCACAAACAGGAACATCTGTAGCACCTCTTCCTTTAGAAGCTCACTCTTTTATACTTCCTTTGATATTAATAATTAGGAAGAAGTTAGTGTACTCTTCAAAGAGTCTTGTATGGTCTTAACATTTATATGGTAGATGCATACTTGGGGTAAAAAGTCTTTAAGATAGCATCAAATATAGATATGTATTATAGTCAACAAGCAATAAGCACCTATGGGTCTTTCTCCATGCCTTTCAGTCAATTATAAACTGGAAAGATATAACCTGCTATAAAATATTATTTGTCAAAATTTTCCTTTTACTTTCTCATAGGATATGCACTCAATATATGTCAAATTATTCTTATAAAGATTTTATAGTAGACAAATAGTTCATTAGATACCACTATTTTGCTTCTGTCACTTTTTTTCTTGGACAGCAATGTGCTTTTTTCCCAATCATTGTATATCTTCCTGTCTTTCAAATGTCCCTCAAAACCTTCAAAATTGTGTGGGCTGTATTGTAGACCATTCCTGTGTTACTTGGTACAGACTTTCAACTCTTTCTATCTTTGATTTTTCTTTTTTTTTAATGTGCTATTTTTACTTCCTCATGCAACACACTGGAGATTGTGGCCTTAAAGTTCAAACATGTTGCCACTAACAAATTATAATTTCTTGTAGAAACCTTTGTTTTTGCTTTTTTTGAGATCTGATAGAAATCTTGACCAGTATTTTCTAATTTTAGTCTATTGTCCTCATATTTTAGTCATCAAATGCTCTTTAAATGTCTTCAATGAAAATGAGAAGAGGGGAGAAAGCAGAATATGGTTCAGCTAGATGTGCACTTTTTTTCTCAGTATTGGATTTTTTTTTTTTGCTTTTCTATTTTCTAACTCCAACATATAAGTACTCTTCTTTTACATGACTGAAAAAATTTACAAAGTATCACACAAAATAACTTCCAAGATTTTCCTGCAGAATAAGAGAAATTCAAGAATTTACTGAGTTTGTATTGACCCAGTAAATGTAAGTCAGAAATCTAAAAGCATTTAATAATGTTTTCACTGGAAATGTTTTAGATTCCCTTTAAAAATATGCTGACTTCTGAAATGTGTTTATCTTGTATTGGTAAATAGAAATCCTGTGTAACCAGATATTTCTGCTTGGACTAAAGTTTTCTTTGTTTTAATCAAATCTGATTTATCAGTTCACTTCAATGAAGTCCTTGTTACACTGGAGTATCATCTAATCTATCCTCTCTCAGCACTGGAACATATGGTATCCAACCAAACTCTGTGATGAAAAAATATAGAATTTTCTCAAACAAATGTGATAAATCTATATAGTCCCAACATAGCAAAAAAGTAACTCAGTTGAAGTTGTCTTGCTCAAAAGGAGTTTAAGAATATTAAAAGGCATCAGAATTCAAATGATGATGTCTAATCCTAGCTCTTGAAAACTAACAATGAAACATTTTCCGTCTCTTGGTAAAAAGGTGATAGAATACGAGTATAGATTGCTTTGCAAGTTTTTAGTTGCAGTTGCAAATTTTTAGTTTCCATTGCTTTGTTGGTTTGTTTCACTTAATTGTGGAATGTTTACTATTCTTGTTTGGTAATGGTGGTTGTTTAAGAGAGGACCTAAGTACTCCTGGGTTACTTTTTAAAACTATAAATTGCAGAACAATTTATGATCTGTATTGGTGGAAGAAGTCTCTTGACATGGGTGCTCTCTGCACCAATGAAATCCCATCTTGTCCCTGCACAGATACACACACACACACACACACACACACACATGAAGCTTCTCTTAAGATGGGGTAGGTATTTGGAAATTTAAATGTTGCAAACACAGCATCAATAAAACATTTTAAAAGTAAAGATTAAGCAAGTGTTGAAATCACAAGTACACAAATATTTGTAGCAGCTTTTTTTGTGGTGGCAAAGAACTGGAAATTGAAGGGATGCCCATCAATTGGGGAATGGCTGAACAAGTTGTGGTATATGAAAGTAGTGAAATACTATTGTGCTATAAGAAATGAGGAGCAGGTGGACTTCAGAAAAACCTGGAGAGACATATATGAACTGAAGCTGAGTGAGGGGAGCAGAACCAGGAGAACACTGTACACAGTAACAACTACAGTGTGCAAGACTGACTCTGATAGACTTGGCTCTTCTCCAAAAGGTTCATGATAGAAAATGCTATCCACATCCAGAGAAAGAATGAGGGAGTCTGAATACAGATTGAAGCATAATATTTTCTCTCTTTTTTTGTTTTGTTTTGTTTCTTCTTTCTTGTGGTTCATTCCATTGCTTATAATTCTTCTTTGCAACATGACTAATGTGAAAATATGTTTAATGTAAATGTATATGTAGAGTCTATATCATATTGCATACCATCTTGGGGAGGAGGGAGGATAGGGAGGGGGAGAAAATTTGGAACTCAAAAGATTGTGGTGGAACCGAATGTTGTAAACTAAAAATAAATAGATCTTTAAAAAATAAGTGTTGATTCTGAGTTGGATCTCCTATATAATCTCTCCTTTCTGGGGTTTCATGACACTGCTGGTTCTCCCCCTCTCTGTCAGGTTGTTCCTTCTCAATCTCCTTTATCTATTCCACATTCACTAACTGTGTGGTGTCTCTCACTTCTCTCTCTCTCTCTCTCTCTCTCTCTCTCTCTCTCTCTCTCTCTCTCTCTCTCTCTCTCTCTCTCTCTCTCTCTCTTTCTCTCTTTCTCTTCTTCCCTTCAAATTCTCCCTATATTCTTGTCTCCTACCTATAAATATTCCCATGTTTTCTATATCCTTAAAATTTTTCAACTTGATCCTATCATCCCTACAACTTATCATTTTATCTCCTCCCCCTCCTGACTATAGTTTTTGAAAGAATTGTTGATGATAGGTCCCTCAATATCTTTTTGTCTTCTCTCTTCTAAATCCCCTGTAATCTGGCTTCTTACCTCATTACTCAAATGAAATTGAGCTCTCCAAATTTACCAGTAATCTTCTTAATGACCCAATCTAATAACATCTTCTCAAATCCTCATCCTTCTTAACTTCTTTGCAATTTTTGACAGTACTAATCTCTGTCACCTCCTGGATGCTCTCTCCTTTTTAAATCTTTGTGACATGTTTCCTTCTGCTTCTCCTAACTACTTCTTATTCTCTTGCTGATTCTTCATCTGTGTCATACTCACTAACTTTGAGTAATGCCCAAAGTTCTGTCCTGGATCCTCTTCTCTTTTTTTCTATACAGTATCACTTGATTATCACATCACCTCCAAGTGGTTCAATTTTCATCTTTGTGTGGGTAATTTCCAAATTATATATCCAGCTCTAGTTTCTCTAATGAGTCACAGTCTTGCATCACCAATTGCCTTTTGAAGATCTCAAACTCAGCATGAACAAAACAGAACTCACTATCTTACCCCCCTTCTCTTCCTACCTTCCCTGTCACTCATGAGGGCACCATCATCCTCCTGTACATTCAAGTTTGCAACTTTGGTGTTATCCTCAACTCCTTCCTTTTACTCATTCTACAATCCAGTTTGTTACAAAAATATTTTTCTACTCTCAAAATATCTCTCATATGCATCTTCTTTTCTCTGCTAATATATCCACAACCCTAGTTCAGATGCACATCATTTCTTTATTAGACTGTTTCATTATCCTTCAAACTTGTTTCCCTGCCTCAAGTCTCTCCCTACTCCAAACCATCCTCCATTTACCCACATACGTGATTTTTTTTATGTCACTCCTCCCCACTCCCCACTAAATGTACTCTAGTGGCCCTCTATTGCCCCCAGGATCAACATATAAATCCCTTTGTTAGGTATGTAAAATTCTTCCTAACCTGGTCACTTCCTCCTACCGTTCCAATTTTCATTTTATTCTTTTCTATGCAGTCAACAACCCATTTCCACTGTCTACTTTCTATTCCTCCTACATGATGCTCTATCTCCTATCTCTGTGCCTTTGCATTGACTGTCCCCTATACCTGATTCTCCATCCCTTAGCTCTACCTGTGCCTTAAACTGCTATTTTTTTCTTCTATTAGAATGCCTTACAACTATTTTATATCTTATATTTACCTAGCTATTTACATGTCATTTCACCCATTAAAATATAAGTTCCTTCAGGGTAAAGATTGTTCTTGCCTTTGTTTGTATACTGAGTATGTAGCATAATAACTTGTACATAGTAAATTCTTAATAAATGCTTGTTGATTGACTGACTAAAAAGCTCATTCCCTTGGGATGAAAATAACAACTTACATTTTTATATCACTTTATAATTGACAAACACTCACATTCTATAGGTAAGTAATTTGAAGGTTTAAAAAATGCTAAATGGTCCTATCCCATAGTTAGTAATTTGTCGAACCAGAAGTGGAATTCAGGTATTCTAAATATTGCTCAGCCACCATATTGGATTTTACATTACCTTGCTTTACATCCACCTTGTTTCAAGGTGTCCTTGGGCCCCAGTTATGACTGTGCTGGAGTCACTTCTCAAAAGCCTCTTATTAAGTTTTCATTGCAAGCATTTATACCTTGGGAACTATCAAACACTACAAATTAGGGTTTGATTTCTTTTATTGTTTTCTTTATTGTCTGGACTTGAGAAAGTGATGGAGAAAATGGCAATAATACAGATGAAACTTAAAAGTGCATTGTTGTGTACACTTTATTTTTTTAAGAGTCAGTTGTTAAACATTAATATACAGCTGACCCTAATGCATTGAGATTAGCAATTATACAAAACTGGGAAAGTATAAGGAAGTTAATCTACCACTTGGGAGTTTGTCAATTTTAAACTACCTTCTACACTACCTTCAGGATGACTTTGCTGAATGCCCTTTATCTTTCTGTATCTAACAATTATAAATATCAAAAAATTGAATGAATAAAAAGAAGCAGGCTGCTTCAGGAAGTTCCCCTCCTTGGAGATCTTCAAGCAAAACACGAATGATGAGTTGTCAGGTATAAGGTAAAGAGGATCTTTTATGTAGACGTAGATTGAACTAGATGATGTCTCCTCCATCACTGAAATTCAGTGATTTTGAGTGTGGCCAATCAGAACATGTGCATGCATAAAGCTGATGTTTCTTAGAGGAGACTTGTTTTGTAGATATGCTCAGAGTTTTCTTTTGGTTTCACCTGTTACCAGGTGTTCTATGCTCTATCATGGGAAAAAAAAAAGTATAATGTTAGCACAATGTGCCCAAACTGATATTTCTGGACTGCTCACATTGCTTTGGATCAGGCAATGATCCTCACACACACACACACACACATATATACACAAATACACACAAAAGAAAACCTGTATGATTATTCATATAGCTAAACATTACTTGAAACATCGCCATGGGCTTATGAGTATGGTGATGAATTTATAATCTGAAACACAGTGATTGTATTCCACTGTGACTAGGGTATGTAATGCTTTCTGGAGGCAAAGTGCTGTCAATAAGCGGCTTCAAAAAATAATGAATGTTTATGGTAATAATTTCATGGGTTGACTGAAACTTAATAGCCTTTATTTCCAATTTAGCATCATGATATTTTCCAGTAGTAAATAGTCACTTCAATAAAATAGTCTATTACAATACTATTTAATACCCCTATTAGTTTTTTTTTCTTTTAAAAATCTTTTGTTGCTACATTATTTGTTTTTGTACAGACACTGTGCATGGCAGTTATCTTTTGCTTTTGTTGACTTGCTTTAGGCTTCTTGAATGAGCTTCCTATTATCCAGGGATTGGTTTTCCAAGGATCGATTATCTAGGTAACATGTTCCCTTTTTCTTCTCTTTTTTTATTTTCTGACTGCCCTTTCACTCCTGAAGTAGCACCTCCAAAAATGAATGAAAAGGGGAATAAAAAATGAAGCCAAAACTTAACTTGCTGTTATCCCAACTAATGGGGAGAAGCTTAAGATGCTTGGTTAAGATGAAACTTTAGTATCTATGCAGTTCCCATTTGCCATTGCTACTGATAAGGATTGGCTGAAACTGATTGAGGAAGTGGGATTTGATGCTCTCTAAAGTTCCTGTCAACTTTAAATATTGTGATATACAAGAATGTTTTAAGTACTGAGATAAAAGAAGACACTCATGTTTATTTTTGTCAACATAATGCGTTTTCATATACACTGAATACAACCTTAATCAACTGGGGAATTAGGATGCAAAGAAGCTTAGGAGCCCTCAAGAGTGCAGGGTATAAAGTATGTGTGGCCCCCTGTGTCTCTCTAAAGCAGGGTCTATGCAATGACAATACAACAGGTTAATTCATTGAGAGAGGGGGGTAAAAAAGATCGATAGAACTGTGTTTTCTGTACCATCTACCAAGAAAAATCAATTTATTGACTGTACTTTTCACTTTCCAACCGTTTATTTTGGTGTCGTACAGTGACAATTACAATTGCGGATTTTGTTCCTGTTGATACCTCCCTGTGCAGAATTGCCTCATAGCTACCAAATCCTTCTGCCACAGCACAAACCATTATGATTATGAGGACTGGGCATTGATTACCTTTGGCCCAAACCCTAAACTAAATTTAAATTAATAATTTACCTTCATCATGCCCATATGGAAATCACTTATATTGAACAAAATTCCACAAAGTATTTAATCTTAAAATCCAGAGATTAAGTAGATCCCATCAATTCAATTCAACAAGTATTTATTAAGTTCCAATGACATGTAAGCCATTGAGGATACCAAAAATAAAAAAATAGTCATCCCTGAATCTAAGGAGTCTACATTGTAAAAGAGAGGTGTTCTTAATGTTCTTTCTTGATCTTTTAAGATTCAATCTTAATTTATGAAGCATTTTTGCAATGGTGGTATGTCTGTGACTTAGATGAGCTATAATTTTACTAAACCATGTGGATATTAACCAGCAAGTGGAGAGAGATTAGTAAGCAATTTTAGATTCTACTTGAAATATTGCAGATAATACAATAGGTATTGTTTGTTTGTTTATTACTGTTAAAGCAGAAATCAAATTAACATGATTAAGAACTTGGGAGCAATAATATAAAGGAAAATAACACCAAAAGTCTTCAGATCTCTAATCAATGCAGTGATCAGTCATGAATTCTGAGCACTTGATGGCAGAAGCATGGCCCTTGCTTCTTGCTTCGGTAGGAGAAAGTGGGTGCATAATGAGTGAGAAAAGAGGAAGACATTTTCAAACATGACCAATGGGTCGGTTTGGTTTTCTTGATTGTACTAATTTGGTGGGTTCTTTTGTAGTGCAGGGGGAGTCATTGTGAAGGGACAGAGGGACAGTGATTTTTTTTAAGAAAGGAGCATCAATGAAATTATTTTTAAGGCAGTAGGGGCAGAGAATTCAATAGGGAGATATTTTTTTTTTGAGAGAGAACCCAGACATTTGGATCTAAAAAAAAAAAGATTGGTCTCGTGTCAAGTAAAGTAAATTCTCCAGTGTTAGAAAAAAATCAAAGAGAGGGTATATAGAAAAGGCTCCAGGTTGCCCGTTTTATCTAAACGTGCCAGTAAGGCACTGTGATATGATTTCCTGGATAGAAACCAATAATGTCTTTATATTTTTAATAGCACTAGGCATCTTGTTGGTCTTTAATAAAAGTTAATAATTATAATATACCCTGTCCCCACTGGGACCCCTGACAAAAGTTGTCTTCTAAGTTCCTCATATTTGAGAAGACCATAACATTCTGTGTTCAAGGCCAACCCACTTCCTTAGGCAGTGATGGCCTTCTTCCAGGTCCAGTTCATTCCTGCTGGTAGCTCTTGTCTGGATCCAATTGGCCTCAGCTGGAGGTCCAGATGGCTCATTCCTCATTCCCCTGCAGGGTTTCAATGGTGTCCACCCCTTCCTGATCCCTCTGCCATTAGTGAAATCAGACAAGGCAAACTTACACTAGGTCACAACAAGAGCTCAGTAGGGCTTGTGTATTTGACTGTTGGTGGAGAGAATCACCTTCTAGCTCCAGAAAGGGGCTGATATTTTTTAGCCAGCTGAAAGTCTATAAATTGCAGTAAGGAAACTGTGGAAATTCATTAATGTGCATTATATTTTATTGTCATATCTGATGATCTTTATGTTGTCTGCAAAGTAAATAAGGTCCCCTGAGGCAGCTTCAAGCATTGGAAGAAAGGAAATCACTATTTTGAGCTATCCTTGACTTCAAAAAATGCAATGAGCTCTTACTCTGTAAGTCTTTCTGCTGTGAACTTTTCAACATGCACATAAATAGACAGGCTTAAGAGTCAATGCCTTCATTTCCTCCAGTGTGTAAGCAGTTTTTATAGGAACTCATACATTAGCCAATTCAACTTCCATCTTGTCTTATTTCAATGTATTTGTATCATAGAGCTTTCATAGGACTGATCATAGAAAGCTTAGTTAAATTTTGTTTGTAATCCCACCAATACTAAATTATTCCCAAAGTACTGGTCTTCCATATCTCTTTGATACTAATCAAAGGTCAATTAATTTCACTTACCAGAGATAGAATGAATTCTTCATGGGGAAGACATATGAAAAAGTAACCTTTAACAGATTAGTAATATCTCTTGAGTCAGCCCGCAGGATGACACACAATTTGATAATTAGCCAGGGGCTCAGGACCCTAAAGAGGTTAAGGTACCATCTATTCCTTAATGGAAAACTAGTCTTTCTACATTTTGAAAATCTGTCTAGCAAACAAATTGATGTAGTAAATAAGCAAATCTAAAAGAACAATACACATAATTATTATATCAATATAAATTAAAAACTTGCTAACAGAAATATCAATGAAGACCATAGAGAAGAAATAGTAAAATACACCTTCCTCTTTATAGTATTTATTTTTTTAAATGGACAAGAAAAAAATTTGCCTAGACTTGGGATAACAATCAAATATTTTTTTAATATCTAATCCTAGCAATAACACTATTCTTTTTTTTAAGCAATTGGGGTTAAGTAACTTGCTCAAGGTTACACGGCCAGTTATTATTTTGTGTGGGTGCCAAGTATCTGAGGCCAGAACCGATCCCGGGTCTCCCTTACTCGCTGCACCACCTGGCCGCCCCTGCAATAACACTATTCTATGTGCAATAAAGTATAAGAAAAATGATATATGTTACAGACCTCAAGAAATTTAGAAAATTGTTGAGGAAGCAAAACACAAAATAATTGTAGTATAAAATGAGGGACAGCACAGTGTGATGAGTAGGAGATTGTCCTTGATGTCAGGAAGACCTCAGTTCAGTCTTGCTTCTGATATTTTAACTAGGTGTGTGACCATGGACAAGTCACTTAATGTCTCCATGTCGCAGGCAACTCTCCAAGACTAAGTTGCTGATAGACATTGGCAGAAGTTTCCACAGAAGGAGTTGAAATCCACACCACAGATGAAATCCCAGTTCCCAACTAATAATTTCTGCTGAGAAATACCAGAAAATATTTTTACAACTTATGGTGCTTTCCTGATTTCCTTCTGCTTTTAGACCAGCCTAGGGCAAAGTTCTTCATAGGAGCCTCTTTCCAAGCTTTTTTTTGAGTCAGAAATTAACTAGTCATTAATTGATTGGAAAGGCTGCTAAGTCTAATAAACAAGAGTGACAGGAAGGCACAATACAAGCATATAAATGTGCAACAGTGCATTGCTTGCAAGAAAGGAAATTGCCTCCAAATGATCTATGTTTCAGTTGCACAACACAATGTTTAACATCATTGACATTGTATATAAATTAGATATATAGATATGTATGTGTATATACATACATACGCATGTGTATGTGAGTATATGTATGTATGCGTGCATATGTATGTATGTATGTATGACCTGGATTCCCTTAAGCCTGAGAAATTTCACATGTTGCTGAATTTGTAAAGGGAGATGTGACAATTGATTGACATAAAGAATGCTGACTATGATACTATAAATCTATTTATTGAAGCTACTGAGTTTTAATAATCTGAGTAAGGGACTTACTGAGTTTGTTCCAGAGGAATTCTTCTAGAAAGAGATACATGGACACAGAACACTAGAGGAAGGAGATAGAGAAAGTCTTTGGAATGGTAGATATTAATGGTAATTCATCTCTACCATGTCTCTGGACTTGCTTTTAAAAATGAGATAGATAAATAGATGGATAGGTAAATAGATGATTGCATAGGTGGGTGGATGAATTGATAGATACATAAAAACATAGATTTATATCTGTAGGTGGAGATAGGAACCTATCTCTATCTGTCTACATACATACATACATATATAGAGTTCGGTGGTACAGTGGATAAAGCACTGGTCCTGGAGTCGGGAAGACCTGAGTTCAAATCTGGCCTCAAGCACTTAGTGGCTTTGTGATCATGGGCAGTCACTTAACCTTTATTTGTCTCAGTTTCCTCATCTGCAAAATGGAGATAATAATAGCACCTACCTTCCTGAGCTGTTGTGAGGATCAAATGAAATAATAATTGTATAGAATTTAGCACAATGCCTAGCACATAGGAAGAACTTTAGAATGTTAGGTATTATAATTACATCCAAATATAAATACATATGTGTATGAGTACTACATCTAGATATATACATGCACACATACATGTGTGTATACACATATATGTTTACGTATATATGCATACACGCACAAACATGTGAAACTGTGTAGTAGTAACTTAAAAGCAGAGTAGGAATTTTGAGATGAGAGAAATCAGAATGAGATGGTGTCTTAAGAGAGTAAATATAACTTGGACTGTATATTGAAGGAATGGTAAGATTTGAATTGATACCCAGAAGTGAGGAAGCTATTCCAGGAAGGGAAATAGCATGAATAGAAGCATTGAATCAAGAATGTGCAAGGTGCATATTGCCTACAGAGAGGAGACTCTCTGACTGGAAGAATTTATTGTTCTTCATTCCTTTAAGTTATATCTGACTCTTCATGACCCCATGGACCTCTTAACAAAGATACTGGAGTCCTTTGCCATCTCCTTTCTAGTGGCAAACAGGTTAAGTGACTTGCCCAAGGTCACACAGCTAGGAATTTCCTGAGGTTGGATTTGAATTCAGGTCTTCCTGACTCCAAACCCAGTGCTTTATCCATTGTGCCACCTAACTGCCTCATGGGAGGTGAATACCCAACTGTAAGAAGTGAGATTTCCAAGACAAAAGCAGCCTGGTCTATATTTATTGACTTCTGCAAGAAAGAAAAAGAATATTATGCTAGATTTTGCTGCTTTGGAAACTGGAACATAAACTCAATTTTCCTTTCCATACCTCTTTAAAGAAAGGACTGAAAGATTTTCATTATGACAATGAAATGTATTAAACAAACAAACCAAAAAGCTCTTACACAACTGTGAGATTATCTCTTTATAGCATTTTGAAATTATATCTATGTAAGTGGCAATGAAGAGACCTGTGATTTTAGCTCCCTAGGGAATGTTTTGTAAGAAAACTTCTCCCAATGAAGACATGCCACTGTTTCATTCCTCACCAGGCTTTTCCTGAGGTACAATACCCCAGAAATCTCTTTACCCTGAAGCTCTATTCGCTCCTGGATTTTACATGTTAGAAGCAACCCTCTGCCCCAGAGGCAGCTCTCTAATTGGCTGGTTCTCCCCACCTTTTTCCCCCCACCAGAACCTCCATTTTCAGGAGCCAACCATGTCTTCATTCCTTTTCTGGCTGCACTTTGAACTCTCCTAGATTTTTTCTACAATAGTTCCTTGTCAAATACCTTCTCTCCACACCAATCCCACCACCTCCTTTTTTTTGTTTTTCTAGAAGCAGCAAGGTGGCCCATTGGATAGAAAAAACTGAACTTAGGAAACAGAGTTCAAATCCAGCCTCAGACACTTTCTAGCTTTTTGACCCTGGACATATCACTTAAAACATTCTGCCTCAGTTTCCACAATGGTAAAATGAGGATAAGAATATCACTTACTTCCCTTGCTTATTGTGAGAATCAAATAAGATAATATTTGTAAAGAACTTAGCACAGCTACTGGCATTATAATATTACATTATTATTGTATTATATATAATTATAATATAATATAACTTAATAAATGCTTGTTTCCTTCCTTTTCAGTGTTGTCTTCCCCCATTAGAATGAAAGCTCCTTGAGGACAGGGACTATTTCTGCTTGTATGTGTATTTTCGGAGTTTAATACAATGGCTGCATTTGTTGTCATTCAATTGTATCTGACTCTTCATGACTTAGTGGACTATGGTCCATGCTATGTGCTATGGCATACTAAAACCTTCTATCCCCCACTACCTCTCAAAGTCTGTCCAAGCCCATGTTGATTGTTTCCATGATACTATCTATCTATCTCATCCTCTGACATCCCCTTTCCCTTTTGCCTTTAATCTTTCCCAACATCGGGGCTTTTTTCCAACCAGTCCCATCTTCTCATTATGTGGCCAAAGTATTTCAGCTCCAGCTTCAATATCTGACCTTCCAGTGAATTGATTTAAGTATTGACTGATTTAATCTCCTTAATGTCCAAGGGACTCTCCAAAGTCTTCTCCAGCACCACAGTTTGAAAGGATTGATTCTACAGTGCTCAGCTTTCCTTTTATTCCAACCCTCACGGCCATAAATTGCTACTGGAAAAACCAAAGCTTTGACTACACAGATCTTTGTTGGCAAGGTGATGTCTCTGCTCTTTAGTACACAGTCTAAATTTGCCATAGCTTTCCTTCCAAGGAGCAAACATCTTCAGGGCTGCAGATGCCATCTGCAATGATCTTTGAGCCCAAGAATATAAAATCTGACACTTCTTCCATTCTTCTCCATTTGCCAGAAAGTGATGGGACCAATTGCCAGGATCTTGGGTTGTTTTGTTGTTGTTTGTTTTGTTTTAATATTAAGCTTTAAGCCAGCTTCTACACTCTCCTCTTTTACCCTCCTCAAGAGACTTTTTAATTCCTCTTCACTTTCTGCCCTCAGAGTGGTATCACCTGCATTTCTAAGATTGTTCATATTTCTCCTAGGCAACCTTGAATCCGAGGGAGCACTTACTAGTGCTTGTTGACTTAACCTGATTTGTTTTGAAACTTTGAAGTCTTAGAGTTAGTTGTCTGGGGCACTGATGGGTTTAGTGACTTGTTTAGGGTCACACAACTAGGATGTGCCAAGACACATACTCAACTCCATGTTTTCTTCACTCCAAAATTAGTTCTCTATCAACTGCATCCTATAACCCACCTCAGCCATTTAAAAAATGACAATACACGATTAAATTTGATGAATCAGAAAAATTTTTGTTCTCTCTTATAATACAGGGGCATATTTCCTTTGTTTGAGATATCAGGTTTGTATGTTATCCTACTCAGTGACATAGGGATAAGTCAGGAACTGTGACAAAATGACTTAAGAGCATTCTGTCCCACTCGTCTGGATTGACTTCAAATTCAGGGAGTGAAAGTTTCTGAATAATGTGTGAAAGTCTCTAAATAATGATTAAATGGATTGACTACCCAGAAGTGAATCAGTACATTATAGGCAGAAAGATTTCTATGAAGAAAAGCAGCATTATTTACTGTTTTATGAAATGACGTAGGACTAAAGTAACTTTTGGTTCTATTTACTCATAATGAAGCCATAAGCAAATGGGGAATTTAACATCTACTTGTAAAACAGGTAGGTCCACAAGTCTGTTCCTGTTCCTTTCAGTTCTTTTACATAGATTTCACATTAATAGGTGTCGGTAAAAATGATTTGAACCATTTCTAAAGATAGTGGTGATAGATATCAGAAATATCTGAGTTTCCTTAAACAATTAGATTAGGAAATAGCCAAAATAGTTTTATGCCCATTAAATTTAGGGTTTATTCCTATTTAATAAAATGATCATCAGGTTTTCTTAACCTGGGTAAAGAAGTTAAATAATGCATTAGTTTTTCTGGGATTCTTGACCTTTTTTCCCACCTATTATGTTAACTATTTTTTTCTACTTAACTAATTCTTTCAGTTCTATAAAGTAATTCTTTAGTAGTTAGAATGGTATGACATTGAATAAGTACATTATTTGAGGTAGCATTTTTTTTTATTATTGGCTCATACTAAACAATTAATATTTTTCTAATGATTCAGGTCTGTCTGTTTCTATGAACAGTTCTTTGCAGTTGTACTTACTTTATATATATATGAATATATATGCACTATCTATATCCATATATTTATATCTATATATGCATATATAATCTTGGAAGATGGACTACTCAGTATTTTATAAATTTGGTAGTAATTTTAAATGAAATTTCTTTATTTCTTTTTTCTGGTTTATATAGAAATGCTGTTGCTTTTGTGTATTGAAGTTATCACTTCAATTAATCTTAGTTGACTTTTTAGGGTTCCTTAAATATACCATCATATCATCTTCAAAAAGTGACAATTTTATTTCTTCTTTACCTTTGCTAATTTCTTTAATTTCTTTTTTTCTTATTGCTAGAGATAGAATTTCTAGTACTATATCAAATAGAAGTGGTTTATGTATAATGTATAACCTTGTTTTGTCCCTGAATTTTTTGTGAAAAGAATTAGTTTATCTCCAACTGCAAATAATAGTTACTCTTGGTTTTAATATATACTATTTATCATTTGAAGGAAGGGTTCATTTATTGCTATGTTTTCTAGTTGTTTTTTTTAATAGAAATGGGTTTTCTGCATTTATTGAAATAATCACATGGTTTTGTTGATTTAGTTATTAATATAGTTAATTAATTTTATAGTTTTCTTAATATTAAACTAACTCTATTTTCATCCCTTTAATAAATCCATCCTGGTTATAGTGTGTAATTTTTGTGACATGTGCATATATGTTTTTGTATAGCCATTGACAGAATTTGTTTTTCTTTACTATGCATATATGTTACAAGAAATTTGTTTTCCATTTTCTTTCCCCCCCCCAGTGGAATGGGGGGGGAGAGAAAGAGAAAATAAATTTCTGTTATTTTTTTAATAGAGGAGGGGTCTTATCGATGTGAAATGTTGCATGCACTTTCAGATAAGGTCAATGTATTATTTGTTTTGCTTTGTTACAAAAGACCTCTTACAAATGGTAGTAATCTGTAAATGTAATGTAAAGATAAAACATATCACTAAAAATTTTCTTTAATGCACTAGGTTCATAAAATGGTGAAATAGTAGGAT